>NW_006296434.1:977721-1012675 GCF_000327345.1 Myotis davidii
GCCCCACACGTGAGCTACTGTGACGTGGAGGATACTGAGGAGAGCAAGCATGTGGTAATCGAAGGGAATCTGGGCTTCGTTCCTTCAGATTTCCCATTGCCCCATGAAAAGTGTTGAAACTCGATACCTAGTGGCGAAGGTCTGAGGGAGAAGTTGGAGGTGCACTTTCAGCAAACTTGGTGGTGCGGCACTGAGGGGAAAGAGAGTGTGGAAGTGCAATTGTTAGAGAAGGGAGATCTGAGTCTACTCGGGTGAAAGGAAAGGAGACGTTGAGGAGTAAGGATGGAGGCATTGAAGTGGGTGGGGGTAGAGGATTGATGTCCAGTCCCCTCTGTGACTTATAATAACGAGGCCTTTTACCGGCACATGACCAGATTAAAAAGGGAAAGGTAACGAAGATGGAAAAATATCCTCGAGTCAATATCTTTTTAAATAAGTGAACTCTATCTTCTTTTTAAGAAGCATTAAAATCATCTGAATAATGACTGTAAACAGTTGTTGAGATTAATTACATCCAGGCTCTGTGCTAAAGGCTTTCCCTTTATTCTGCACTAGAATCCTAGGAGGTCCGTACTTTTATTGTTCCGTTTTACAGGTGAGAAGGTTGAGGCATGGAGGAATGAAGTAACTTGCTGAGCCCACACATTTAGTAGGTGGAGGGGCCTGGATGTGAACGGGGGCTGTTAGATTTGGCCGCTTGTGTTCTTAGTCATTGTGCTCTCCTGCTTCCCAACTTGATTTTTGAACTTATCCTGCAGAGTTCAGTGTACAACTGAACAATAGAAGAGGTGCATCTATTAAGAAGTTTTGATACTTCTTAAAAAGTAGAATCCATTTATTTAAAAAAATATTGACACGAGGCTATTTTTACGTCTTCATTATTATAAGTCACAGAGGAGGACTGGACTTATATAAAATCCCAATTTGATTTCCTCAATTAACACTTGACTCCTAGTCCAAATCATATTTTTGCCTATTTTATATCAGAGAAGGAAGACTGTCGCTAAGGCATGTATTTCAGAGGGTTGCGTTGGTCTGAGTGCCTAGCACCGGCTGTGGGAACAGCCTCCTGGACACGGCTGTCCTAGCAGATCTGCCGCCTGCAGAACCTGGGACACAGGGGAGCCCAGGACAGGCTCCCAGGACTGGGGAGTTAGTCAGCAGGGTGCACACTCCCCATCGCCTGAAAATAGCTCTTCCGTCAGCAGCTCTCGTCTAAGGCAGAGACCAACCTGTAGCAGCTGCTCTCGGCGGAGGCATTGCGTGTTGTGAGGACACCTGTGTGTGTCTAATTCCAGCCCAAACAAGTCTCCTTCTGGCTCCCAATGTGGGGAGAGAATTTACCTAAATGGAGGCTACTATTTTCAGTAGAGTGATTTGTCTATCATTTCCTCCCCCTTCACTTGTCTTTTTTTTTTTAAGTATAATTTACATACAATAAAATATGCATATTGTTGGATTTTGTGAAATTTGACAACTTTTATACTCATTCAACCACCAACCAAAAGAAGAGAATTCTCTTCTGTCCCTTCCCAGTCAATTGCCCCTGCCACCCAGGCAACCACTTTCTGAGGTTGAGCTCTTAGATGAGTCTGGCCTGTTTTGCATTTTATGTAAATGAAATCATACAGAAATAGTGTGTTGTTTCTAGCTGCATTGTTGTTTCATCTTTTTTAAAAAGGTATATTTTTATTGATTTCAGAAAGGAATGGAGAGGGAGAGAGAGAGAGAGAAATATCCATGATGAGAGAGAACCATTGATCGGCTGCCTCCTCACACCCCACACTGGGGATTGAGTCCACAACCCGGGCATGTGTCCTGATCAGGAATCGAACCATGACCTCCAGGTTCATAGGCCGATGCTCAACCACTGAGCCCGCCGGCCGGGCGTGGTTTATTCTTACAGTGGGACCCTCTTCAGTAAAAAGGAGTGGACAAGGCCACATACAACAGCACAGATGCATCTCTTCTAGGCTTGTACATTGCACTCTGCAGGATTCATTCACCTCGTATTATCTTTGCATCCGTAGTAACCAAAGTGACCCACAGAATCAGCTTCTGCTACTTGCCTTTCATCGTCCACGATTGCCAGCTTCGTTTTCATCCCTCTCTCACCTCTGACAATGAAACGTCATGTCGTTAGAACGTGGCCAGTTTATACTCAACCAATGGGCTACCACGGTCATGACTCTTAAAGGAATTTAAAACAGTGGAGTGGTTCTTTTTTAAAAGGAAATATGTTAGACATGTGACATGGTATCTCCTTAGTATGTTCACGTGTCAGAAGTAGAAGAAGCATGGAGGCAGCCCCCGCCCCTCGTGGGTGGCTGTCCGGCGGGCCCGGATGCGCATTTCATGGCTACTGCATGCTGCGTGCTGTGCACTTTTCATTGTCATGAGAGGGAATGTTAGCACAACCGTCCCCACAAGAAAACAGCTTTTCTTGGCAAGTGGAACATGACTGAAGGAGCCAGCACTGGAGACATACGGTACCATGAATGAGAGCTGTGTTCCTTTATTGGAACCGAGTCCAGGCACTATTTATACTGCAGCATATTCAGCACCAGATTGTTCAAGCTTAATACTGAAACAGTGCATCATTTTAATATTTTTGTTCTGTTTACCCCCTGTTTTCAAGCATTATGTCAAGCATTGCGCACTCATTTACTTCATCTTGGACAGGACGTGGCCTGACCAGGGAGTTCACCTCCTATTATTGGGATTTCACCCCATAGCTAGAAGGCGTTATTTTGTGAAGCTTTTAAACATTCACTTGAGTATGTAGGTGTCCTCTCTCTCTGATAACACAAATATTTTTTAAAAGAACAGTGTATTTGGACTTACCTGTATTGTCAAAACTAAAAGTAAAAACGCTGTGTTACTTCTATCACTAATGAGAGAGAGAGAGAGAGAGAGAGAGAGAGAGAGAATTTCTAAAGGCCTGGGACCATTTGATTTTTCATAGCACACAAATAAAATTTTCATTACTCTGTGTTTGTGAAATGAGTTTTTCTTTATTTTTTCCTCTTTAATGTTACGTGTGCCCAGAGAAGATGGGTCCAGCTTAAGAGGAAATTAGCATTTTCAGGACATGCTGCCGAAGCTGTCTCGTGAACCCTCCTGTGACAAGGGTATCCCTAATATCGCTGTTCTATGAAGCCTGAGCTTGACCAGGATTTTATTCTCTCTCCGTTGTCCTGTGTGTGCCGTCTGTCATGGGAACCCACAGGGAAAGGGGACCATTGTCATTCTGAAAGAACTGAGGAGCCTGGCCGGCTGGCTCAGTGGTTGAGCATCGACCTATGAACCAGGAGGTCATGGTTCCATTCCCGGTCAGGGCACATGTCTGGGTTGTAGGCTGGATCCCCAGTGGGAGGCATGCAGGAGGCAGCGGATCAATGATCCTCTCTCATCATTGATATTTCTCTCTCTCTCACCTTCTCCCTTCCTCTCTGAAATCAATAAAAATATTTAAGAAAAAAGATAAAAAGTGCTGAGGCATTAGAAAAGAAGGAAGTTGAAGGCACGTCTGCTCTTTGCGATCTGTGGTCAGCCCCTGTGCTGTTGGCGAACACCCCCTCTGCCCGGTGCAGTGCAATCTGGGCATGAACTCGAACTGCTCCGTCAGCTCCGAGCGCCGCTCACCCTGGGCTCACACCACAGTCAGGATGTGACGGTGTCTGTGCCGAGCCCACACGCAGGAATTTTCTTGTACAATTCCAGACCAGATCTCCTATTTACTTAAGGCTTGCTTTTTTTCTCTCTCTCTCTCTCTTCTGGTCTATGAAATCAGCAGTCTGGTATATTTAGCCTCCGGCTTAAGTTAGAGTGTGAATCGAGACTTTGGGGGAAGGAAGTGTCCTTATGGTTTGCTAAGTAATTTAAGAAACAGGAAAACATGAAATAACCGATTGTCCGTGATTGAACCTCATCCCTTTCTTCTCCTCTTCCCCGGGGCGCTGGCTCACTCCACCGTCGGCCAGAACGAAAGGGGTTATTGCCCTGGGCTGTAAAATTTCTCCCAGTGGGGCCTTGCCTGTTGACTCTGGAGTGACCTTCTTCACCGCGAACAAACAGCGGCAGGTTTAATAAATGGCAGAGAGGTGTTTATGATGTTTCTCTTCCCCGCGCAGGAATAATCAAGCTGGGCAGGTGGAACCCGCTCCCGCTCAGCTATGTGACCGAGGCCCCCGACGCCACGGTGGCCGACATGCTGCAGGACGTCTATCACGTCGTGACGCTGAAGATCCAGCTGCAGAGGTGGGTCCGCATGTCTGTCCTCGCGCCTGTCCCTCCGTCAGGGCGTCACCCCGGAGCCCAGCGCGTCTGTCTGTGCGAGTGTGAAATGGGAAAAAGAGAGAGAGAGAGAGAGAGAGAGAGAGAGAGAGAGAGAGAGAGAGTGAGCAGGCGCGGAGGGGCCTTCCCCAGGCATCTTTATCCTCCACATTCCAGCCGGGTTAGGGTTTGTTTTCAGAAGCAGCGGAGTGGTAACCCGGGGAAGGGAAGCTGACAAATCATTACAGATCTGCGGCCCATAAGGGGAGGTCCCTGCCGCCCTGCTCCCATGGGTCCTCCTGGGAAATGCTTGGAGGATGAAATACCTCCCCGGTCTCAGGTTTGTGTGCTGAGGGGTGAGTGTTCTGCCGTGGGAGAGACTTACTAAAAATCCCCGGCACTGGATGCCTCTTCCCCTCTTCCTCTCTCTGATGGGCTGCAGAGATTCTGGGAATGGTGACTGTCTCCCACTCCCCCCCACCCCCCATACAGCATCCAGAACAAATGGTGCCTCTTTCAAAGACTCCAGAGCAGTGGTTCTCAACCTTGGCTGCACATGAGAATCACCTGGGAATCTTTTTAAAATCCTGATTTCTGGGCCTCATCCTCCAGAAATTCTGTTTCTTTGCTATGGGGTGGGGCCACAACATGAGTAACAAAGAAACAGAATTTCCGGAGGATGAGGCCCAGAAATCAGGATTTTAAAAAGATTCCCAGGTGATTCTCATGTGCGGCCGAGGTTGAGAACCACTGCTCTGGAGGCCCTCTGCAGAGCCTGCTCCTGTGCATGCCTGCGAGTCACGTGATTTCAACCCTGTCCTGTAGTGTGAAGGCTTTGGATTTGCTGCTTTCGGAGAACCTGTGCTCTGACAGGAGCACCGATAGCTTTGGTGTCTTCTTTTAAAAGTTCTGTTTCGGGGAGGAAAGCCACATCTCTGCATCATTCTGTGAGAGTGAAGGTTGGGCTTTTAAACTTCAAGTCTGATGGAGCATCGCTTGACATTTAGCCTTAGGGAGGCCCAGTCATTCCATTTGTATCCTGGAAGTTTATACTCCCACGGCCACACCACTTCCTTCAGCAGATGAGGGAAATCTTATTTTTAAAAATTAGCAAAAGTCCAAAGGGGCTTTTTCTCTCAGGCTAGCGTGAGCAACTGCTGGGCTCTGTCAGGGGCCTAGAGAAGCCGGTTTCTGCCCCCCTTCCCTATTTGGGGCCCACACTGGGTTTCATTCTTTAGCAGTTTTACTTTTAAAAATATATATATTTTTATTGATTTCAAAGAGGAAGGGAGAGGGAGAGAGACATAGAGACATCAATGATGAGAGAGAATCATTGACTGGCTGTCTCCTGCATACCCCCTACTGAGGATCCAGCCTGCACCCCGGCCATGTGCCCTGACCAGGAATCAAACCATGACTTCCTAATTCATAGGTTGACACTCAACCACTGAGCCACGCAGGCCGGGCCTTTAGCAGTTTTTCTAGTGCTGCCATGGGGCCGGGAGGGACCCATACCTCTGCAGTCAGGCCCTTCATTAAGGTTTGCCTGTTCCTTCTCGCTGTGTTTTCCAGTTGCTCGAAGTTGGAAGACTTGCCCGCGGAGCAGTGGAACCACGCCACCGTCCGCAATGCCTTAAAGGAACTGCTCAAAGAGATGAACCAGAGCACACTAGCCAAAGAATGCCCTCTCTCCCAGGTCAGTATCCCGGGGGTGGGGGAACGGGGAACGGGGAATGCCACGGGGGACCATCCTGCGGGAGGGCACACCGGCTTCGACAGCTGTGTTTTATTTATAGAGTCGCACTGCATTTTGGTTGGAAAACTATGGAGATTGTGGTGCTTTTTGTTGTAGCATAGAAGATACCAGTCACTGAAAGCTTTGATGTAGTGGGAGTGTATTACAACCTTCTACATCTACAATCTTTATCTTTTCATTTGTATTCTAGAAGGTAGGTATCAGTGTCTCCATTTTATAGATGAAGAAATCCAGGGAGAAGCACTCGACCTGCCTGAGCTTGGTCGGCTGGTTCAGTGACACACTGAGCATCACCTGCCGGCGCTCAGGTTCCACATCACTGCATTACCTGCTCAGTGGACTGAGTTAGCCACGCCCCACCCACCTTTATTTATTTCTGTTTACTTATTGTCTAGCAGAGAGGTGATCTGTGCATCACACACATTTGTCGGGATTTTGTAGTGAATTCACCGGGCGGAAGTGCACTGGGAGAAGAAGTGATGCTGCACTTCTAGTGACCTGGTCGTAGACCAAAACCAGAGACTGAGAGGATCGCAGGGGGAAGCAGCAGAAAAAAGGGCTGCTTCTCCGTTTGTGTCCATGGGCAAGGCCCCACTCTTCTGAACGATGAGATAACATGTTGGTGGCCAGAGGCACTGGCTTAGAACCGTGGCGACATGAACTCAGGTTGAGATGAGTTAAAGCCACTCCTGGAAGTCCACTTCCCGGTGTGAGTTGCTACACTTGGTGTAAGACAACAGGTTACTTACCTGCCTGTGAAGCTCACGGGAAGGTGATGCAAACCGTAGAACCGGAGCTGGTTCTGGGATGATGGAATCTTGGGGAGAAGCAGGGAGCCTGGTGGTTCAGAGCGTGTCTTCTGGAGGCAGGTGGATCTAGATTCATGTCTTGGCTTATGTCCTCTATGACCTCACCTTTATGAGCCTATTTCTTTGTAAGCGAAACCAGGATAGAAATATTCTAAGTCATAGAGTGAGAGCTATTTTGGCCTGCTACATGGTATGCAGCGATGTTCTATGAACAGTATCAGCTGTTATGATGGAGACATCATATTGTTGGAGTGAACAATTTTTTTTGTGTGTGTCTTGGGGTGTGTTTTAGTATTTAGACCCTCTGAGACAAATCATACTATTCATGTTTTTGCTCCCAAAATATCAGGGAGGCATGCATCTGAGTAGTAGGCAGCTAGCCAGAAAGGGAGGGGCACTAGTCTTCCTGATCTGCTCTTGAAACCATTGCACAGGTTGGTGAATGAAGTGAGTCAACCATGTCAGACCCATCTTTATTTATATGTATTTATTGCGCCCTTCCCCTGTCTCGCAGAGAGGTGGTCTCTGCATCATACACATTTGTAGGGATTTCGTAGTGAATACTCCAGGTAGAAGTGCATCTGGAGAAAGAGCGATACTGCATGTTAAGTGAACTGATCATAAACCGGTACTGTGCCTGCATTGGTGCTTACCGTGCACACCCAGGCCATTTCAGTGCCTACCTGTAGGGATGTATGCAGGTGCTAAGGCTGTTGCTAGAAATTTGATTTATTCCAATGTGATAGCTCATGAAGTTATAAAAAATAATTATTCTTGAATTATTCTGATCATACGCAGGGACTGAATAAAGAGCAGCTTAGGAAAAGAACTTTCAATCATTTGTCTTGATTTCACAATTAGTCACAATGAATTGCCTCTTGGATTTACGTACATGGAAGTCAGAATGGGCTTTGCCTGGAGGAGGACAAGCTCCTAACTTAAGTATCACCAACTCAGAGTTTTATCCAGGGCTTTTAAGGCCGATGGAAATTTGGCCCAAACTGATCTATCATGATGATCAGGCCTGATTATAACTATGACATGTGACTGGAGAGAGGGCAAGAGTGGAAAGAACCCAGAGCAGAGGCCGAGAGCCCTGAGCCCCGAGGCCTGTTCTTTGATGCCGGGCGCGCGATCCTGGCGAGGCCTGCGCTCCCCGAGCTCCATCAGACTCTTCTGTCAGTGCGACATGATCCTGTGGACACATCTTCCGTCCTTCACAGGGCTGCCTGGAGGTTCACATGACATCATCTCTGCTCCTGCTGTAAACAGAGCTCTCTCTCCATTTTCCGTGCCCATTGCTCGTCCACCTAGTTGCCTAACCTGAAAAGTTTCTTCTCTCATGTTTGAGCCTGTGGGTCCCACTGCCTCCACGTCGAAAACCGTCCTCCTTTGTGCCAGGGCCTTGTTGAGACTTCCCTCACCTCTCCTCTGAGATTCTTTAAGTTGTCATGTGTCATGACTTTTCTCCTGCCCCCTGCTGCTCCAGCCCTACTGCAGGCCATCTCCTGCCATGTAACCCTCCCGTCATCTCCGCCCCCTTCCCACACCCGGTCTGTCAGTAGCACAGACTCTGTAGCATGGCCTCTGAGAGCCATCGGAAGGCTGTCCACCTGACCTCCCACCAGAGCCATCTGCCCCCTCTACCTGCACCTGCTCTGTGCTCCAAACACATGGCATTAATAATTTGGAACATTGGCCATGGTTCAAACTTCACCAAAATATTCCTGAAGTGGGAGAAAGCGAACTAGTACCCTTGTACTTTGTGAGGTTACCAAAGTATCTTGTGTTATTTTTTTAAAAAATGTTTTCATTGATTTTTTTTTTTTTTTTTTTTAGGGAGAGGGGCAAGTAGAGGGATAGACAGATAGAAACATCGTTTGGTTGCCTCCTGCATGCCCCCTACTGGAGATCAAGCCCGCAACCCGGGCATGTGCCCTGACCTCTTAGTTCATGGGTTGACGCTAACCGCTTAGAACACCGGCTGGGCGTCTTGTATATTTAAGAAAAAATGTTATTATTGATTTTAGAGAGAGAGGAAGGGAGATGGAGAGAGAGAAAGAGAAACATTGATATGAGAGAGAAAAACATCAATGGGCTGCCTCCTGCATACCCCTTACTGGGGATCGAGCCCACAACCCTGGACACGCCCCAGCAGGGAATCGAACCTGTGACCTTTTGGTGCATAAGACAAGACTCAACCAACTGAGCCACACCGCCCAGGGCAGCTTCTTGTGTTATTTTAAAAATTCACACCAAGTTTATATTCTGCTCAATATACCGGTGTTTTTGATATTTAAAAAAAAAAGCCTTGGAAATCACTACCTGTAAAATTGCTAACCGTCTCCCATGCTTGTGGGACTGGCCCTTTAGGAGATGCACCGGGTTGGCCTCTGGCTCTGGCAGCCCTTGCACACACCTGCTGATGGCCCGGGGTCACCGTTCGCTCTCGCACGTGCTTTCCCCAGCGTGCACTGCTCTCTCCTGGTGAAATCTTTCAAATCCCCGTGGAAAGTCAGCGCTGGGGCAGGACTCTGACCTCCGCTTGAAGTATGGCTTCTGCTCTCGGTAGTCTCCGCACACCCCTCTGTCCCGGCGCTAATCCTGGCCCACTGTCCTGGGGTCTGCCTGTCCCATCACGGATGAACTGCCCACAGTCGCAGACACCAATGGGAACATGTTTATCGTCATGTCCCCATTCAGCACAACGTGTTTCTTCCCCGTAGCTGAGGCTCTAAGGCTGGAGTTCACCTCAGCCCTATTGACCTTCTGGGCTGGCCCCGTCTTGGTGGTGGGGCTGTCCGCGTGTTGTAGGATGTCTAGAGCATCCCTGGCCCCCACCCCCTAGATCAGTAGTTCTCAACCTTCTGGCCCTTTAAATACAGTTCCTCATGTTGTGACCCAACCATAAAATTACTTCCGTTGCTACTTCATAACTGTAATGTTGCTACTGTAACGAATCGTAATGTAAATATCTGATATGCAGGATGGTCTTAGGTGACCCCTGTGAAAGGGTTGTTTGACCCCCAAAGGGGTCGCGACCCACAGATTGAGAACCGCTGCACTAGATGCTAGTAGCATCCCTCTCCCTCCCCCACCCCCATTGTGACAACCAGAATGTCTCCAGACATTGCCGGGTGCCCTGTGAGGGAGCACTGTCACTCTCTCGTGAGAACCACTGCTCTGACGGTGTAAAGAATTCAGGATGGTCCAGCGGGTGTGGCTCAGTGGTTGAGTGTCGACCTATGAACCAGGAAGTCATGGTTCAATTCCCAGTCCGGGCACATCCCCAGGAAGTCATGGTTCAATTCCCAGTTGGGGCACACGCCCAGGTTGTCGGCTCAATCCCCAGTGTGGGCCGTGTAGGAGGCAGCAGACAAGTGATCCTCTCTCATCATTGATGTTTCTCTCTCTCTTTCTCACTCCCTTCCTCTCTAAAATAAATAAATAAACAAACAAGTAAATAAATAAATGAAGAGTTGAGTAGAAAAGTGTTGTGGAAAGTGCTGTGCGATGTAAGGGTTTAGTAATGTGACAGTGTCCTTGGCAGCCCTGCAATGTCTTCAACTAGCCACAGTGACTGCAGTCAGCTAATAGGTGATGCCCAGCATAGTTGTAGTCAAGCGGATTGGGAATGCTGTTTAGATTTGGGGGGATTTGACTTGGGCTTCTGGTGTGCTGTGTGATTTTGATTTCAAAGGGGGAGTCCTCAGCCAGCATAGGCACGGAATGTGGGCCCCTCCCTAGTCCTGCAGGTATTACCCTCACATGCCCCAGATTGTTCACCTGCGTCACATGGCTGGACTGCATTTAGACAACCTCACTTATTCTGTTGGAGGTTGCAGTAGAAGAGGTGCAGTGGATTGATTTCTTGAAGTTCAACCTGTGGAACATGAAAAAGAACGCATTTCTGTTCTAAGAAGGTGAAAAGGTAATTGAGCAGTGCACTCCACCAGCATGTGGAGCCCTGAGTAAGCGCCTGGCACTTTGCGGTGGGCTGGGGATATGGTGGTGACGATGGGGACCAAGCCTTCTATCTAGGAGGAGGAGAGCGAAGCACACAGCACTACTTGCTTCAAAGGTGAAAGGTTGGCTATTGGGATATTTAAAATAGACTCCACTCATGAGTAAATGGTGTCTAGTTTTATTTTTTTTTAAATATATTTTTATTGATTTCAGAGAGGAAGGGAGAAGGGGCGGGGAGAGAGAGAGAGAGAGAGAGAAAGAAACATCAATGATGGAAGAGAATCATTGATCGGCTGCCTCCTGCATGCCCTACATTGGGGATCGAGCTCCCAACCTGGGCATGTGCCCTGACTGGGAATCAAACCGTGACCTCCTGTTTTTAAATAATTCTTCCTTATTACCACCAAACCAAACCATTTTAGATCTTTCCTCACTCAAATTTGGCAGTTGCAAAAAGGAATGACTCAGTGGCTAATATAGCCTTTCCTGAACTTCCCAGTGGGCTGCAGTTCAGAAGAGCACCCCGGACAGTGGAAGAGTGGGAAGTCCATGCAAGGGCAGATGAACACATCTCTGTGGCTTATTTATAATTAATTGAGGGAGAGTTAAATGATAAAACCCCAGGCCTCAGGGTTTTGATCCATTGAAATAAGGAGAGCTCACAGTCCCTGCCTTGTCAGCCTCAGAGGTTAGGATGACCAAAGGGAATGGCTGAAAAGACCATCTTGTTGATGAAAATTGCATTGAAAGAACAAACAATTTGTGAATGAATGCACCTCCCAATGTCCCTTTGCCCGCCCCCTCTCCCCAACCATGCTCTCTGTGACTCTAGATATGCTTAAATTTTTTTGTGTGATAAAATACATATAACATGAAGTTTATATTTTAAACCATTTTTAAGTTTACAATTCAGTGTCATTAATTAATTCACAGTGTTGTGCAACCATCACTCCCGTCTGTTTCCACACTTTTCATCATCCCACAGAGAGAGTCTATGTCCATGAAGTTATAATCCCTCGTCCCCTCTCCTCCACAGCCCCTGGGACCCCTCTTTTAGCTCCTGTCTCTGTGAATGTGCTTATTTTGGCACCTCATAAAAGTAAGGTCATAGAATAATTGTCCTTGTATGTTGGCTTATTTCAAGCATGTAGATATGTTTTCAAAGCTCTGTCCCATGTCCCTAGTTGCGGTTCTACTGTCAAGTATTCATGGAATAAAATGACTGACCAGCGTTACTGACCTGCGAACACTAGATTTCCAGTATGATGGTGGAATAGCATTGCTAGTCTTCTTTAGAAAGAGGCTGTAAGATAATTATTTCTGTTGCCCTGGCAAGCACGGTCCATTTGGGGATCATTAGAGGACTAACTTACATGTACCATATGCCAACATAATCGGGCGGTGAAATCAGGCAGCCAGTTGGGTCAGGAGAAGAAAACCAGTTGATCGTGTCTCATCTACAGACAAGCAGATGATAACTTCTGGGCCAGTCTTGTGCTAACCAGTTGCCAATTGTCTGTTCAGTTGAATCTTAAATTCGCGTATGAAGTGAGGATGCACCCTGTCTTGTAGTAACCAGCTCTCAGTTGTTATTTTCATGCGAAGTTGTTTTAGTTCGAGGCCCAACCTCATGAGCTCAGGTTGACGGAGGCTCTGGCAGCTTGAAAGAACGCCTGAGTGGGTGATGGAGGGACCATGTGAAGTGATTGCACGGAGGGGAGAGAGCTGGCATCCATTGATCCCGCATCTTGTGTTAGCACTTTTCCACGCATCATCTCCCCGAATCCTGACACCCTTCCGAGGCAGGTGTCTGCACCCCAGACCCCCAGAGAAGGGGCCACCATTCGATACACATGCGTCTCCGCGGTTATTTTGGAGGGAAGCTCTCCCATGGAGGCTTCTTACGCCCCAAAGCCCGGAGGCGCTGGTTCTTTCAGCGCCGATGGTAACGGTTTTCCACTCGGATCATGGATCACGTAGCTTAGAAAGGGCTGGAAAGCCATGGTGGGAGGCTGCCGGATGGCATCAAGTGAGTTTTTCATGACCAAGTAACTCCTCCACATCAGGTTTCATTTCTTCACCGTACTTAATTGAAGTATCCTTATCATCTCATGTTCAGGATGTTATTTAGCATATCACAGAGCAGCACGAAGAAGCCGAACATGAGCAACAAACGCACTCATTAGTTATCACCTGCGTCATGCTGTCCTCCAGGTTAGTGTGGGCCAGGAGGCCGGAGATGCCGGCTCTCCCTTACTCTCACACTCTTCTTGCTAAACAGGACATTTGCACTGGCAGAACATTTAACCATCCACTTTGCTTTTAAAATGTTCTTTTTTAGAGCAACGGTATTATGTGTCTGCAGGTTGGCTACTCTTATTATAACATTCCTGTTCAAACAAATCTCACTGAGCCACGGGGAAGGCAGTGAAGAATAGTCTATTCTTGTATCTGTCTCTTTTGGGGGAAGGAGAGGGGATCCTCAGATCTTTCTAAGTGTCTTGTACAGATCATCTTAGTTCATGGTTATTGTTTTGCTTTTCCTATTAAGTTTGATTCCTTAGTTTTCTCTGACTCGAAACTTAGTCCTCTCATAGAAGGGGCCTGAGGTCACACCGTTGTTTTACTTTCCGTCTCCTTGTTCCCTGCCTTGTCTAAAGAATTGATTGCAGTGTCCAGTGTTGAGCGTGTGCTGGCAGATGGAGGTGATGGGGAATACGTCCTTCCTTTCATTCATTCGCTTCCCTTCTTAAGAGACCCAGGACACAGTGGGGCCTGGTAGTGGTGTCTCTTTGTGGGGCTACGCATTGCTTTTTGACTTTGGACAAGATGCTACATTCTGAGCTTCGTGCCCTCAATTTGAAAATTGGAACCTTAGTTCTAAGCACAGGTGACATCTGTTCTCTGACTAGTGAAAAAACCACACGAATGTGGTTAACGTTTGTCTGAGGAACCTAAAACAAAATTTCTTTTTAGATAAGGCAGTCTACTTAGCTGCCTTATCTATTAGTATTATTATTATATTATAGTATTACTATATATTATAGTATACTATATATTATAGTATTACTATATATTATAGTATACTATATATTATATTATTATATAATAGTATTACTACTATTAGTAGTATTATTATATGCTTTTGCAACTTGGCGTGGAGCAAATTCAAATGAGCTAGTAAAGTTTGGTGTAGCTAGTTCTGGTATATTTTGATTTCTCAAATACCTCCTTTTATATAAAAAACACCCCAAAACTTGCAAATATTAGTGGCAAATGATGTGTCAGAGTGATTGCAAATGAGGACACTTTGATTATACGCCCCATCTACAGTCTTCATATTTATAATCTCACGATTAATTACAAAGAAGTCTGGAACTTCCAGAACATTTCTGTAGTTGGCAGGATATGTTAAGCCTTCCTATTTATTTTAACACATAATATTTTCCCCAAAAGTAGCTGTGGTGTAGCCCTATCCATGTGATGTTCCTGGCTGTGACCAAGTATCTGAGGGGCTGCCTTGACTTCCCATTGTATGTGTGTCCTCCCATTCTTTCTTATAGCCTGCTCCATGCAACATGAAATGAGATCAGCCCTAGCCAGTATGGCTCAGTGGGAGGAGCGTAGCCTTGCGGACTAAAAGGTCCCAGGTTTGATTCCAGGCAAGGGTTGCAGGCTCAGCCCCTGGTGTGGGGCATGCAGTAGGCAGCCAATCAATGATTCTCTCTCATCATTGATGTTTCTATCTCTGTCTCCACCTCCCTTCCTCTCTGAAATCAATTAAAAATATATTTTTGAAAAAAAGAAGAAATGAGCTCAGTATATGCACAGTTACTTTAATATAACCCTCCATAAAGCACAGCCCTTTGGTTAGCCAACACATAACAGTGCACTGACCTTTTTGACGTGTAGCAGCATGCGTTATATTGACTTGGACACTCAGGGTTTGGTTGCATTCTGGATTGGAAGAGATCTTCCCTGTTCATTTATCAGGAAGGTGTGGGGATGCTAAAAGTTCTGTGGTTGCTCGAGAATGACTGGAAAACATAAAAGAGCAACGGAAACTGCAGAATTATATACGTCTTTGAAAAAGCAGTAAATGGAAATTAGATCTTTTTGGCAGGGTAGTTGGTGGGGGAGATTTTAATCATTACTCATTCCATTTTGCAGCAACTGTATCTCATCAGGTCTAACATGCTACTGATGGTAAGGTGCGTCTCAGCTTCAGGGACGGTAAAGGTTTAAAGCATGTGGTGGAGAATGGTGACACGTGGCAAACCCGGGTTCCCTGTGCCCACCCTCTGGAGAGCGTGCTTCCTTGTCAAGGCTGCATGTGCTGCGTCTGCCGTAGCCCCCTACAGTGTTGTTTATAAGGAGTTAAGTTTCGATTTTTAAAAAATAAGTTGAGATTAACATGAAGTTGACCTTGTCAATACTAGAATATTCTAGTGAGGCCTAGTAATTCAGACTCGGGCTATGAGAATGTAACAGTCTAATGTAGGGTTAGGGCATGTCCATGTTTGAAACTGAAGTAATAGGGCATAGCATGACCTTGCATCTAACACATCCCCAAAATATACCTCTTCTGTCTTTAAAGCTCTCCGGGGGATTATACAACCTTTTATCAGTGAGACTTCTCCGAGTGTCAACTATGTGTAAAGACCTGTAGAGAACTAGTAGGAATAAAATTTGCCACAAATTGGAAGGGATCTTTCCAGTGACTAAAATATTCCCATTAGCTAGGAAGCTCTCTTCACTTCCTACCCGTAGTTCCTTGGCTCAGTTTATTTTTTGTTCTTCGATCAGTAAAGGTGAAAACCAATGTATCGTGCTCTGGGGAGGAGAACAGATCTGGCTGAGTCTCGGTACCACCTCCTTTTTAATTGAGCGTGAATGTGCCCCCAGCAGAGGACCTGGTGACAGAGCCGTGGAAAGCCAGCTGTTCATCTCCTCTCCACCTGGGTCGACGCTGGCGTTGGGCTGTGTCAGGGAAGGTGCCTGAGGAGCAGAGACAAAGCATGAAGGCAGGGAACGTGGACACGTGGACATGTGGACGGTGTGGGGCCCGAGTGATCGGGGTTGTGGCCTGTCCTAGGGTGGAGGAGTTGAGCTCCAGGCAGGGCCTGAGGCACTCCCCACCCCCATCTTTCTATTGCAGCAGGAAAGGGGACCCAACTGAAAGGCATTTTTGGGAAGACGGGCGCTGGTGCTTCTGAGCTCACCTTGGCCCTGGATGTGAAATCATTTGCAGCAAAGGCTTAGTGCTGACTCCTGCGTGGCTGTGTAGCCGGGGCCTTTCAGGGGGATAGCACCCCTACAGGCAGCTCCGAGATGACCAGTCCACTTGCCACGGTTCACAGCCACCAGGGTGGCGGTGCCTCTACTCCTAGGCGGCTTTCACGTTCAATCTTCTGTTATTATGACATTTCACTCTGGCATTTTAAAATTTCATCGCTGTCCCTTTTCGTCTCTTATATTTCAGTGACTCAGCTACCCCACATCAGCACTGTGGTAGACAGGGAGGACGAGAAAATGGAAACGGATACGGGCACTTCATCCCAGGTCTGGGTATCTCAGACCAGGACACAGAGAACAGCTCAGCCAGAGGGCACTGGCCCAGCTAGGACCAGACTCCTCCCGCCTTGGTTAATAGTATGCACAGCAGACCCCCCTCGGGAAGGTTCTGGTCCCACAGATCTTCCAGGGCAGCGGGCAAGGCCTGAAAGTTCGGCAACACACTTAGGCGCTCCTGGCTCTTGGCGCTCCGAGGGCTGCGCTCAGATCCTGAGTTGAGAGTTCTCATTATTTCCCCTTGGAGAGCAGAGCTGTCACTTAGAGATCAGAGACCGGGGGAGGGTGGCCATCTGCTCTGGGGAAAGGGCCAAAGGGGTTTCTGGGAATTGAATTAGGGCCCCTCCCCCACCAGCGCTGCACACCGATAGGAAAGAGGGAGCGGGTGGGCGCGCAGAGGGCGTTGTTTCCAATGGGCACGGGAGCCTCCTGGTGAATAACGTGCCATCCTCCGTTTCCTCAGCTCCTCTGCAGCAAGGCCACGAGACGCCCTAAGATTTCTCTCAGCTGCTTTGTATCTGGGGGTCTGTTTTAGAGAAAGATGAGTCCAAGGCAGGATATAAAACCTTCAGAGCTCCTGCATTGTTTATGTCCATTTGTTTTAGACAGAATCTGCAGCAATAAAACCTATTTATAGAACACACGCCTATCCTATCACACTCATTGAGGTGTAAGTTACTGTTTGCCACCAACGCTAGCCCGGACATGGTCTATTGCCTGAAAACATGGCTGTAGAAAGTTCACGGTGTGTGATCACCATTTTAGTTTCTCAGTGGTGAGTGGGTTACATCCCCTTCTCTTTCTACCCCAGTTGCGGAGGAGGAAGGGGAGGAGGAGGAGCGAGAGGAACCCAGTGGGAGGCACTCAGAAAGGCTAGGCTTGGATTCATTTTTGGTTGAAACATAGTACAAGTGTTAGGCCTAGTTTCCCTGGCTCCAAAATAGCACTGTTAATTTTTTCATTGGGTGAATTTTCACACCAGTGCTAATCACACGTTTCTATAAATTATATTAATTTAACTTATTTCCCTAAACGTTGTTCTGCAGCGTGCAGCACGGATGTTCCCTGGCTCTTGGCTCTCTGCGCTCGCTGCCGTTGGAGAGGGAACAGGCGCATCTGAAAGGCATTATTGGGGGACGGAGGCCGCGGCTTCGGGCCTCACCTGGTGCTCTGGTTCCTGAATCACAACTGTTCTCTCCCTGGGCATCGGCCGTGCGTGGCCTGCCCATCCATCTCTGACACTGTCCCTTATACTTTGACACATATTAGTTAAAGGGGTAGTAAATTTAGGTAATCTTACCTTTTGTTTTGGTTTATATATTTTTACTAATTTCAGAGAGGAAGGGAGAGGGAGAGAGAGACAGAAACATCAATGATGATAATCATCGATCGGCTGCCTCCAGCACGCCCCCTATTGGGGATTGAGCCCACAACCCTGGCATGTGCCCTTGACAGAATCGAACCTAGGACCCTTCAGTCCGCAGGCCAACGCTCTATCCACTGAGCCCCACCACCTAGGGCTAGGTAATCATATTTAGTGTTTAATAGTTTAGTTTGCAGGAGGGTGAGCCCTTCCAATTTAAAAGACAAAGGAGATTGGTTTGGGCGATTGTGTGCCCTTTTTTGTCCCTAAAAGGGTGTCCTCACATTTATGAAAAATAACTGTGTTTTTTTTTCTTTACAGAGTATGATTTCATCCATTGTAAATAGCACATATTATGCCAACGTGTCAGCAACCAAGTGCCAGGAGTTTGGGCGATGGTATAAGAAGTACAAGAAGATTAAAGGCAAGCTTTTTATTTTTGAAGCCTATTTTCAGTTTCTTAGGCTAATGAGTTGTTGAGTCTTTGGAATTTATGCTAATTTTAGGTATACTTTTAAAATGGAAATTTTATGTAATTTTTAATAAAGATAATATTCTTAATATTTCCATCAAGAGATCCCAGTTGACTTCCTTAAAACTAAGATGGTATTAGAACTAAAAGTAAAATTCTTTTTTGTTGTTGTTCTGTTTTGTTAATTCTCACCCAAGGATATATTTTTTCCATTGGTTTTTAGACAGAGTGGAAGGGAGGGGGCGAGACAGAGAGAGAAACATTGATGTGAGAGAGATACATCGATTGGTTTTCTCCCATATGTTCCCCCATCAGGGCCTGAAACCGAGGTATATGCCCTTGACCAGAATCAAATTCGGGACCCTTCAGTTTGCAAGCCAGTGGTCTATCCACTGAGCCAAACCCACTAGGGCTAAAAGTAAAATTCTTAGCATAATAGATGAGGTTTATAGTTTTCACAAGAGATGCTTGTGGGGGTTGAGATCTTTCAAAATATTTTGAAATGGTTTATTTCACATAGGCATGTTTATTTAAAAGCTAATCAATGAATCATTTCCACTTATATAGTAATGGAAGTTTAAAAGCAGTCATTCTAGGTTAAATCAGCACTTGTAGTTTAAGTAGCAACTACATATTAGAAGGATTGTTGTGGTCCCAGGAATTTTGGAGTCAGAAATGGAGTTTTGCTATTGTATTCGGAGACAGTTCTAGAGCCATCCATGGTTAAAGCAGAGGGACTTGTGTTCAAATCATTATCTTTCATTTGCCAGCTGTGTGAGCTCAAACATTTCTTAACTTCACCAAGACTCAGTTTCCTTATCTGAAAGTTGCAGTGATAAAAGTATCTAAGTTGCTGGCTAGCTAGTATTAATAACTTAATACTAGCACAAAGCAATCTCTTAATTAGTAGCTCTCCTACTATAACAATAATTAATAGCAGTAGTTGTACTACTAGTAATGTCTTACATGTGAAATTATGTCTGGTCCTGAATATACAACTCTGTTATATAATAAATGTCATGCGATTTAGACCATCCAGTCCTTTAAATATATTTGTGATATTTGGCCTTTGCACATATGTCAATGTTGGAAAAATTACGTTGTTCTCACCCCAGTTCAAATGCTGTTCAATTCAAACGCTGCTGGCCCCTGAGGGCACTTGGGGAATTTTTGGTAACATAATAGGTTGATGTTCACAGGTATTTCAGTACATATTATGCATAGTTATGACATCATCCATCACATTTCATTGTAGGTTCTCGTAGCCTTGTTGTTAATTCACTGCCCCATTGAGGGCCAATGGCATGGTTGGTGGGTAGTAGGTAACAGTGAAGGATGGATTTACTTGTTTTACTACAGCTGGTTCCTCTCGGGGTTCAGTGTGGAAGGGGCGCTTGCTGGTTGTTGAGCATTTGGGAGTTAGTTTACCAGGTTGCCTTTGGAGGCAAATTTTTGATTACAAAGGAGTGAGAGCATTTTATGCTAAATACACAACTTATAAAAATGTCAAAATGTTGAACTCCCAAAAGAAACGAAATCCACTGGAGACTGAGTTTTCAGATCTCTTTCTTTTCAACCCATTCTCAAATTCTTAGGACCTTCTAGATTCTGGCTCGGCACTTGCTTTAGAATATTATTAGTATTAACTCTTGTACAGGATACGATGAACAACTCCTCGCCACAAGACATGATTGCATGGTTCAGAAGGGTTTCTTTTCTGTAAGTGCTGTCTCCAAGTTTTTCTTTTAGCATAAGATGGTTCAAGTGCTTGAACATACCCTCTTCGGTTAAAAATCAACAGAATGTTTCAGCTCCAAGGTCACTTGTGGAATCCCATTTGCTCGCTGTTACGAGAGAACGCAAGAGCGTGTCCTTTAGTCGTCTGGAGTGTAAGCCCAGATTCAGAAAGACTGGAAACCCTTCAGTCTAGTGTTTCAGGATGGCCACTGCAGAGAGTGCGTGTGTCTGTGTGAGTCTGTGCACACACACCTTAACCCTTACGGCTTCTACTTTTCTCTTGTTTTCCTTAGCAATCCAGGTTTCTTTTCCTCTTTCTTTTCAAGATAGTAAATGCACAGTTAAATTGTTTAAGTGCCGTAAAAGCAGACTAAGACCTTGATTTCAATCAGGGGTCAAGGATCCACATACCTGGAGAGGCTGCCAGACGCTGTGTACACATGCTGTTCAGGGAGATGGAGCTAGTCATTCCTGCGGAAAGTGTGTGTATGCGAGCGTGTGTGTCGGTAGGAGGAGAACAGGGAAGGTTAAGGTATGTGTGAAGTAAACACAAGCTGCCGTAAAACAGTTCAAGTGGTGTTGATGCATCAGCCCGGGGGGTGGGAGGGAAAACAAAGCATTCTCGGCAGGTAGGAGGGTGTGCAGAAAATCCACACCCGAGAAGAGTGTTTTATTAACTCTCGACCCCCAGAGAAAAGCACGTGTTGGACCTACACAGACACGGTTCATTGGCTAGGAGCTTTATGCTCCAAATAGATGTTGCTGTGGGGGATCCTCTCTCATAGAATCCAGTTCTCACGAGAAAGTAATGATTGTGTGTGTAAGATTTCTGTTTGTGTCCATCCATTTTCAAAATGAAAAATAAATAAATAAAAAGAAGGAAATGGGTAGTAGCAAACCCAGAATTCCACCTCGGGGCTCTTCCTGAGAGCTGAGAAGTCAGCTCTCCCTGCTTCTGGCTTCCTCACCACCACCCCTCCCTCCTCGCTTTCAGCCCACAGTTACCTAGTTACGTGTCCCATGGCTGATAGTCAGCGTGGAAGGAAATCTCACGCTAACTCACTGATGTCCCAAACTGAAGGCCGGCTGCATTGTCAAATATGTTTCTTATTTTCTGCTAATGTCTGTTTTAATAAAACAGTGGGAACTAAATGGTTGCTTCTTAATCAAAACCACGATTTCCTAAACATAAGCCATGTGATTCTGTTACAAATTGCCACATATAGATCTCCTAGGTCAATTTTTTTTTCTCTTCTCATAGAAATAAATAAACAGTAAAATAATTATATACTCGGAAAGATCAAAGTAAATATGACTAAAACCTGGCAAAAATAAAAGTCTACTGGAAGGATTAAAAAAAAAAGATCAGATTGCAAATTCTATAGTTAATGCTTAAATAAATATGAGAAAAATGAACAATCAATAACTTGATATCATTAAAAACAGATGTAAAAACTATATACAAATGGAATTGTCTAAATTTTGAAGTAAACATTTTAATGTGCATTTTTTGAATTTGTTGTTTTTAAAGCTAAACTATTTACACTTGTTTTTTAAAAAGACCTAAGTTGGTTTGGGTTAGCCTGTTAACTTTATTTTCCCCAGAGATCATAGCAGAGCACATTCTGTTTACCTTTTTCCTTTAATTTCAAAGACAGTCATGGTTGACACAGACATATTTGAGTTAACGTTAGTGTTAATTCATGGTGGATGGGAAGACAGTGTGTATACTCTGGTTTTAAGGTCCAGAACTCTGAGCCTCCATCCCATGAAGAAATGAAGCGGGTGGATGGGGTAGTAGGTTGGTTTAGACAGCATTTCGTTTCATTGCTGTTCATCTCATACTATAAATTGCTTCTGGCCGACATTTTACAATGTAGAGCAGTAAGCTTCAAAGTATAAGGAAAGAAGCGTGCATGTTGTGTAACAGAACAAAAAAGGGTAATATCAACAGTTGTTTAATGTGGAGGAGTTTTAGTGTTCGATGCAAGGATAGTCCACAAAGACCTAAAGATGTTCATGCCATCACATTATTTTCAAGAATTCTTGGGATTATGTAGGATTTACTCTGTCAATTTTTCTTTCATAGGTTCTATACATTTTATTTTTTGGTTAATCCTCACCTGAGGATATTTTTCCACTGATTTTTAGAGAGAGTGAAAGGGAGGGGGAGAGACAGAAACATTGAAAGAGACCCATCCATTGGTTGCCTCCCGCATCTGCCCTGACAAGGGCCAGGGATCGAGCCCACAACTGATCCCTTGACCAGAATCAAACCTAGGACCCTTCAGTCCTCAGGCCAATGCTCTATCCACTGAGCCAAACCAGCTAGGGCTCTTCTATACATTTTAATAAAAAACTTATTTTTAACCTCATTCTTCTTTTGTGTTACTTTTAGCAAAAACTTTCCCCACCATTTTTATGAAACTAAGTGGAATTATGAGGGCCATACCATTAGCAACGATACTTTTATGGCAGTCTACTCATGCAGGGGATTTTATAAGAATAAGATAGTGACAACAAAGAAGGGCTCTTGTATTTTAAATCTTTCCTAATTAAAAATTAACAAGTTAAAAAATAATTTTATATCTAAAGTGTTTTGTACTTGGCACCAAACACCAAGTGAACTGTTGTCTCTGGTGAGGTCGAGCTCAAGTGTTTAATATGTCACAGAATTAAAGGGTCATCGCAAGTTCACATGGATACTAGTGCATATCGTGAAATTATTTGTGTCATAAAATAATACCACTAGAATGCATGGACCTAACCAAACCCCATAGTTTGTTCAAAAAGCAAAATTATCCCCATCACTTTCTTCTCCTCAGTCATTGCTTAAGAACCCCCTGATTGCTAGTTGTCTTAATTCTATTTGTTTATTTGAGTTTATTTAGCAAAATATTAAAAAGCTGGGAGCAACAAGGATGTTAAAAATCAGAGTTCCTTCCCCAAGCCTGGTTTATTCTAGTAATCAGTATTTTATCTGACGCTGTCTGATCTAGTCCTGCAAGATCAAACGTCCAGGCCAGCGCGCAGACAGTAAACAAAGCCCGGGAAGGGTTTCAGTAAACACAAAGATTAGATGTTGAATGGAAATTAAACTCCTTGAACTAGTCCTCTGTACTAAAGTGGTTAAGTGGGTTGTGATTAAAAGAAATAAGTAATTATGATCATTATAGCTGAAATGATATAATGTTACCACATTTAAAGCACCTCTTGTACCCCCAAATGATTGTGTCATTTACAAAGTGGTGCCTTCGAGTTGCATAGAGGAATCAGTGTCCTCTGACCTGGCTCCGTGAGGCGGCCCTCGCTTCGCCACGGTGGTGTCGGTGGTCAGGACAACGCCTTTAATCAGCGGCCGGGACTTCTGCCCCGGCTGGTGCTGGGCTCTCGGGAGGTACAAGCCACTTACTGTTGTCTACCTTGTTCTTCCTCCGAGTTACGAAAGAAACGTGCTTTCGGCTTTGGATCTAAATCCAGGTGTTTGGCAAGGAAGTTTGTCTTCTGCTTATACTGTACCTTGCTGACAGTAATACCAGCATCAGGCCCTTGAGTTTCATGCCAACATTGGATTCCTGGAAATAGAAACATCACTTTCACAGTCAACCACTTTTTATTTTACTGGTTTTCCAACACTTGGAAGAGTTTGCACAGTTTCACTGTGACAGTCCCCGATGAGCCCGGGCGACTGTTCACCAGTCCCCGTACCCACCCTGGCCTCCCTACTAGAAGCTTCTTGGGAGAGTCGGCATGTGGAAGAATGGTGCACGGAAAACGCCTTGGACCCTAGCTCAGATGAGGGTTTATTCCTTACTTATTCCAGGTAGCTGCTTCTTTAGCCTGAATATGTTTATTCGTAAATATTTAAGAAGTAAAACAATTGTTTGTCAACAAGTCGTTTGTAGATTAAAAGAAGCAGATTTGCTATCTGCTTATATTTATACTATTTATAAGCCATTTAAAATACATGCTTAAAAAGGATAGAATATCTGCTTTCCTGGCTTCCTCCTTTCATCCATCCATCCATCCATCCATCCATCCATCTATCCATCCACTCACCCATCCATCCATCATGTATGCTTACTATTTGAAAGGAGTATAAGACACAAGGCCTGGTTTCAAAAACTCAGTGTTACATATGAAATAATGACGATAGAATATAGACTTTTTGTCGCATGTTTTGTCATTTAAAAATAAATTTAAGCATCTGCTTTATATAACTGACAGGATGCATAGTGGAACAGGTCTCTTTAATTCTTAGCATGTATTAGTACTTCCAGCATGCTTTCGATTTCCCATAGTTTCAGATTTCCATTTGTCCTGCCCTGAACCAAAATTAAAAACTCAGAAACAAAGATATATCTGGTGTGACTGATGAAGAATCTGCGGAGTTGTGAAAGAGAATTTGGTGTTTAGACCAGAAAATGTCCAGCTTATTTAAAATCTGGCATGATTATAGTGATGTCCTCTAATTTGGCAGGGCGGGGCGGGGGCGGAGGGGACACCAGTTAGTTAAAATCAGAGAATTCTCTTGGTTTCTTGATCAAAAATCATTTGTTTTTCTTCAGACAATTTACCAGGTTGAAAGCTGAAAAACACTTAAGTTTGCAGGGTGCTCAACGCTCTTAAGTACAAATGCTGGGTAAGATGCTGGGACTCGCATGACAGTTGCCCGTGGTAGACAGTTTAACCAGCTGTTTGCCTGGTTGATGATGGGCCGTCATTTTAACTTTTGTGAGACTTGGAGGTTATCTGATCTTGGAGTCCTGAAGTCCCAAGAGCATGAGCATTAATCTAGAATCATCTGGAATACCAGTGAGGCTATGAGTGCTAATGCTGGCCCTTTCAACTCTCACCTTTCTGCGTCCTGTGTTCCCCAGTAGTCTCAATTCTTGAATAACCCCCACTAGACTAGTAGTTCCTTTCAGAAACATCTGGCGACTCATCCACTGTGTGACTTCCTCAGAGCCCTGTGAATGTAGGACCTTGAACATTGTAGGTACTTAGTAAATAGTAATAGAATTAAATTACTATGTAGATGAGCATATTTGAACATATGTGCACTTAGAACAGTTTTATTTTTGCACATATTATATCGTGACTGATCATATTTATTATCTGATTTTTCAATTGAGAAAAAAAAGAAAATACGGGGTTGTTTAAATCATTTTACAAATGTCCTTTGCCAATTAGTAATCAGAGTCATTCTCTTTTTCTGCTAATTAGTTATTGAGCTGAAGATTTAGTAATAGTCACTTCCACTGAAAGAGACACCTGTATGGAGTAAAAATTGACCATTTATATAGCCTGAGAAAAACATACCTGTGAGGTTTTTCTAGCTAGTTTATTGAGAATTTTCCTTAAAAAATGGCCTAAGACATTTAAGTTTTATAAAATCAGGGTAAAAAAAATGAATCATGGATTGATTGTTTCCTTGATTGATTTTTCTTTAATAGATTTGAACTAAGGAATTAATACACATAGAAAGCTAACTGGCAAAGGTAGAATGCTCCCAAACAATGATGTTAAGTTCCTGAAATGTGTTTTTCCTCTCTCATGTGTGAATGCACCTCTGAAACGATAGCTTCAGATTAAAAGAAAGAAGAAAAATAGACGTTATTACATATAAGTAACTTTATCCTATACGTACAGTTATGAGAATACTTGAAGTGATCAATGATTATCCAAGCTATGATAAAGCATTGTTTGAAACCAAAGGGACGGTAATGTTCAGAGGCAGTATGGGTAAAGGTGGATGGATAATGCTCACTTTTTCCATGGGACATAATGGGGTCCTATGAGCTTTTACTGCCAAAAAACAGAGGTGTCCAGATTCAAGTTGCTTTCTGCTAGACATATATGTGGGTTTTTTTTTTGTGTGTGGATCTTAATATGACGGAAAAAGGAAGTTGATAATAAGGGGAAAATACACCTAAGACCAGTCATACAGAATTATCAGTGCCGGCTGGTCCACCTCACTTATGGGCCTGGAGGCGTTTTCCTTCCAAGCCTTGTTTTATTAGCAGTTAACAAGTTGGCTCTGAATGGCTTGCTCTAGGCAGAGATTTGCAAGCAAGTTCTCAACCCAGAGACAGATTCTCATGAACGAATGTAGAGAAAAACATCTTTAAGTTTTGTGGTCCTCAAAGATTTAGCTTTTCTTTTTTTGCCCCCAGCCCTTTCAGATGCCTAATATTTTCTTTAATTATATTTAGTGAACTCTCTGGTAATAGTTTGTTTGTTTTTTCCCCATCCAGTGCTGTGGGATTTATATCTGTTATATATGGGATATTAGCTTTAGCTCTTTGAAATCATGTCTGTCTCTGATCGTGTTAACAGAAATTGGTTTTCATATAACAAATTGCCTTTGTACCTGCAGTCATTGAATAGGAGAGATTAAATTAGAAGTGTTTTCTGTGATTGGACATAATGGGTATTGGCAGATGGGATGCTATTCTGGGTTTTGGGGGAAATTAGTGTTATATTTACACTTTAAAAAGAATTTAACTCAGTGATAGATTTTGCCTGAATGGTAGGGTTGCTTAACGTCAATATGTAGTACAGTTCAGAGAGAGGGTCAACATAAATATCAGGTAGGACCATATGAAATTGCCATTTTTTTGCAGCTCAGACTGTTGCATATCAGCCATTCCATGTAATGGAGATTCCGGGGTTATTACCATGTGATGTGAGTGCGCATACCCATTTTACTTTGTGTTGGCTACGTGGTTCTAATAGGCACTTCATATTTACAGCGTTTATGACGAATACTTGCTGAAGGTCTTCCTCGTGTGAGTCATGTCATTCATCAGCCAGCTGGAACCCATGTTGATCACACTCATTTTGGGACAAAACATTTTTTTGGCCACAAAAAAAATGAAAGAAAGAGGGATTCATGAAAATAAATGTAACGAGTGTGAATTTGCTTTAGATGACTGGAATGAATTGATAATAAAAAACGAGATAGGGATCCAAAGGAGTTATGTTTGATTAAATAGAAAAGCATTTTAAATCATAGGCAGATGTTGCATCTACGTGTACTAAACAGTTCAGTTATCAGATACAAATCCATAGGTGGAGTTTTTTTATAAAGCTGATATTATTCAGTACTGTATCTCCAGGAGCTGACATCATTCCCAGCACATAACAGTTGATTAATAAACATTTATCGTATGCATTAACACAATAAACAAAAGTGAATGACCTTGTTTTATGGATTAGCTAAATCAGTGACTTCATCACTTTTTAGAACTGACCATCTGCTTCAGTCCGTCACCTCAAGAAGGTGACAGGATGTTAGTGGAGGCATGAGGTTGAGCTCTCACCATTCAGTTAACTCATCCATACATGATATCACCTCTGCATGTACATGCCACATGCATGCATGCGTGCACACACGCATATACAAACAGGAAGTAGGACTTATCCGTAGAAAAGTGGATTAGTCCTGACTCACACCTAAAATTAATGATTATCATATGCCCCAAGTTGGCAGTTTAGCATAATCAGTGGCACAAAGGCGCTACTGTCCTGAAGACATGGGTTTGAATTCTGTTTCTTCCTTTGATAAGTGTGTGACAGTACTTTCTGAGCTTCTTCAATAAAGTGGGCATCATCGTATCTCTGTTATACAATTGTTGTGAGAATTAATTGACAATAATGTGTCACTGCAGTGCCAACATGTTTTAAAAGAGGCATATTAGCATGCTATGACAATTTCAGCACTTATAATAAGAACATTTTTCTCTAAAGGAAATCCATTTAAAAGTACTTGTGAAATATTTAGGGTCTAAGAGTTTGACTTTGAGTTATTCAGAGAAAGAGAAAAGAAGTGGTTTTCCCTGGCCTTGTACTTTGTTCATTATGCTTATGAAGCTAGAGCCAGCCCTAATCCTTTGACTATTCCTAAATATTTATCTACACTTGGACAGATATTTGACCTTGAACAAGTTATCCGACTTCACTGGGTATTAGGTAGGATCACTGTGGACACCAGGTTTTGGGGCTAATGAGGGGGGAGCAAGGATCTTGGAATGGAAGTTTGGAAATCCAGGGCAATGGTGTGCTCACGTATCATTTCTATGTGCTCAAGGTTTGGATATCCATTTGAAATTTTCATTTTCATTGGCAACCTTTTTACCAAGAGTGCCAAAGGCAAGCCCATGTCTTATCTTGCCGAATGACTTCCAGAGAGCTTTCTGAGACTAAAAGAGTCTTTTTTTCTTTCTTTCTCTCTTTCTTTTTTTTAATTTGGCTTATATTCTTCCACTCAGGATTTTAGGAGATATTGTGTGGGGGATACTCGAGGGTTTTTATAGCAGTCATTCATGCTAGCGAATGCCTTTGCATGAGCATCTTAATGGTTTAAGGAAAAATCCATAGATCAGAAATTCTAGAAATTTCTCAGTGTAACACCTTTTACTCAGCTCATTGCTTTTCACTTACTATAATTATGGACAGACCCCAGGGGTTACTTTCCAAAAGAACTGTGTTAAAGTTTGCATTGAAATACTAGGTTCATTGTTCTGGAAAAATTATCAGTTTTTTAATGCCTTATTGGTAGATAAGCTTCCAAGAGCAATACTACACTACCACTATTGCCACTACATAAGCTACTAATATTCTTGTTGCTGCGTGGAGTTTCACAAAGAGAGATGTCTTAGCAGAGCCCTAACTTCTTGCCAGAATGAAAAAACAGAAGCATGTAGTCTGAGAGAGGGAATTGTTTAAAAATCCTACCAGGACTCTTTAAGATGCTATTAGGAAAGTAACCTGGAAGCTTGATTCAAACCCAGTTTACAGGTAATCCTCCCCATTTTACAGGTAATCCCCAAACACTCAGCAAGTTATAACTCAGGCCTTCAAAGTCCCCGTTTGCTCTTCTTTCCACCTATCCAATAACATCTTGCTCTGATTGGCAGGCATGCTGCTTATAAATGCTCAGAAAATACATTATGGGGCACTTAGTCCCTGGAGTATGTGTTTTTTAAAAATTATTTTTTAAAAGTTAGAACATGTTGATATTTATCCATTCTCTGGAAGATAAAAACAAGCCACTAAGCATTTGCCTTTTAAAAGTGCTGTGGGACACTTTGCTTTCTGTTGGTTCAGGTGAATGTACCAGGTGCACAGGCACACCTCAGAGATGCTGTGGGTTCGGCTCCAGACACCGCAAATCACAGTCAAGCAAGTCACATGCACGTTTTTGTTTTCCAGTGCATACCAAAGTTACGCTTACACTCTACTGTAGTTTACTAAGTGTGCGATAGCATTATGTCTCAAAAAAGTACATATCTTTAAAAATATTTCATTGCTAAAAATTTCATTACTCACCATCACCTGAGACTTCAGCAAGATCTTTTGCTGGTGGAGGGCCTTGCCTTGATGTTGGTGGCTACAGATGGATCACAGATCAGCATAGCAAATATAGTAATACTGAAAAAATTTAAAATTTTGTGCTAACGACCAAAATGTGATGTGGAGTAAGCAAATGCTGGGAGAAACATGATGCTGATCGACTTGCTTGTCACAGGGTGCCGCAAACCTAAAGTTTGTAAAGAAGTGCAATAAAGCCAAGCGCAATAAAGCGAGGTATGCCCATACATTTAAAGCATATTCTATTCATTGTGTTTTCCTATTTTTTATTTATAATAATTTTTGACACTTAAAGCTGCATTTGTATAACGCTCCTGTGACTTTAATGTCAAGAGTTGTGATGTGAGATTATGTCATTTTCTTTTCCATCAATTCTGCCACCTGATTCATAGGTCAGAGTATGAACTCTGAAGCCTCATTGGCAGAAAGGGAATAGCAACATATTCCTGCACATACCATGAAGTATGCAATTCTGTATTGATAATGAATTCTTTTAAACTGTGGGGATGAGTCTTTAAGTTTGGTACGATGTAACATGGCATAGTTACTTGAAACCAAAGAAAAGATTGCAGTTCTTTAGGTGCCCTTTAGGAAATAGCAGACATTGGCCAGGACATCCTAATCAGGAAATTTTGCAATGAGTAGCCTTATCTGTTAGTCATATTTGTACAGATAGTTTTCTGAAATTTACAACGGCACTTTCACAAAAAGCTTTTATGTAGATACTGATATGTAAATTTTACAATTCTGAGATAATAATAAGCATCTGGCATAATCTCTAAAGATACTAAGTAAAAGCAAAGGCAATGTAAACATTGATCCTCCAGCTTCAGTGTATGTAACAAATCTTATGTGGACTCTTAGTGCACATAGAACACTAAGAGATGCTGATTCTGGGCCCATGAATTTATGTTTCTAACAGTTTTTCAGGGGAGATGGATATAAATGGTTAAAGGACCATATTTTGAGTATTTCGGAAACAACTGAAATATACAGTGCGCATTCATTCATCTCTGTCTACACACACACACACACACACACACACACACGACAAGATGAATGTGATAGTAATGGTAAACATTGCAGAGTGCCAGGTATTGTTCTAAGTGTCACCAAATATTAGCTCATTTAATCCACACAGTAATCGTTCATCAGAGGCACGGTTATTAGCCCACAATAAATATATCGGAAACTAAGCACGGGGAAGTTAGGTAACCTGCCCAAGGTTACACATCTACAAAGTGGTAGAACTGAGATTTAAATCCCAGCAGCCTGGCTTAGGAGTCTCTGCTTATAATCATCATATCATACATCTTTCCCAACAGATGAAAAGATATTTTCCCAAAATGGCAATAAAGAAATTACCAAAAAGTGTCAGATAGGAATATAAGACAAGTTATGTGTGTGTGTGCGTATATAGTATTGAGATATATAGATACAGATATAGATATAGATATAGATATAGATATAGATATAGATACAGATATAGATATATAATCAGGATTTGCAATAATTAAAAGAAAGACTTGGCTTCCTGGATGTACTATAAAATTGCTTGAAGTAACATGATATTTTTGAACCAAATATCTTCTAATTGTAATGAGGATAAATCTCTTGGGAGGAGTAAAGCCTTCCGAGGTATGAACAGCCTGCCATTGCCCCAAATCATGGGCATTTAATAGCTAGTGGTCAGAAGGTGCTCTTGGTTAGAACATCAACTGTGAACTTGAGAAGACTTTGGGGTCCTGGAGCATTGGATTTTTAGGCATTAGTAAAGTTGGGGTGATGATTTCCCCCACGTCATTCTTAGGAGTAAAGAACTTGGCTTTTATTAGTAGAGCTGCCAGGGACTGAAAAACATTGACTAAGATTCTTTGCTTGGCCAACCTGTAGACAGGCTCCTGACCTTCTCCTAGGCCCATCCTTGCACTTCCTTGTAAATTCCAGTTTTAACAATAACCCTGCTAAGTCAGTTTACCCAGAATCCCCTCCCCTTGGTATCTGATCACCCTCCATATCTCATCCTCCAGGATCCGCCAGGTGATGTCTGATTACCTGGCCTGTCTTCAGCAAAGAATCTTGTTAGGTTGGTTGAGCCAGAATCCTCCTTACTGCTGCTAGTGCCTCTTGGCCATTTTCCATCCACTGATCCTCACCATCCTCCTCGGCTCTGAATTCTCACTGGCCCCTGCTGTATTTGGAGTTGAGCCCAAACTCTCTCTGCTCTGTGCAACCCAGTTGTAGGGTCCCCTCTGTCTGTCCCAGTGGTCCTGATAAGGTCTGCATTACCATCTTTGACAAGTGTTGATGGATACTTTTATCTTTAACAACATAGGGTGTGTCTTGAGTCTTCTAGGCACAAATTTAAGGCTGGCAGTCCATGGGCAGCATCTGGTTTCCAGAAATGTTTTTTTTTTATATATGTTTTTTTTATTGATTTTTTGGAGACAGGAAGGGAGAGGGAGGAGGAAGAGAGAGCAACATGGATGATGAGACAAACATCACTCCTGCGCGCCCCCGACTGGGGATCAAGCCAGCAACCTGGAATCAAACTGTGACCTCTTGGTGCATTGGTTGACACTCAACCACTGAGCCACACTGGCTGGGCTCAGAAATATTTCATTTGGCTTTTATTACATTTTGTAAATGGAATTGGTTGCCAACACTTAAAAAATTCGGAGTGATCATGTAAAAATCCAGATTTCTTATTTTCTTGAAAAAAAAAATCTGAAGGAATGACAATAGGAGGAAGACAAGAACTGGCTGATGCAGGAGAGGGGCTGAAACAACAGAGATCTGAAATGTACCACGTGCATTCATCCAAGGCTTTCCCTCACTCCACGCTCCACTTCGTGCCTCTGCAGCTGGCTTTGCTGGCTGCTCTGTGCCCGGAAGTGTTTGCAATTCGCTCCGTATGGTTCACCACTAGGTAGTTAGTACTTCATGGTGGTACCACATGTTTCTAAGGATACTTCTGCAGTCACTGCTGTTAACTATATGAACTTAGAAGGATCTGCGAACTCCTAAGGAAAGTGAGAATCATTATGCATCATCTTAAAGGAATATGGGCTGACATTATTCTGATTTTTTTTTTTTACCAATTTATACAGGCTACATAGAACTCTGATTTCATGCTTAATTGTGTGCATGCTCTGACTAGATCTGTGAATGGTTTTTTTTAATTGATGATGTCATTTAAATATATCTCAAGAAAGTAACTCACTCAAATGTAATTAAGTCATTGAAAACTGAAATTTTGGAAAATTAGCATTTGGTCAAAGAATGCGTGCTATGAGAGAATGGGTCTGTTTTTTTTTAAGTAGAAAAATAAATGGATAAAATGTTTGCTTAAGTACCTGAAAACATAATTTAATATTTGAATTTGTTTTTACTTCGGCTGAATTAAAAAGCAAACAAACAAATAAAGGTGAATAAGATGTCTACTGAGGCCAAGTATTTCCGCCTCTAAAGTACAACTTGACTCTGGAAGGGCCTATGGCCTCCACTTCTCATTTCAGTAAGGAAATCATAAGAGTGATTTTTGTTTTACAGACACTGTGTTAGATTACCTTACTCGAAGACTCTTAACTATTTGCTTGGTTTGATTTTAAGACTGTATGCCTTACAGTTTAATTAATACAGTGATTGAAAAGGATTTTCCTTTAAGAGGATAAGATTAAAATAATTTGTTCACCTTGACCTTATGAGGAAAAGGTGAATGCAAACTAAATGAATTACATTGAAAGGATTAAGTTAAAAATTGAACACTTACAGAAATTTGAGGTGAACTTTTGACTTATTTGGGGTTCATAGGAAAGTTAGGCAATCATTCAGTGTGTTTTTTTTAAAAGCAGAAAAAAATGCTGAATATGTCTGAATATAATGTGAACCCGAGGTATCAGTATTATCTATTTTCCCAATGAAAAGTTTTGAATATATAAAACCTCTAGACATGCAGATGAAATGGTCAGATGTCTGCTTACATTTTTTATGTATCAATTTATCTCCTCATATATTTTAAAATCACATATTACGTAAAATATTAATTTAGAAACGTTACTTTCCCCCACCCTTACAGTTCATTAATTAATTATTATAATTCTTCACATGTGATCGGTCACGAGCATCTTCCATCAAAGTAAAGACAAACTCATCCCTGTTTTTTGAGTCATCTCACCCAGTGTTGCAGCACATTTCACTTCTGCCTAAACTTTTTTGAGACTCAGTGCTTTTCAAAAATTTTTAAAATTTTTTATTGATTTCAGAGAGGAAGAGAGAGGGAGAGAGAGAGATAGAAACATCAATGATGAGAGAGAGTCCCTGGTCAGTTGCCTCCTGCACGCCTCACACTGGGGATGGAGCCCGCAACCTGGGCATATGCCTTGACTGGGACTCGAACCATGACCTCCTGGTTCATAGGTCAATGCTCAACTACTGAGCCACACCGGCCAGGCAAGACTTAGTGCTTTTTGTGATTCAAATATGATTCAGTCACTGTAAACTGTATGCCAAATTACATACACATAATAACGGAACAAAATAGGGGGGTGCTTAACAATTTTTCCCTCTAGGTGAGTACTTTTGATCTCCAGCATGCAGCATCCACAGTAGTGTTCTTTACAGTTATCTTAATAGGTTTTTGCAAATCATATCCATCATTTGCAATTTTACAAAATAGGTATTACTTCTGTTTGGAATTGTTGTTTAAAAAACAGATTTTGTAGATTATTTCTATCGACATTTAAAGCTAGTAATGATGGAGGGTTTTTTTAGCCTAATGTGTTTTCTCCAAACAAATCTCTGTTTTACATAATAAAGTAATACAGAGATTTAGATAAGGATTTGACTATGAGGTGACTCACTCTTTCTTGAGAAATATTCTAGGGGGAAGAAAAAATATCTGCCTCATGTTTGAGCATATATGTATCTTCTCCCTTTCAAGGTTGGTCCTTAAAGTTTCACTTAAGTGCAATAGAATGTAAAAAAGTAGGTAACCCAGAGGGGGGAGCATCTTATTTAAGGGCAAGTCAAGGTGGTATTATTAATTTTATGAGGCTTCTTATCCTACTGTATATTACCATCATTAAAATATCAATTTCTTAAAGAAATATTTCTATAGCAAAGATAGCAAGTGAGTAGATAAAAGGATAAAACTGTGTGTTAGACATTTCTATGATGGTTTTCATAGTTAGGTGGATTTTTATTAGGAGGTTGTAGTTCATTTGGCAGAAGATTTTGTCCTCATCATTTCCTGATGACCATGAACTACAGAAGATGAGAACAGCTGGTGTATTTATAATGAAGAGTGAGAAAGGATATGATAGAGCTTGGATATATGAGAGGATTTAGAAGTATAATGGTTAGTGTTTTCTGTCTTAGCTCTTCAATAAAATGCCTACTTTTAAGAATTTAAAAAAATTAAAGTGTCACATATTATCACTTTCCTATCACCTATGAAAAACTCTATTATTCTAACATTTTTCAGGAAAGGGTAACTTACTTTTACTTTAGGGTTTCCAGTTTCATATTAAAAGTTGTTTATGTCATTAATTTACCAAAAAAAAGTGATATATTAGCAATAAATTATACCAATGAAAATCATGATCATTATCACTTTTCTCTCTTAACAG
>NW_006296434.1:1012879-1024372 GCF_000327345.1 Myotis davidii
GGGCCAGCGTCCAATGCATTTACCAAATATGAATCAGCTGGCATCCTTGGGGAAAACCAACGAACAGTCTCCTCATAGCCAAATCCACCACAGCACTCCAGTCCGAAACCAAGTGCCCGCGTTACAGCCCATCATGAGCCCGGGGCTTCTCTCCCCGCAGCTGAGCCCACAGCTTGTCAGGCAGCAAATCGCCATGGCCCATCTGATAAACCAGCAGATTGCCGTGAGCCGCCTCCTGGCTCACCAGCACCCTCAGGCCATCAACCAGCAGTTCCTGAACCATCCGCCCATCCCCAGAGCAGTGAAGCCAGAGCCAACCAACTCCTCTGTGGAAGTCTCTCCCGATATCTACCAGCAAGTCAGAGACGAGCTGAAGCGGGCCAGCGTGTCCCAAGCTGTCTTTGCAAGAGTGGCGTTCAACCGCACACAGGTACAGTTAGCACCGAGCAGGGTAACTGGTGGTGGTTAAGAAGAACACTAGGGATGGCGTTGTGACACATTTTCTTTTTGATCTCTTAAAAACCTTTCCTGGCTCTCAGAGCACATAGATTTAGATGAATGAATACTGCGTAGTTTATGAACCACTGTCGCGATTCGTCCATGCGTAGTTATAACTAATGAGTCAGTTTCAGCAACACCGTGAATATAACTGAACTCACCAACTCAGGACCCCAGATATGACCAGTGACTTGGTCTGTGTGCTCCTCTCCTCCCTCATCTTCTCATCTACCTTTTCCTCAGATGTAACGCTGACCTTGAGTTTTGTGGTTGTCATTACCCTGTCTTTTTAAAAAGTAATTTTAAAACTACTAACGCATGCCCAATCTATTACTTTGGTTTTGAACTTTATAAACAAAGTATCATTATATGTTATAATTTCGTTAATTAATTTATAAACTCTTCAAAACACGCAAGTTAGATTTAAGATATGGATAAGGTAGCAATGGCTAATTTATTCATTTTATAATGTTCTAAGGTAACTATAAAGGGTCAGAAGATAAACAGTTTATTGATATGTGTCTTCTTTATGGAGGGGTGCTTTAAGTAAGACATTCTTTTCCGTCAGTGTGTGCTGATGCTTCAGCATCGCCCGAAGGCTGTTAAAACACAGATTGTGTGGCCTCCTAGTTGCCGATTCAGTAGGTCTGGGCGTGGGGCCCAGACATTTGCGTTTCTAGTTAGGTGATGCTGATGCTGCTGGTCTGAGGACCATCCTTTGAGAGCCACTAATCTAACCCTTGTTTGAGTAACAAAGGAAAAAGTGTTAATCTCAAGGAGCTAAGGACCTTGTCGTGAGAAATAATTGAGCCCAAATAACAAACGTAAAACACGAAGTGCGGTGAATAGCATAGGAGAGAGGAAGCAGTGGTCGCAGCGGGTGTTCGTGGGGAGGCGGGAGTAAGGAATTCTTACAGTAGAATGAACATGCTAAGTCTTTACGAGGGCAGTGGGCTTAAGTGAGGCAGGAATCTAAGCTCTGTGCAAATATAAAAGACCATGGGCCAGCACATATATAAATAACTGACCTGAGTATGTTGGGGAGTTAGACCTTGAAGGACAGGTAAAGTTTAACAGGCAAAGAAGTAGAAGGAGGATATTCCAGGCTAAAGGAATTCATGAGAAAACTGTTGAGTCAAACATATAAGAATAGTTGGTACTTGATAGCAAAGCTAGATAGTAAGGCTTTGATCTGGAGGGAACCGATCAAAAAAAGTCTTTGGGCCGTGCTAAGAACTTTGAACTTTATTTCATAGGCACATGGTAAGTCTTTACGAGGCACATGGTAAGTCATAGGCACATGGAAGCCATTGACGATTTAATGTAGGAATGTGCTATGATCCAATAATTAGAGTTGGATGACTTAGGAAGATTTCTTTTTCCCTCATGATAGCAAGAGGGTAGGACTGTCATTTTAGAAGGCTGCCAGAGTGTCTAGCTGAAATGAGTAGAAGTTTTAACTAGGTTGATGGTGATGGAGTGGTCGAGAAGCATTGCAGAAGTAACATTGACAGAAAATGCAGCTACTTGACTGGTAAAGAGGAAAGAACTAAAGATAATGCCAAGGAGTGAGCCTGGTGATTGAGAATAAAGCTGTAATTAGAGAATCAAGGAGGATATTGAAAGAGATGTTTTGGATTGGGCTGTTTTGACTTGGAGGTGCAGGCAGATTTCCTAAGTGAAGATGTGTTGTTGTCGTTAAAAATAGGAGGTTGATGCTAAAAAGAGTGGTCAGGGTTAGAGAACGAGATTTGAAATTTATTTACAGAGCCTGGGATTTAGAGAGTCAGGGGAATGAGGGGAAGAAACCATCACCACCGCTCCTACAAGGAAGAGACAGAAGAAATGCCAGGAGAGCTGGGGTTAGGTGGAGATGGAAGAATGGGGAAATGGTAGTGAGACGGATGGAAGACGTGAGTCAAGTTTCCAGGAGACTTCATTATGAATGGAAACCAAAGAAGTCTGGGAGGGAGAAGCTTGAAACCGTGCCATGAAATTGGGTGATTGGTTGGTAGAGATCTTTGCAAACTTTGAAGTATAATTTTATTAGAGTGGTGAAGGCAGGAGGCAGAATTTAGGAGTTAAGGAGTGATGGACTGTTGAGGATACAGAAGCAGGGGCTGCAAATTACTGTTTCCAAAATTTGGTGTTGAAAGGGAGGCCAGAAGTAGGGTGACAGTCTGAATGGGATCGGGAGTCAGTTTGCGATAGAAGGATTTGTGAGGGAGTTGGAGCTCTCGGCTGAAGTTCACCAGCACGCACTAGTGCTAGAAGCAACCCCTGTGGCTTGCTCAGCCTTCAGCAACGCCGGCCTCCGGGAGCGGGAGCAGGGAAGAGACAGTGGGCTGCTTGAGGCTGGGTGCTGACGGATTAAGTATGGCAGGAGACCCAGGGAGGTGACGTTTCTTGCTCCCTTGACTCTTAACAAATTTATACATTCTGTTGTTGATGGAGTCTGTTTACATCATTTGAAAGTGAGTCTTGACGTTCACAGAGGTCTGCGCATGTTCCAAACATCACTCCCTCACGTTTCTCTTGTGACTCTGGGTCCTCACCTCAGGCAGCCTTTGTGATTATGAAAAGCTCTGGTCCTTTTGAGCGAGGCTGTTGGGCGCTGCTGCAAAATACGAAGTGGAAAGATGCATCTTTCAGTCTGCATGTGCAGCTCTGTGTGCGTGCGTGCGTGTGCGTGCGAGTTGTTTCATGTATCATCCATGCCCATGAATAGGCATTTCATGGTTAGCCAACATTTTATTGCCTGGTTCTATATACAGCTCCTTTGGCAAAGGACACAATTGAAAGCATGGTTGTATTATTTAGGACTTAAAACCAAATACAGTCTACCTTTTGTCCAAGTAGCACGAAGCCCGAGAGAAGACACACAATGAGGCTAGACAAAAGCCAGGCCGGCCGGTGTGAGGGAACCCCCCGCCAGGGCCGAACTCCGGGAGGTCTGTCTTCGGCGGCACAGTCCTTTTTGTCTATTTTTATGGATTAATGATTTTTCTTTGGCATTGCCATCTTTCAAGTGCCAAGTTATAAAAGGTCTAATTGAAGCATGGAACACATTTTCTTTTTTTCCTCCTGCCATTAAATTTGTGAGATGGCTACACCCAGAAAGGAACATTCACTTTCAATCAACATGAGCTGGGGTTCATGGGCCAGCCTTGAGGATATCAAATGGAAACTGCCTAGGAATGTATGAGTATTTCCTTTTAAAATTCTGCTTTTAATTTGGGAAAGCTTTTCATCCCTCTGGGATCATAACCTGTTGTGTATAAAGCCCAACCTAATCAAGGTAGATGGTATTGACAGAATGACATAGTCTGAACTCATGCCGGAGGTCAGCAGGCAGATTGTTTTTGCTGTTTGCACGGAGTCACCAGCAGCGAGGCTGGACAGCTGGGCTTCCCCAGCAGCCTTGTTATGTGGAAAGTAGGGGGTACGATGCCCTATGAAGCCAACCATGCACTTTCCAAGTCGGAGGCTTTTTTTGAGTGGAATCAGACGTTTATGGGTGATATAATAATTTGCCAGCTATAATAAGCAAATAAAATTAACTTTTATAGATGATGACATAAAAGAATTGTTACTCTTTGGACAGAAAAGAATCCCAGCTCTCCCCTCCCCCAAAGCAAAAAGAATCAGAAGCGTTTTTTTGATGGACACCTAGGGCCGGATCAGTCTTGCCCTCAGTTGCTTTACTGATACGTAGTGTATCCTCAGTCCACTGAGTATTTTCCTGAAATAGCTGGTGATGTTCATTATTCATGTATTATCAAATTAAACGAAAAGCAATTCTTCAGCCTACAGTTTATGTACCTGGACTTGTGCCTGACGATTAGACCAAGAACAAACCTTGTGTGTGTGTGTGTGTGTGTGTGTGTGTGTGTGTGTGTGTGTAACAAAATCACATGCACAGCATTCGTAAATGATGCTGGACTTGTGACTATACATCAGAATAGCTTTTCATGTTTAAGACCCTCAGATGAAAAACTCAAAGGATCCTGCTCAGGCCACTGCATTTTGCCTGCTCCCAACAGCAAGGGGCTGGCAATGCCAACCCGAGGCCTGCCAGGTGGAGGAAGACGAAGCCCAGCTCACGTGCCTGCGGTCGCAGGGACACTCAGGAGTGACTCCCTCCCCAGAGCTCTTTCTCTCTGCAGGATCGGCTGAGGCTGGGACCTTGCTTGGGTTTCTCCCCTCCCGTGTCCTGCTGTTTCCCCTAGTCCCCCACCAATGTCCCTCAGAAGCACTTCCTTAGTAAGTCCCAGGTGATAGATCAGTGCCATGGCCAGCCTAGTGGACATTTGGTTATGCCATGGATTAGAAGTTTGAATGAAACCTACCTTTCATTTTAGCCTACAACCTTCCCAAATCTAAAGCAAGATGTTATTGTTATTTTAAACTGAGTCCCCTGAACTCAGTGGACTGATATTGATGTCAGATTTACTTATGGTATTAGATATTGGGGGTTGAGAGAGAGAGAATGTGAATCAGATACACATTAGTTTTGAGTTCCTATGAGATCTTCCAAATTTGACTTAAATGAAAGCCATTCTTCCTGAGTCTGCATGGTGAGTTATGTGATTTCTGTGAGTTTCAGAGTCACTCTGCTCCTTGGCCCGCCCCTTCTCCAGGGCTCTGTCAGGGATGCAAGACCAAAAATTTCAAGAAGCAGTAGGACCAGTTATCCGTCAGGTGTTTTTTCCATATGTATTTGCCCTTGTCTATATTCTGAGTTTACTTTTGTGCTGGCATACCTTTGCTTTCTGGAGCTATGGACATGGAATAAGTTGCTTAGCTACTTACTGTGTTTACATCTTTCCCTTTTGACAGTTTGATTATGAATCCTAACCTCACGTATTCTTTTGCCCCTTGTCACTTTATGGACTTAAAACATTAGTCAGAGGCTTATGACAGTATTTTAAAAGACTTAATATTTTTAAAGAATGCTTGTGGGATGTCCACTGTCCTGTGAGTAGCACAGTTTCATAAAATATGTATAGTGAGTCTTCCTTAACAGATAAATTATTCTCTAATTTAGTTAAAAATCCAATGACCTACTTATTCATTTGTCTAGAAATCCCCCACGTACTAACATTGCTTCTCCTCTGAGACCGTCCTTCTGAGCAAATCTGTTAAATGAAGAAGAGGACGCTTTGACCCGAACTAGGCTGAGTCCATTGGCACGGATGCCCGCATGTGCGGATAGGAGCGTTAGAATGCCCGGAAAGGGAGTTACCTGTGGTCCTTGGCCCCTCTCTGCACCACTGGCCCCTTTACCTGACATCCTTCTGCAGAGAATCGGCTATGAGGCGTTTGTATCATTTTTAAACAAGATTTTTGCTGATTCTCAGAAAGTTCAGGCTCATTTTGTGTCTCAGGTGGCTGTCCTGAGCCAGCTCTTAGAAACACGTCTTCAGTAGAGGCACAGGTCTGTTCTGCAGGCAGTGTGGTTCTTCTGTAACCGTAAGGCCCCTGATTTGGTAACTGGCTCCTTCTTTGGATCCATGGAAAAGTCACCGAGTGGCCCGGTTCTCGACTTTTTGTCCAAGGCCTGGCTGGAGAAAGCTTGTCCTGGTCTGATCTGATAGAGAAGAGGATTTAAAAAATCCTCAGGGAACTCACTTGGTTGACCCGTCCTTATTTGACTACTTGTTATTTTGTATGAGACTTTGCCAAAAATCTGCTGTTTATGCATCAGAGCCACATCATTTGAAGAAACTGAAGGCCAAGGCTATAAATATGATTTCTGAAGTCACTCAGCAACCAGAGAACGTTTCAGCAGATTGGAAATTTAGATTGAATGATGCATCAGGAAAGTTGGCAGTGAGGTCAGTGGCTGGAAATACAAATGTCTTCGTGCGAAGTGACATGGATTTTGCTCTCATGCTTTCTTGGCACCATGTTTGTGGTATATGCACACTCAGGTTATTAAGGTTAAAATACCTCAGGACTTGCTGACCAGTATATTTTGAAGGGGCACCATTAAGAAGAGATGTGTAGTAATAAGATGAAAATTTTAGCATTAGGAAGAGATGTGTAGTAACAAGATGAAAATTTTAGCGACCAAAATATTTGGAAGTCTTTTTGTTTCTTAAAATATATACTTTTATTGATTTCAGAGAGGAAGAGAGAGGGAGAGAGAGATAGAAACATCAATGATAAGAGAATCATTGATTGGCTGCCTCCTGCATGCCCCACACTGGCGATCAAGCCCGCATGCAATCTGGGCATGTGCCCTGACCTGGTCGTAGGTTGATGCTCAACCACTGAGCCATGCTGGCGAGGCTGTTTGGAAGTCTTGGCTTCAGTCTTTGCCAGTCATTTTTTTTTTGGGGGGGGGGGTGGATGAGTAGCTCTTTTTTAAGTCTTGTGTTTAATTTATATATATATTGTTTGCCAAAGATAGGCATGATTTAGTTACACATCCAGTTTATATGGGTAGAAAATTTGACCTCCAAGATATTCAGAATTCATCCTCCGCAGACCTCTGGTCTCAGTCATCAGCCTTTCTTGTCTCCAGTAAAGATAGGGCCCTCCGCGAGCCATACAGGAATAACACACAATGCAAACCCGGGGGTCTGGGCGCCATGGTCCAGTGAGCTGGTTATAAAACGACAGGGGGACCTGCCAGGAGAGGAAGTCCACCCTCTGAACGATGGGCTGTCAATATGAAATGCCACAGATCAGGCACGGACATGTTATTGAGTTGGGAAGCAAATAATACACCTTCTTTTGATTTCAACATTAAATTAATAAAGTAGGAGAAGATGGCCCTGCTTGTTTCATCAAACAGGCAATCTTTCATTTCAGAACCACTGGCGTGACTTCATAGATTTAAAGATTATAATAATATTAATATCTTGCAGAATAGCAGTGTCTCCAAGTTATTAGATGGCTTGAGGATGGCCCTGTAGATAGTGGTCTTCCTGTAGTGCCTCGTGTGTACACAGAAAGAGTATCATTAATTAGCACTTTCTAGGCAATTTCAGCCAAAAAGCCGGGGCAAGATGCTGGCTTTGTTAGTGCTCTGGGTAACGAGAAGGTTGAGGCAAAGCTTTCGAACATACACAACTCTCTCCTCAGTCCCCAGTCCACTTGAAATAGAATCATTTATATAAAGGAAAACTGGAAGACTCTTCCCCACCCACTGTCCCCCTCACCGCCCCTCTACCTCTGTCCCTCACAGAACTTGTACCAAAGGAAACACAAGATAGCCCATGGTCTATCTGTTCACCAACTAGTGTGAGAAGTTCTTAAAATTAGTTAGGAGCCCTAGCCGGTTTGGCTCAGGGGATAGAGCATTGGCCCGCGGACTGGAGGGTCCTGGGTTTGATTCTGGTCAAGGGCATGTACCTCAGTTGCAGACTCAATCCCAGGCCCTAGTCAGGGTGTGTGTGGGAGGCAACCAATAGATGTGTCTCTCTTATATCAATGCTTCTTTCTCTGTGTCTCTCCCTCTCCCTTCTACTCTCTCTAAAAATGTCAATGGAAAAATATTCTTGGGTGAGGATTAAAATAAAATAAAATTAGTTATGAGCTAATTACAGAAAATGCAGGTTTCACCATTTTTACCAAAAAAGACTGCCTTTTGGCAATGGTTTTATAAACTTTTGTCACTATTCCCTAACAAGGAAGGATGGACTCATTTCACACAAATAAGGCGTCTTTGTCCTCAATCAGGACTTTCTTTCACCCCCAGTGAGTGTCTCAGTGGAGACCTGCACGTTCAGTGTGAAGGCCTCTTGTTTTATTATGGAACTGCTCTCCCCAAATTCAGGGTGATGTTTATAATTAAAGTAGAATTTTTGTAGAAGACACACCAGGAAACACTAGCTTTAGATCCCACTATTTATGTACTTTTCGCCATTGCTTATTTAAAGTAATAAAATAAATACACAAGTATTCTTGCCCTGGCCATTGAGTGAAAGGGTGACCATTTGGCCTGTGGTTAAGTGCATGTTTGTTCAAATAAAGTGAATTAAATTTAAAGACCAGAAATGCTGTGAGAAAAATATAACTGAATCAATTCAAAGTCAGGTGGAAATTTCAAGGTTGCTTAAATTTTATCTACAAGTTTTGTGCCAAAGTGCAGACTATAGCATTGACTTTCTTTTCTTTTTAATTATATTTTTATTGATTTCAGGGAGGAAGGGAGAGGAAAAGAGAGGTAGAATAGAAATATCAATGATGAGAGAGAATCATTCATCAGCTGCCTTCTGCATGCTCCCTACTGGGGATTGAGCCTGCAACCCGGGCATGTGCCCTGACTGGGAATTGAATCGTGACCTGGTTCACAGGTCGATGCTCAACCAGTGAGTCACGCTGGCTGGGCCAGCATTTGCTTTCAAACTGCTCTGACTGAAACACCCTGTAAGAAACTTTTTATCGCGGGAGCTGGTACACACATGCACACACGTGGCCGCACCTGCGTATTGTATGTCTACCTTGAACTCGATCTCATTTCCATTTATATCTTTATGTGTATATTTCTAAAGCAAAGCCTTCATGGAAGATAAAAAAAAAACCTTCATGAAGCAATACTGTACCATGTGCGGAGCACTTTCTAACCTAATTGCATTTCAGTATGAGGATGTTAGTTATGATGTGCTAAATTAATTTTATCACTCACTAATAATTATAGTCCCTGTTTAAGCAATGATGCAGGCTAAGGCTCATTTTAAATGATACAAAGTTACTTAGGGAGGAAAAGTTGTTTTTACTTTTCTGAAGTATAAAGTGAATATCTTAGTTTAAGTGCTATCCTGAATGTTCATTTCACTTAGTATAATTTATTAAACTTTCCTTTACATTTTCCTTTACCCCCCCCAATAATTTTAATTACCCTACTTCCTAAAATTTATTCTTCATATTTTCTTTTGACTGTATTTGTAAAACACTTAGCAAAATATAACTGGAAGGCCTTGACTGTAAGAACTGTACTTTGATGGTAAGTCTGTATTTATTTATTCATTCACTTAACAAATATTTATTAAGCGCTCAGAGACTATGCTAGGCATTATAATGATAGCTGATATTTATTGCACATTTAACATGTATTGGGTACAGCTATAAGCTCTCTAGGGATCCCAATGGGGGAAGTGCATTATTATCTTAATTTGACATGTGAGGAAACTGGGCCGCAGGAAGAGTCATTAATCCATGTGCAGTCGGAGCCCAGTTTGAAACCCAGCAATTCAGAGTGCAGAACTCACACTCAGAACTCGCACTCAGAACCACTCTGTTTTCACTCATTTCTGCTGTCGTAGAGCGGAAGAGGATGGACAGTCGCTCCTTCAGGGAGTGAAATGCAAGGAGTAGAGAGACTTTCAAAGCAGTGCTCCCACGGTGGTAGGATAAGTTCTGTGACATGGCACATGGACTCGTGGGAACAGATGCTCTTGACCCTGGAGGTGATGGCGGTTCATGCAGACTTATTGCAGCAGGAAAAACTAATGTTTTATAACTGTTTCAGGACAGAGTCAGCTCCTTTATTAACAGACTGCTTTAGTTCTTTTTAAAATATATATATATTTTATTGACTTTTTTACAGAGAGGAAGGGAGAGGGATAAAGAGTTAGAAACATCGATGAGAGAGAAACATCGATCAGCTGCCTCCTGCACACCCCCCTCTGGGGATGTCCCCGCAACCAAGGCACATGCCCTTGACCAGAATCAAACCCGGGACCCTTCAGTCCGCAGGCCGACGCTCTATCCACTGAGCCAAACCGGTCAGGGCAACTGCTTTACTTCTTATATCTGAATGCATCTGATACATTTGAGATAAAAATACTCAGTAAATGAATGTTTTGGGTTTGTTTTTATTTTTGGAAAGTTCTATCTTTGCCAATGATTTTAAAAAGTAGGAAAAACTAGTAAATTTGGGGCATTTTGCCAACAGTTGTTTCGGAGAATGCTCATGGAATAACGAGGGGCCCAGGCCGTTGGGAATGCAATGCTCCTGGCCCCGGAACTCGAGTGTGAGCAGAAACCATGGGTGCCCGGAGCCCATAGCACCGCTGTGAGTGCTTCCCAGGGGAAGCTCTTCAGTTCTCCATTTGCTTTTGCTTTTTGGTGCCAATGAGCTTAGAAAATTTAGACTTAGTTTGTGCGTAGCCTCCCATTCCGTACCTAAGGCTTTCTAATGCCCAGGAGAGAAGGAGTAGGGAGGAAAGTGAGATGGAACTGCTCATCTAATGGCATCTGTTAACACACAGATTAGGTCGGTACATGTGAGCCACGTTGCCAGGAATCTGTTTGAGGCCCGGTTCCTCCATTGTACCTGCTCAGGTGTGGCTCGGACGGGGAGGAAGTTTAAGACGTGCAGGCTGTTGGGCTGTAGGCACTCACGTTGTGTTGCATGCTTTCTGTGTTTTGATGTATCACGTGGCATGAGCAAAGTTTTATTGTATTTTGGGGTACATGGCATATTTGTTCCAAAGTGGAGTTTGCATTGCCCAAAATTTTGGTTTCCATCATCTTCCGTTTTCAATAGATTGAACGAAAAGATCTTGCGTATAATGGGGATCTTTGAACATGTGGTCTGTCAGGGCCTGCTGTGGGCTGTTCAGCAAAAATAGGACTCAGTTCTCAGGACAATGAAAAAATATGCATTAAGTGTCTTCTTGGTGCCCTAAGTTTCTGTATATCCCCCAACTGACCACTAAGCACAAAATGTGTAGAGTGTGCTCCCAAGGAGTTTCCTGTTTCAGGGGAAGAAGAGGTTTTGTAACAGCACAGTATAAAATATGCAAGTGTCGTCCTAGTCGGTTTGTCTCAGTGCTAGAGAGTCAGCCCACTGGAGGATCACGGATTTGAGTCCCGGTCAAGGACATGTACTTGGGTTGCGTTTCAATCCTTGGCCCTGGCCAGGGCACATGCGGGAGGCAACCAGTTGATGTGTCTCCCACTGATGTTTCTCTCTCTCTCTCTCTCTCTCTCTCTCTCTCTCTCTCTCTCTCTCTCTCCCCTCCCTTCCTCTCTCTTTCT
>NW_006296434.1:1024428-1038241 GCF_000327345.1 Myotis davidii
GACAAAAGTGTCCTAAATGGGAGAGAACTAGAGCCATTTCCCTTCAAAGGAGGAAGTCTCACCAACTGCAGTGTGTATGTGTGTACACACAATACATAGTCTTTCAGTTCATTGTAGGATACAGCTCTGCAGCAGCAACATCTACCTGCAGATGTTACTCTTGAATGTGCATTTATACTTGCAGAGGCATTAATTCCCTTCAGATGCTCAATTCTATCCACCCCCATCCTGCAAAAATGCTGCATGCATAGGCTGTCTTTCCCAATAAAGAAATATTATAAGAAAACAGCGGTTTTATTAAACTAATGCAATAACGACATTTTCTTTGAGGATTTAACACATCATTTTTAATAATAAAAATCAAATTGTCATTGTTGTGCCCTATAAACCTTTTATTCAAATCAGACTACACACGCTGGCTTTATGGCTAAGCGGTGCTCTGGGGGGAGGGGTTAGGGGAGGGGGGTGTTTCTGCAGATATCTACATGACGATTCATAACAGTAGCAAAATTACAGTTATGAAGTAGCAACGAAAATAATTTCATGGTTGGGGGTCACCACAACATGAGGAACTGTATTAAAGGGTCGCGGCATTAGGAAGGTTGAGAACCACTGACCTAGAAGGAAATGAGCTGCAGAGTGGGAGAGAGTCGACTCTGTGGGCAGCTTTCCGGATGCAGGATGCCAGTGCTTTCAGCAGCTCCAGGGACCTGCGCATGGACTGCTGAAATGTAGGAGTTCACTTTGTAGGATTCGGCCCAGAAGTTGGGGTTACCTGGTCTTCTTAGGAGGAGACCAGTTTTGGCTCTCATGTCAGCTGGATGGAACCAGACATTTCAGACATGTGTGAAAATTAAGGCTAACAAGTAAGCATGCAAAAGGGGCACTGAACGGTGAGGAGTGCCTCTGAAGGGAGTGTGAGTGTGAGTGTGAGTGTGAGTGTGAGTGTGTGTGTGTGTGTGTGGTAGGTCATGTTCAGAGGTGGATGCAGGCAGGGTTGGCCCATGTGAGCGCCAAGGCCCTTCCCCCCTTGGCCTGCTGCAGTTCTAATCTGTGAGTTGGGGATCTGTGTGCCTTTTGACCTCGCTCAGCTGTTATGACATCATTTGCTAAAAAATAAAAATTAGAACTAAAACAGTGTGTTTTCAACTCACCGCTACAGAAGACTGCCAGATAAATGTTTCAACTCACACATTTTTAAAGAGATGTGACTTGATTCTGGAGAGGACCATCATGAAAAAGCTTACATGCTTTGTTCATACATCTAACAGTTAGTAATTAAGATATATTATGAGGGCTAGGGCTTATTATCTCTATATGTTCCGAAGGAAGCGTCCAGCACACAGCCTTGCTTTTAGCATAGCAATCACATCAGCTATCTTTGGGGTTTATATTTTTTATTTTATTTTTACCACCACCATTTATCCCCTCAATGCCCTCTTCCACCCAACTCCCCACACCCTGCAATAATATCTCCCTTTGTTTAGATTGGAACCCAGCACTTTCAAACCAGTTGCTTTATATAACTGAGTATTTTGGGGGTGGGGGGTTGAGTTACTTTAAAGGCATATGTTATAATAAATATGTGAACATCGCAACACACGTTATCCTGTATCTCTCCGACTTCAACCGCCACAAACAGGCATACAGTTTACAGAAATGAAAACAGTCTTTGCTAGTTGGAAGTGTTTTTTCTAAAGAAAAGCACTGGGGTTTGGTCGGGCCAGTTTCCTCAGTACACACCTGGTGTATATCACTTTAAAAAATAAATTATGCCTCATTAAATTACAATTAAATGGAATCATGATCATTTGTTTTTCTGGAAGGAAGATGTTTTGCATATTGAAAGCCTAATTTGTTGCAGGTGACAAAAAGGCTGAACAGATTATCTAATATCACTTCATTTCGGGGGTAATGTTTGCTGGTTAGTCTGTGTATATCCTCCAGTAGTTCAGAGTGATACTGACACGGGCAATATTATTTTCACTTCAAAATGTCTCCTACGACTTTATCAGTTTTTGTACCTTTTAATGAATAGGAACTTCTTTTGGTACCCTGGGTTAGTCATGCTTTTTATTTTTCTTTAAATGTTTTAAATTTTTTTTTACTGACTTTAGTGAGAAAGGGAGAGTTAGAGAGAGATAGAAACATCAATGATGAGAGAGAATCATTGATCAGCTTCCTCCTGTATACACCACACTGAGGATCAAGCCCACAACCCAGGCATGTGCCCTGACCAGGAATTGAATTATGACCTCCTGGTTCACAGGTCGACACTCAGCCACTGAGGCACACTGGCCGGGCTCTTCAAATGTTCTGATACTGTCTTGTCCCTCACTGATCTCCTCTGTGGTCCGGTCTCACATTATCTCTGTAACCATGGACTCTGCATATTTCAAACCCCAGCCAAGTGCAGTCCCACCCCTTCCAAGACCCTTTCCCTGAGTCCTGTAGTTGGCAATGCTTTCACCCTCGCTTGCACGGAAATGGCAGTAGTTCTCTCTGGAATGTATGTCCCTTGTCATCTTTAGCATTGCGCTTCTGTAAACCACCACATAGTAAACTGCTTGGCATCAGAATCTGTATCTTAATGAATCTGTTTATTCCTTTCTGAGCCTTGTGTCAAGTCACAAATAAGAAATTAATTAATGGATTGATCTGTCATTCTTTGGTACTAGGTATATTGAATTTGGGGGTTCTCCAGATAGTCTATGGGGGATATAGCTCAATCCTGAAGAATTACCAAAGATGTGAGAGCTAAGAAGAACGCTGTCTGTTAACATTGAGTCAGTAATGACCTTGACTGCTGGTGGTGGTCCCGGAGTGCGTGGGGGGGTGTCTGAGGGGCTCAAGCTCAGTGTTCCTAAGGCCCAGCCCAGGGATGGGGCCCCTTGTTCTCTTAAAGCGGTAAGGCCCATAAGGCAGTTTCTCACCTGCCCAGACAGGTCTTCAAGGGCTAGTGCAGAAACTTACAAGTACATTCTATAGAGCCATTCACGGCAATGTTTCCCAAACAGTTCTGAGTATTAGCATGTGTTTTGCACGCTAGAAGTCTGGGGCAAACTATTGAATTATTGAAGAAATATGGAAATCATAATCATTTAAATAAAAAAGCCCATCGACAGAAACTGCAAATTCAGAAACATTAAAGTCATTTAATTCGTTAGAAATAAATATTATTTAACATACTAGACATAATAAGTACATCATTTTTTTTAAACTTTAAAAGTCAGCCTGAATGTTTTGTCTGCAAAGATAACCTCTATTAGCAATCAGGCTAGGTGGCATTGTATTAGCTCCTATTTGGGGTTTTGAATTGTTTTGCTCTCTTTGAATTGTCTGCCAACCTCATCTGTTCGTGGCTGGTGCTGGAAAGACTAGGAGGCTCGCAAAGTCCCCGGTTAAAGGCTACAGAGAAAGCCAAGTTGAGGTTCCTTTTTCCCCAATCCCCTTCATTTTTCAGCGACTTGGCGCCCAAGAGGTATTTGTGCTGGTGCCTCTCCACCCCGCGCAGGTGTTCCTTCTCCTCCTCCCCCTCCACACGTTTCCTGGTCGTGTGTAACCTCCCTCACTCCGGGGAGGAACCGTTCCAACCTCTCCCAGGAGAAAGCTCTGTTGCCTACGATGAGGAAACTACTTAATGACCACTTTGCGCAATGCTCGCAATATGTTTTAATGTGATTACTGATCTGAAAGTTTAATAAGCAATATCCTGGGTAATTTATTCATGTCCCTCAATTTTCACATTTTCAATATTCATGACCCTTCTATTCATAAAAGTACATCTTTTTTTTCCCCCTTCCCGGTGCCCAGGTGCCATGCCAAAGTCTCTATATCTCAGGCTGCATAATGGGAATGTCCAAGTGCCACCTTTGCTGGGCTGGCTGATAATTAAAATGCCAGACAATCTAGTGACAAGGGCCTTGGAAATATTTATGTGTGAGAAATTATTAATTTATGTTCTATGCAAGATGGTTCTATTCAAGTGGTCAACATTTACTTATCTTGACAATTAGATGGGGCAATGTGTGGTGTATCTAAGTTATGCCATACATTTTCTTCTAATTTTCCTCCCCAGTGATGATTTTCAGCTACCCAAATAAGCTCCTTTTGCATTGATGAGCTTACAGAATTTGGACTCTCTTTTTAAAAATCCCAGTTTAAGCAGTTAAAAGCTCATAAGTAACCAAAATGAAAAAGACTCAAGAAAACATGCAAGACTCTTCCCAGGCCCACCCACTAGCCACTTGTTACTGAAAAGGTCTGGGAGAGAAGAATCTGCTTCGGGACCCTGGCTACATGGATGGGACCTTGAGCAAATAGCTTGGAACAGGCTGCTCATTCTCCGGGGCAATGCACGGAGACGGCGCCGGCCACCTTGTTGGCTTGAGACTTTCCCTTCAGTTAGGCGAGTGAGACAGAGGCCACTGTGTGTGCCACCAGCCCTTCAAACACAGACACTGGGTCTCGTGTCAGAAATGATGCTGATGGACGGTCATTTACGAGAATGCGTGGGCCTGATTTTTCTTAAAGATGGGTTCGTTTCCCTGTGAGGTTGTCCAATCGGTGAAAAATGCAGACGAAAGAGCGCCACAGGTTCAATGTGGACAAGAAAGTAAAACAAGAAAACAAACAAACAAAAAACACCTTATGCGTTGGAGTGTTTTCTTTTCTTTTTTTATGATTTGTGAAGAATGAGCAATTTTTAACCTGGTCTATTAGAAGGCTAGTTGTTGTTGTTGTTTCACTATCATGTGTGCAGATTCTGAGCCACACTGTACAGCCTGTGAAAATAGTTTCATAGACGTTTACAAACCATTTCTTACGGTTCGAGGGGCCTCAAATACAGTATATAAATATACATTGTGACATAATTATGCATTTCAGTTCTCTATGATACGTTTTGAAACTTTATTTGCTATTTTTTCATATCACTTCATATTATTATTATTTTAAAACAATTTCTTAGTGATTTCTTCCTCAGTACTTCAGTTGTCCTTTCGTTCTTTTATTTTTCTCTTTCATGGATGCCATGCTCTTTGGAAGCTTGTTTAGACCAAGTGAATGGCCTTTTAGGCTTCCTCCACGTGAATACGAGTTCATTTTTTGAATAATAAGAATTCTATGTCATGCGGGGGGTGGGGGGGCATCAGGATTTTAGAGATGCTTAGGTGAGGCATGGCCAAAAAAAGGTGGGGAACCACTGGTGTAGACCCTGAAACTCCTCCTCCAATTTGGTAGTCTGAAATATAATAAAATGTTAAAAATCACTTATGAGAGAAGAGGAGGAAGGAGGAGGAGTAAGAGAAGAAGCAGAAGGAGGAGAAAGAGACCGACTTATCCTTTATGAATGCTCAGAAAGGTCAATCTTAGTGTCTTATTGGTATTGGAGATTAGTATTGATTTTAAATTCACTTCTTTCTTGGAGATATTTTATCTCAGAAAGAAGTTTATTATTAATATTTTAGGTTGCTTAGCACAAGTGGAAGTAGAATAACTTAAGGCACAACTGACTCAGTTTTAGAAAGAGAATCAGTACTTAGATTGTGTAACATTTTCTGGAAGAGAAATGTGTCACTTGTTGCTTCTAAAGGCATGACAAGAAATCTGGATTTTCTTCGAGCCATTTCCCAGTAGGGTATTTTCCATCCCATCCTACCTTGTTCTTGATCACGCATGCCCACAGACACGCACTGGGTAACATTTCTTCTGGCTTCATTGCATGGCATTTTCCATTCTCATTCGTAAAGACATCTCCAATCAAAGTAACATGACACCCAAGTTGCAGAACTGTGTGATGGCATGTATAGTGCTTGTAGGTTCCTTGTAGTGAAATTGCCTTACCTGGTCTCCTGAACGGTGATTACCCTCTTGGAGAACTGATAACAGTGGGATGCACCTTCCTGTAAGTGACGTGTGTGTCGCTGTTTTATTATGCATTACTTCATTTGTCAAGATCGCCTAACTTACCCTAAAGATTTCTGGCCAACCAGGAGATGGCATATTCCTCTTGCATCATTGTATAGTTAAGCCACAGGGTGCAAATCTGACCATGTTTTCTCTGCATGGATATTTCCCTCAGTGGAAATGTCCTTGGCATCTGCTCTCATGACTTGGGGTTGCCCCATCTGGTCTGAGCTACAGAGGTTAGCACCTCAGCTCTTCCTGGGGGCTGGTCCTAGGCCCTGATCTCATAGTGTCCTGAGTGCGGAGGTAGCTGGGAGTGTAAGGGAGGCCTCTGTGTGATAATCTAACAGGCGTGCAGAGTGTAAGTGGCTCTGCTGGTGCCCACGGTCCTGCAGTGTCCCAGCTCAGTCCCCGCCCTTTTCTTACACCCATGCTTCTTGTCTTCACTCTTGTCAACCTTTTCCTTTTGTGTGTGTGTGTGAATTCTGTCATCAGAGCACATAAAGCACTAATGTCCTTTCAAAGCTGTCTATTTGGATGTCACACATTCAGAAAGTCTCTGAGTCTACCATGGGGATCTCCAGTTGTGCTCCAGCCCCTCACCGGATGTGATCACACTTCATCCCTGTGATGATGGGCTTAGAGCTCCCCCGGGGAGGGTGCCTCGTAGAAATGTGTGGGTGCTCTCTGGTACATACATAAGGACACCTATTATGTGTGTGCATTGAGAAGCTGGGGTTAACACAAGTTATAGCCATTTGCTTTTTTTTCTAGAAGAAACATCTATATTGAAAGCAGTGGCCGGTCACATAGAAATTCAGCCAAACTTTTTTTTAAGCCGATGTAAATCTCCCATGCTGTTTAAATGTCGGAACTAAATTTACCAAACTTGGCAGCTTTTTAAAGCGGAGCAGGACTGCCAAGTGTTCCCAATTTCAAGCAGAGAGTTCTAACACTTCCTGCAATCCTCGCAGGAGGCACCTGCTGGTAATTGCCACTTCACAATCCCTTCCCCGGCGCCTACCTGGCGAGCTGGCATCTCTGCACCCCAACGCTGGTTACAGTGATGATAAAGTGTCAGGACAGAAGGGTCCAAAATACGCCACAGCGCCCGCGAGGCAAGCGCCTTCCCACCACATCTTCCTGCCGGAGAAGCCTTGGGGTTAGACTGCGGCTCTTGACATCACAGCCAACTGGTTTCCCCAAACAATAAAGGGGGTGGGCATGGGAGACAGAAACACACCCCCCAGATCTGACTCGGCCTCTTTTCCCATCTAATCAGGGCCTGCTGTCCGAGATCCTCCGGAAGGAGGAAGACCCGCGGACGGCCTCGCAGTCCCTCCTGGTGAACCTGCGGGCCATGCAGAATTTCCTCAACCTCCCCGAGGTGGAGCGGGACCGCATCTACCAGGACGAGCGGGAGCGGAGCATGAACCCCAACGTGAGCATGGTGTCCTCGGCCTCCAGCAGTCCCAGCTCCTCCCGGACCCCTCAGGTGAGATGTGCGCCCCGCGGACGTTTCTCTCTCTGCCCTGGAAGCAGCTGGCGGCACTGCGGGTTTGCCCTGGAAACAGACGTAATTCGGGGCTCTGAGTCCACTGGGCGTGTTGCTGAGAGGACAGGGACCCGACCCTGTGCTATGTCCTGTGCCGTTGGTGTCCCTTTAGGAGCAGTAGTACCATCCTTCCCCCGGCGGCAGGAGAGCAGGGGATGGAGGAGGGAGAGGAGGGAGAGGAGGGAGGCTGTGTCCACCTAGAGCTGCTTCATCATCAAGGAAGGAGCGAGGGGTTTGTGTGAAGCTGAGTGGGCGTGGCCAGCGCCCCGCTTTTCCTTACATCCTGTTGACTCCAGTGCGGGGAGGAAGCGGGGAGGTAGGGGGGAGCGGGGGCAGGGGGCGCAGGAGGATGCAGGCTCGGCTTTGTGTAATGTGAGGAAGACAGAATGGGGAGGGACCTGGCGTGATGGGAGCTCGCATGTGCAGGCACCCCTCACAATGGCTGGATCATTCACGGAGCCTTTAGAACATGGTCACGGGAAGGTAGGCCTTCATTATTCTGCTTCCCAGGTGACCCCCGGGACTCCAGGGCGCAGCTTCCCATCCTCCTCTCTCCACAACTGTAAGGCATTCTGTTCTCAGTTCCTCTGGCCGATGCGGGCAGCTAGTTGCTCCGTGGGCTGCAAAGATCCTCACTGAAGGGTCAAGCCAGTCACGTGTCATTTTCCATGAAGATCTGAACCCCTCATTTCTAGCCTGTTACCTACGATCCTTAAGCTTCACTACTCTCTGGGTTGAGGACACAGCCATCTCATTCCACTGTTGCCAGGATGGTTGCAAATTCCCTCTCAGCGGTAGTTCTCAAGATAATCAACAGATACACGTTTGTACAAATCAGAAAAATGTGTACTTTGAAATCAAAGGACTTTTTGCTTGGATGCTATAGTGTGTGCGTGTGTGTGCTTGTACGTGTGTGTGTCTGTGTGTGTGTGTGTGAGTGTGTGTGTGTGAGTCATCCCGAAATGAGCTTGTCTTCTGGTAAGTTCCAAAGAACGGATTAAGCATACAAGCAGAATTGTATTCTAGTAGAAATATTTGAGCTTTTTCCTATACATCCGTTTTCTTTCACATTTTCTAACTTTCATAATTTTGTACTCCGCAATAAATTTTTAACTGAAGATCATTTTCTGTCGTGCAAACTGCGATGCTTACACTTTAGTCTTTAGCGAATGATGAGCTGTAATGACTGTTCAACCAAAAATAAGTCTCTTAACTGCTTACTTTGGACGAGTGTAACCAAGCTTTTATATGGGGTTTTCCCCCCATTTGGGGACATACGTATTAGGCTATTGAGTTGGGTGAGCTGTTGATTTGCACTAATATTTACTTCTATTAAACCCGCCAATATTTTTGCTGCTTCTGAAGTCCGTTGAAGCATGGTGGGAGAGTCCAGCCCTGCTTCCTGGCTGTGCACCCGCACTCCTCTGCTCAGAAACTCACTCCCACTTGTTAGAAAATCCCGCAGGTCTGTGTGCTCCTTCGTGATATTTTCCCGGCACCATTGCCCTAGGTGTCTTCTCAAAGACCTGAGAGCTGTCAGAGCCAGACCGGCTTACAAGGCCGCACAGAGCCAGTAGTTTGCTTTTCTCAATAGCACAGAATCCCACCCAGAAAATTCCTACGCAAAGGTGCCCTTCAGGACAAGGGAAATGAATCGTTTCATGTCACAGTTTTGAGATTTATGAAAATAACTATAAAATGTTTTTCTCAGAATATTTTTGAGACTACAGCTATGGCACCAGCATTTCACATTCTCCGGGTCATTCTTGCTTTCCTATTGGTTAAACATTGAGAAAGGGGAAGTTGTTAAAACATTTCATGATTATGTATGTACTCAGAATTCTTACTCTTGTGCTTCACCAGCGAAGGTCCGTGGCGAGTAAAGCTTCCACATGAGAAAACATGTCAGATACCCCCTGAGGCAGCCTTTCGGTGGGAGTCAGCCTTACAGAGGTTCATGGAGATTATTTCCCAAACCCCAATTGGTTTAAAACAAATGGAAGAATTTTAAATTTATTTATTTTATTATTATTTTTTAAATCCTTACCCGAGGATATGTTTATTGATTTTTAGAGAGAGGGAGGGAGAGAGAGGAACATCAACTGGTTGCCTCTCATATGCACCCTTACTGGGGATCCAACCCACAACCTGGGTATGTGCCCTGACTGGAAATTGAACCCGTGGCCTTTTGGTGTATGGGATGACGCTCCAACCAACTAAGCCAGGGCAAGACATTTCAGATTTGAAATTAAACCTCCAGAGTCTCTTCTCATAAGGCTTCATTTGGCCAGTAACCCTTGATGCACTTAATAATAACAAAACAACAATACAAGGACAAGGGCGATCATTTATTGAGCACTTACTGTGTATCAGGTATTGTGAGCATTTTGCATGAAGTGGATCTTCACTGTTTTGCATTGTTATCCCCATTTTACAGATGAGAAAACTGGGGTCACCTGGCTGAGTGGTAGAGCTAGGATTTGAACTCAGGTTGCTCTAATTCCAAGTCCTGGGCTCCTAACAACATGGTTTAGTGCTTCAAGGGCTTTCATGTAGCCCCCAGGGTTTTAGAGAGGATTTGATCAGTCAGGTGAGAGTCAGTGAGGCTAATAAGAAACCTGAGTTGAGAAAGGCAGAAATAATGTGCTAAAACATGCACTCGACAGGAAGAGTACTAGAAATTTTGAGAAGGAAAAGGAATTTCTTGCAAAAAGTGACAGGCAATTGGATTGTTATAGGCAGACTCCCAACTGGAGGGCAAGCAGATTCCTGTGAAACTAGCGTTGGCGTAACCTGGAGATCTGGGAGGCAGATTCGCACCGTGGCCCTGAGCCCACGCTTTGGCACCTGAAAGGATTGTATTCAGAATATGGTTGTCTCCCTTGCTTTTGCCTCTCTTCCGGGAGGCCCAATAGCATCTTTCATTATCACTTGTCTTCATTTGTAAAATGAAAATAAAGTCTAACTCATTGCGTTTTTAGAAGAATTAAATGAGATAACAGAAGTAAAATGCTTTCTTGAGGGCCTGCCACATTAAAAGCGCAGCATCAGTTCTTCTTATTTTTTGGTAATAATTTGAAAATCGTATGAGACAGGGAGGTCAAAGGGGAATGGGAAAAGTCACCGATGGCTTTTAGGAATCCAAGCCGTCAGGGGAACTTGGGTCATTCGCTCTGGCTTCGAGGTCATTGAGAATGATGCCAAGTTGTCCAGACTACCTGCCCTGTCCTCCCCCAAACCTGTGATGCTCAGCCCAGTGGGGACAGCTCAGGGCACCCGTAGAGGGGCAGTGGTGATTTGGGGACTACTCGCTCGGTTTGGGATTAAGGGTAAGTGGGGACAAAAGGAAAAACAACCCACTTTAGACCAAATCAGCTGGTTACGCTCAGGAAGCCAAGGATCAGGGCGGATGCCTGCTGCCAGGGCTTCTGACGAAGCCACCCAGCCCCCGGCATCACACACCAGGGCGAGCGCTGACTGTCCTTTCGATCAAGTAGCACCAAATGTTCCAGGGTTCTCCCAACCCCAAGAAGCACAGACACCTTCTCTATTGTCCTTCATTTGTCTCTGAAGCTGATGGGAAATCATTCAATTAAAATGAGCGCTGCAGAATACATAAAACCACAATATGAGTTTAAGAAAATGAAAACGCCACATCAAAGGCATTCCGAAGCCTCGTTTCATGAAATGAAATTTTATTTCATTCCCACTGATTTCCTAGGTGAAATTAGGTGACGGTCTGGGTCGCATAATGATGATAACGATGGGGAACCACACATACTCAGATGACATACGTGGAGCTTTAATAAAGAATGAGAGCGACTCTGGGGAGTGCATTCAATTGAGTAATAATTTATTATTTAGAGACTGCTACCCATTTACTCATTTTCTTTTTTTCTGGAAGAATTGGCCCTCCCTGCGAGGTATGCCATCTTTAGAAAGCAAGAGGTAGCTGTGTGTGTCCTGCATGCGTGGCCGGCAGTTAAGTGATGGCTTCAGTTCCCCAGGCGCGGCCTACCTGTGAGCCGCCTGGGGTTCCGTGAGGGAAGGAGCAGGCTGTGCAGGGCTCCGCCTGTCCTATAGGAATGCACCGCAATTATTTCCAATCACAATTAACCCGATTAGAATAATGGACAGGAAGTGTCCCTCTGTAGCTAATGCTGTTTGGCATCAGCTGACTGAAATCCTTGGGTAATTTCTGCACAGATGGCTGGGCTGAATGCGGCCCTTTTTGAATGATTGTTTTCACGGTCTCTTGGTAGGCCAAAACCTCCACGCCGACAGCAGACCTCCCCATCAAGGTGGACGGCGCCAACGTCAACATCACAGCTGCCATTTACGATGAGATCCAGCAGGAGATGAAAAGGGCCAAGGTGTCCCAAGCCCTGTTCGCCAAGGTGGCTGCAAATAAAAGTCAGGTGAGCGGGGCTTAACGGAGCAGAGGCGAGCACCGGGGTTCCACTGCGCTCCTCCTCCCTCCCATAAAAATACATCTGTTCCCATAGTAATAACAACAGCAGGCATCCCGAGGGGACCCGTCGTGTTCGTTTGGCGCCACAGTTTGCTTTTATTCCCATTGGAGTTCAATATAGAGACTAAGTCAAAACCCAGACCTGTGTCTGTTAAAGAATCGTTGAAAAAAGAATTGGCCTGGAATGATTTCTCTTCTAATTCTAAACACTGCTATGTATTCTTTCTTTCTTCTGCTCTTTTTTTCCCTTCCTCTCTCTCTCTGTCCCTCTCTCTCTTTTGTGTGTATATGAGCCAAAGTTGATACGTACAAAACAGCATCTTTCTGAGACCGCATCTCAGCCACGTCTCATCGCCTCTCACTCCCAGCAGAGGCCTGGCTGCCATTGGTGTAATAACTGCTTTTCCAAGCCCCAGAGACACCTTGTGAGTCAGGTGTTCCTTTTATGTGTAGAATACAGTTGTTTCTCCAGGAGAAAACACACGTGAGGGCCCAGGGTCTGTGCTAAAAGCTCTAACAGGAACACACGGCAGCGTCTCCAGTGCCGATCTGAGCAGAGCGCGGGTGGCGGGGCGGAATGCCCCGGGACCAACGTAGACAGATGCTTAGGGTTTTGGAAATTTATTTCTGAAAGCAGCAACCGTGGATGGGATCCACTGTCTGTTTCCATTCCTTTAAAGGGACAACCACCACCCTGTCCGAGAATGGGCTAGGTCAGTGGTCGGCAAACTGCAGCTCACGAGCCACATGCGGCTCTTTGGCCCCTTGAGTGTGGCTCTTCCACAAAATACCATGTGCGGGCGCGCATGTACAGTGCGATTGAAACTTCGTGGCCCATGCACAGAAGTCGGTATTTTGTGGAAGAGCCACACTCAAGGGGGCAAAGAGCCGCATGTGGGCCGCGAGCCGCAGTTTGCCGACCACTGGGCCAGGCGGATGTGCCTGCTTATTTCTCCCCAGATGAACAATGACCTCACGCGCGGTGGAGGAAACGAAGTTGGCTGCAGCATCATCCTGAGAGCCCTTGATTCTGGGCTTGATTTCCTCTGTGGCCTTTCATGACTAATGTTCCCATCCCTGCGATGTACGTGGTAAAAGATCCATCGTCTCCCCAACAGATCTTCCGTTGTGTGCAATGAAGAAAGGAAGTTACTGAATATTGTGTTTCTATTAAGCAAGAAGGTTTTCAATAAAAATCAAGTTTCAAAAAAGATTTTATATATAATTTAAGAGAGAGAGAGTTAGGTGCTATATTTAGGCTAATTATGGGGCTTAGCCGTTTTTACCTGCCGCTTGGCAGTTACCTGACTTAAGTTATTTTTCAGATGTTGATAAAGGGAAAGGAGTAGAAGATCAAGGAACTTTGACGAGAATGGAAATATTTGTTTCCCTTCCCAATGTTAATGTAGAAATGTTTCCAGATTATTCCTATTATCGCTCATCAGTGAAACCGTTGAAAGGCAGTTTGCTAAGATTTGATGTCCAACCATAGAATGAAATACATGAAAAGAAAATACCATGGAGCCTTCCTGAACTGTTCGATGCATAAAATCCCATGGACCACATGGCAAAATATAATGAGAGTTGGAACTGTTAAACGAATAAAGCTGTTAAATGCATAATGCCACTTGGCAAAACTACTGTGCATTTAATGGTTTTCCACTGTGTAATAAAGGACATATGTGGTAGATGTGCAGCGGGTAGAAAAGCTACACAATTGATTTTGCAAACCTGCCCCTTAGTCGTGACTTGACATAAATATAAAAGTTTCACTCCGACCTTTTTTTTTTTTTTTTTAATAAGAAGCTTTCAAGAAAAAATGAAGACCACAGTCTGAAAACTTGATTCAAAATTCCTGTGATCTTCCTATTGGCTTGGCA
>NW_006296434.1:1038272-1060127 GCF_000327345.1 Myotis davidii
CTCAGCCTCCAAATAACTCAGGTGGCTGAGTGAAAGCTGCGGGTGCCAGGCGGCCCCACAGTTAGTGCTCCAAATGCGCGGTGCCTCCGAAGAACGCGGTGGCCCCGGTTCTGTAGAATCTGGAGGAAAATGTAGTTCCGGGAACTCATATGCTGAAGGATGAGACTGAGCCTGAGTGGGGATCCGGTGCTTTGAAGTTTTTCTGTTTTGCTTTGGGACCGTGGTCTCGTGCTCATTTGTGCATGGGGAACCTTGCTGGGAATAGCAGACGAGATGGGCCCATCAAATGCTGGGCTTTTTGAAATGGTGATTTAACAGACGACATTCACTCCATTTTGTGAGCACCAGCTTTGGCTTTATAAAAAGCATCTTCAGTGAAATCAGTTGCGTTATTTGGTACTTTGCACGTGTCTTTGGTGCCTAGCCACAGGGTGCGTGCACAGGACTAATAGTGGGACTTCGGCCACGGTGCTTAACCCCTCCAGGCTGCAGTGGGACATGGCCACGCTCTCTTCCTTGCACTGAGGGATGGAGAGCAAAGGTTCCCCCCTTTCCTCCTTTCAGTGTGTTTCTCTGGAGAGATCAGGAGTCCTTGGAGGGCCGGAGGAGGCTGCTGGGTAGCAAGGCTTCCTCATTCTCTCTTGGATGTGAAATCAGGGGAACCTTTCATTAGGAGCTTGGGGAAAGGGAGTGGGCATGGAACCTTGAAGGCTCAGTTCAAATAGACACCATGGCCACTCCCCTTCCATATTAACTATCTTTTCAAATAGAAATGAACCCTCCATTAAACCACATTCACTCTTTGGTGTCAGTTGCTGTCCTCAGCTATATATTAAGAATAATACCTAACACTGTGTGTGAGGCAAGCTTTGAATGATAAGGCGGAAAAAGAAAGGAAAATTTTAGAGAGATTGCAGGTTCTGGGCCCAGATGGTCCCTGAGGGCTTAAGTGTTGAGCAACACAATGGGAAGAGGGATTCAGAAAAGGAGCTGAAAGAGTGACAAGCTTTTGAGGTTTTGCTTAAGGTCCCGCTGGTGGAATATATTCCTGGGGAGTGTGTGTGATGCCATAGTGTGTGGGTTATGTCAGGATGCATTTGTGTACAGGTCTCAGCGGCAGGTCCTTTTAAAATAAGGCAAAAAATGAAGGAGAAACAGGTAACTTTACATAAAGAAAAATACTGGATATGTTATTTGGTTTGTTTTCCTTTTATTGCTCTTTGCCATTGGAGTTTATAACACAATCAGTATATGTGCTAACATCTTTTCATTCAGTTCTGGGTTACCATATTAATCTTCGCTTTTGTATCTCTTTTTAAAAAATGTCCCAGGCACAATTTAGTTGCATATATATTTTAAAAATACCTCTATTATATGTTAAAGTAATAATATCCTCACTTTAGAAAATTTAGAAAATGAAGTAATGAGGAAATACGAGTCCCTCATGATCCTACTACCCAGAGATAGTTACTGTTCACATTTTAGAGTCTTTCCTTCTAATGTCCATACATGTATGGGTGTGCACAGGGATGTTTACGATCATACTGTATGACACATAATTATACGACAAGTCAAAAGTACAATTTTTAAGGCCAACTTTTTATGTAGGGGCATAAACATATTATCTGTAGTCTCATTAGTTAATTTCCTTTAGAAAATATTGTACAAGGATCGAAGGTTTGCCTCTTTGCACAAGTTACCTTATATTATGAATTTTCCTTTTGGGAGATGGCTTTATAGGGGCAGAGTTAGCTCAGGCTAATGGAAGCAGATCTTCACCCCATCTTTTTGGTATAAACCATGACAGGAAGTACAGACCATATGATGCCCCATGTAAAGTGAGTTGGTGATCTTAGTCTTACTCCTGATGATTTTGCTTTTGCTGTCTTGGATTCGGCGTGGAAGGCAGACTGAAATGAGGCAGGCAGCCTCACCTGAGCAGCTGCCCCCTGTTGCTGGTCAGTGATTTTTATAGCCTACCAAGGAGGGCTTTCTACACTCTTGTCAAGTGGGGGATGGACGCCATAATTTCAGGGCTGTCCACCAACTTCAAATAAAGAACTAAGCCGTCTGCACTATAAGTACCATTTGAAAAAATGATGATGCCACATGGTAAAGAAATTAGATTTCTCAGCATTCCTGTTTCATTGCTGGGTTGAACCTGTCTTTGATTCTCTGCCTTTTCTCTCAGCATAATCTTAGAGGATTAGATTCTAGTGAGATTTTGTAAGCAGAATTCCCTCAAGATCTGTATCCACCTTATAGTGAGGAGTTGGGATCTTTTTACTGTGCCCACCATTAGTTATGTTAAGGTTTCATGCCCTAAAACTAGCTTTTATGGGAGCCCTTAATTAGCTATCAACAGAGATTAATCACAGAGCTCATATGCAGATCTTAAAATGTCAGATGCATTTACCCACTGCTAACGTTTATGTACTGGTTTTAAGCGCAACTTGACTGCAGAAACCTGGAGTTGCATGATTTTGCCTGTTTATGACACGGCGCCTTTGGACACGTGCATGCAACTTTGAAATAACTCAGGCTGGCATATTAAAGCCACGTCTCTGAACACTCCCAGCAATCTTTTCAAGAGGACATTGAGTTAAAGCAGGGTTCTTACAGTTGGAGAATGTTGGTGCCTATGAATGATTCCTACCACTTTCCTGTAGACACGGTTTATCTTCTCCCTTTCATGGGGCCAAGAGTAGGGTGAGGCAAGCTAGGTCCTAGGATGTGCAATATAAGGAGGCCTGAACTTTCAGAGCCACACCCCTTACATTTTGTGCACTTGTCGCTTGCCTGCCTCACCCTAGAACCAGCCCTGATCTTTAAAAACAACTACCATTCCCAGTTTTCTGATGTGTTTGGTTTTTCCTCATGCACTTACAAGTTTTTGAGGCACTTTGCACAATATATAGTATTGTGTCATAGGTTTGCTAGAATTTGGACCTGAAGTCAGGACCTGGAGATACTTTTGTTGTTTTCTGCTTCATATTTTAATACATTTTCCTGGTAAGACCTTTCTACTACTTAAGTGGAGAAGAACACAATTCCAATTCATTCATCTTTTTGACAGATATGGACAACTTTTTTCAGATGCATGTTCCCATGTACACATGTATATGTGCGTACATATTTATATAAACTCATACCGAATTTCCACACTGTTAGGTAGCAATGTGTATCCTATGTATCTAGCGTAAGGAGGGCAGAACGATTTTATAAAATCCCCTCTTGACTTGAGCCCTCTCTAACAGAGGTGAAGGAATTGGTCTGAAATAAAATTTTCATTACTCCCAATTACAGACTCAATCTTTACAAGCACATCCATAGACATGTGAGGGACATGGCCCAAGAGAGCTAAAAATTGGTCCCCATGAAAATACAGTTTGGAACTTAGTGTACCATTTTGAAAAATAAAGACAGAAGTGGGCCATTTTTACTTCACACATGCAAGGCCTAAAATAATTAACCAGGAACTATAGCCACATGCCCAGCACCCACCTTTGTTTGGTCTGAGGTGACCCCCTGTCAGGCCTTCGCCGAAGCCCTTGAGGAGTCTCCCTTGCCATTAGCCTTTTACCCATTTCAGCTTCCTGATTAGGTTATCTTGAATCGTTAGGGGGTTTATTTATTTTAATAGACACTTATTGGATTCATGAAAAGAGAATTCGGTGACTAAGAAACAAGAGCTGAATATTATCTGGCTCATTTCACACTTCACAAGAGTCTCAACCAGATGAAGAGAAATCCTTTCACAGCTACAAAAGTTTGTTTTGGGACTTTGTGTGCTTCCACTTAGAAAGCGAACTGTCTGTGGTTAATAATCTGAATTTCCTTCTGAGACGCTCAGAAAACATTTCCTTTTGGGTGCATATGCTGACATTTTCTGTATTGGAAATGTGGGTGAGTAAATGGCCTTTTACATGGCTGGTGTAGGAATCCTTGAGTCATCCTCTGGAGCTGTTCATTTGCCCACTTATTTATTGGCGTTCCCAGCAGGGCACAGGTGGTGGGGGCCATTGACTGAAGATTGAATTCACCCATCAGCTCTGTGCTAGACACATCAGGGGGAACAGGAATAGCTGTGACAAGGCCCTGCCCTCAAGGCTCATAATACCTTACTTAACAGGAACGGCCATTTATGTGTTTTTTTTTGTTGGAGATCAAAGCCCACTGTGAACCTGTGTGTGTTGCTGAGCAAACCCTGGTTTGTATTTGTTCTAAAATATTATAAAAACTAGGAAATTTGTCACCAGCATGGAATTTATTTATTTATTTATTTTTAAGGAGAAAACATGGGGGAGTTGGAATCATTACCAGTGTCCTGGCGGTAGGAAAACAAGTACCTTAGTAGGCGATGACATTTCAGTACCACGGACAGGAACCTTACTCTTCCCACTTGCATCCCCTCCCCCATCACGTAACCTTAAGTTTAGGAGCTAGGATTCAAGCTTACATCTGATGGACTTCAAACTCAGACACTGGCCTATGTTAAAAGACCTCGCTGGTCATTGGAAAATTCTCAGCCTTTGATGTGTCATTTGGAGAATATGTCATCACTCATTTATTGGCTACCTGAAAATTTTAAGATTTTTTTCTTAGTGAAATAGATATTGCCTTTCCTCATTCATTTTAACCCAGGAAAGCTTTAAAATGCTTCATCTGAACAACAGCAGCAACACACACAGAAAAAAATGATTAAAAAGATGAGAATGGATTTTTAAAAATGATTGATGTAGTGTGGCATTTAGGTCATTATTTTTTAAAATGAAACTCCTAGAGAATGAAGCTGATGAAGTATGTATTTTACTACAGCCAGGCCATTGCGAGTCCATGGTGTTCTCATCTTTATCCTAGTGTTTTCTCGAAGGACTTGTTAGGAAGGGAGGGAGGAAGGAGGGGAGTTAGGAAGGGACTCCTCGCCAGCCAACTATAACTCCGAGTTTGAGGCTGAGAAATTCTACACTCACTTCTATACACTCTAATAATTCCAGCTCAGTCCTATGAGCACTTACTGAGCAATTTTTATGTGCAAGGACCCAGAGTCTCCGCTGAAAGGGCTGGATCGAGGAAGAAGCCGTCCCTTTCCCTCCAGCCCCATCAGGAAGCTGACGGTTGCGATGGGAACGCAGACGTGCTCACCCATCACAATAATCATCATCAAGTTGTGAAAGAGTATAAGCAAAATGCCTTGCGGTCAAGCGAGGCTGAGCAACCAGTTTTCAGGAGATCAGTTGAGACCATGTTGGCTGAGCCTTGAAGCACAACTTCTCACGGGGGACGAGGGTTGAGTCTGAGACATTTCAGCCAAGGGAGTAACTCAAGGAACATGAGCTGTATCTAACATTTGTAATTCACTTAGCCTCAGTGTTAGCTAAAGAAAGTTTAATTGACTATGGAAACATTCAGCCCACCTTTGGTTAAAACTTACAACCGTCCTCAAAGAGAAATCACACATAGGTACCGACCCCGCAGCTCATGCATGGAGAGAGGACTCACCAAGCAGATTTGGGGACTGGAAGTAACTCACAGCAGGAGCACGAGGTCAGTAGAGAAATGGGTGGGAGATGAGACCATGAAGGAAAACCAGGAGCCAGTTGTGCTTCTTACTGCTTCCTCTTTCAATGCTTTTGAATTGTGAATGAGGGATGTCTCATTTAAGCAACTCTCCAGTGACTACCACTTTGCTGAAGGACAAACTATGGGGTTATTATTCATCTTCCAGAAAGAAATAATGGCACATGTCTTCAAGTAGTAAGCATTGCTAATACATTGACAACATAATTTGCTTTGTAAATTTAGATTGATGTACAACTTTATAGGAACACGTGGACTTGTAAATAAACTATATTTTGACGGGTGTGCGTGCCGAGGAGGATCGGACTTGTTTTTTTCTACTGAGGGGGTAGGAACACGTGGAGTTGTAAATAAACTATATTCTGACGGGTGTGCGTGCCGCCTCCCCTTCATAGTGGAAAAGGAGGATCGGACTTGTTTTTTTCTACTGAGGGGAATATATTTGGTTAAGAGGCTGACAACATGGCTAAACTGAGATGTTAATAGATACAATTTGCATATGCACTGAATGTGTGAGAATGCTTTAAGCATCGATTACAAGGATGCAGCCTTTAACCCCTTCCCCAACAATTTTTTTGTTAAAAACGTTTCTTTTTCAGACTAACTTTTTTATTTTGGTTCTATATAGTATTTTTGATGCTGGTTATGAAAACAGTTTGTAACTTGTCTTCCTATAAACCATATTTTTTTACCATATTTTCTTAGTATACTCGTCGACGACTGAAAAAGAACATTTTGTGAAAACGAGTATACACGTTTCTGCCGGGGAAGGGGTTAAATCATTAAAAATATACCTGTGCTGTTCTAATTTTTCTTATTCCCTCTCTGGAGTCCCTATGTTTAATTTTTTTTTTGAACAAATTTTAGACTCACAGAAATGTAGTAGTTTGCAAAAGAGTAGTTTCCATATATCCCTCACGTAACTTTCTCTAATGTTAACACGTTACATCAAAAAAATTACTGTAGTGCAATAATTAAAACCAGGACATCAACAGTTTTAATGTAATTAACTAAACTTAAAAAATGTACTCTAATTTCAATAGTTTTCCTCTAAGTCCATTTCCTGTTCCAGAAACCACACAGCGTTTTTTATTATTTCTCCTTAGTTTTCTGTGGTCGGCGACTGCTCCTTACACTTTCCTTTTTCTTTGGCCTTGCCATTTTCACAGAATGCTCTTTTGTTGACCATCTCTCAATGTGGGTTTGTCATGATTCGATTGAGGTTACGCATTTTGGGCTAGGCTACCGCAGATTTTATGTGTGTCCTTCCTGGTGCATCACATCACAGGATTCATGGTGTCCACATATCATCGCTGGTGATGTTGACCTTGATCACCTTGGTCAAGGTGATTTCTTCTTTGTCCTTTAATCCTAATAGTCAACTATTATCTGCTATTTCTGGCAAATAAGGTAACAAATCATGGAATGTACCATATTAATTTCCCAGAAGCTCCAAGAGGGTAACCACTTGCCTGAAAGTCACTCAGTTACTTAACGTTGGAGCAGGAACTTAGCAGTTAGGTCTCTGGGATCCAAGTTGAATGCTCTCTGTGCTTCTCAGCTGTGCTCAAACACTTAGCCTTAGTTTTACCATACTAAAAAAGCTCAACTGACTATAGGAATATTTAGCCAACATTTGGTCAAAACTTACAACCAGATTAAAAGCTCATGGTGCCTCTCACGGAACTGCCAGGGCTGAGAATCAGATGAACGCCTGTATCAGTATTTCCAAAATGGACCTCATTCTCCTGGAATGCACCACATACCACACAGGGAACAACAACAAAAAACCTACTTGAGATTTTTAACAGAAAAAGGAGATTTGTTTATTAATAATTCATGAGTTCCCATTGAACATGCACGGCAGAAACAGTGCTATTCAATAGAGAATACTGTCATCTGTCACTGTTTTATTTGACATTTACACTTTTTTTTTTTTGCCTGATACTGCAAAACTTTCTTGGATGGCATGCAAAATTTATATAGATGAAAAAAATCCCAAAGTGGGGACTCATCTCTCCTGAGATGGGTTCACTCATAGTTACATACATGTGTGTTCAGGCAAGAGCGTGGTACTTTCTCACACATTCATTAGCCACCAAACAAGCTCATGAGACGTCCCACTGAGAAAACAAAGATAAGCTTCCCCAATGGCTTGGTGGAAGGGTGGCGTGAATAAAAAGATGGGGAGTGAAATGGGAGGTGAGGTGGGAGAATAGATTTCTGGAAGGTGAGCATAAAATAGGGAGAGTGAGGAGAAGGCAAATCATGGCTGCCGTGAAGCAAACGGACGAGGACACGTTGCCACTTCAGATGCAAAATAAATAACTTATAAGTGACACCACGGGAGCTCCGTGAGCGGGGAATCCCGGCATTCAGTAGACCCAGTTACAGCGAGAGCTCCTGGCCGTTTTGTGCTGCTGTAAGGCTCCTGACAATCTTTCTGCTCCGTAGGTTAGTTATTATTTATAAAAATCGCAGAACCAGCTGATACATTCATAAGCTAATTATTGAAGCAGCTGGGTACACATGGTGCAATATGTCCAGGCTGTGAAGTATCACAGATTTCTCGGGGCCTGCTGCGGAGGGGGCGCGCTGCGGAAGGCTCCAGCCCTTAATCTGATCAGCCAAGCAAACACTTGGTGGGGAAACTAGATTAATAACCCTCTAAATACCATGAATGTGCTTCATCTTCAAAACCGGGTTCCCTTAAACACGCGATTAGCTCAGCTCCACCAGGGATGGGGGCGGGGGGGAGTGCTCTGGCGCCCCGGGAACAGGGTCCTGTTGGCTCCCTCCCTGTGCCAGAAATTAATTTGGTTTGCTTATGTCTGCACACATGATCACACTTGTGTCTAATCCGCTCCCTAATAGCTTCAAGGTCGGGACCTCGCATGTCAGTGGGCAAATTGAGCACCACACTCCTTAAAGACTGATGGCAGACAGCAGGGCCCGCGACGAGGCCATAGTTGGTTCTAAGTGATTGTAATGAGCGCCGATTACAGCAGCGCCTATAAATCAAACGCGGCGGTGACTGTGGTGCGAGACATTCCGAGCGTCCTAAGTGGAGGTACCACTCAGCTGTCACCTGTCCCCTTTCAAGCGCTGGCTTCCCACAATGCAGTTCACGCCTCTGGCGGAACGGCAGGTGCCGTCCCCCTGAAGGTCTGGGCATCTCAGAACTTCATCCTTTAACAGATGTAGGTTTTTGTTTCTATTTTCTGTTAAATGATCGGTCTCCAGGCTGTGGCTTCCCCTGGGAGAGGTTAAGCATGCCTGTTTGAGAGATCGGAAAGAGTTCAGTTGGAGACGCATTCAGATCTGTGAAACGACAGGGAAATAGCTTATTTCTTCCACAGATGATTTCCATTTCAAGAATCCTTTCCTTTGTACCAAGAAACCCTCGAGGAAACACGTTGGGACTGGGAGGTTTTTTTTAAAAAAAAAAAAAATCATGAATTTTCTGATAGAGATAAACGTTTTGTCTCCGATGTTCCTAGACGTTGCACCTTGAAAATCAACTAGTACCTACCTATCTCTCTGTTGAGTTGAAAAAAAAAATCTATGAAAATGCTTGGAAAAACATTTCCAAAGAAATGATTAGATGCCTTGTTTTCATTCTTCCTAGCCCTCTAACTCTCCCCAGCTTCCAGTTTATTGCAAGAAAAGATCAGGTCTGCGCAAATGTGGCCTCTCACTTGTAAAAACAAGGCAGTGTTGTGTTACAGATTAGTTTATAAATCCCCGGTGGCTTCACAGTTCAGTGCCTACAGCTGCTGCAGATGGGCCTGGGTTTTTGTCTCCTCGCGGTGCCGCAGCCAGCAGTTGAAGGAGAAAATGGAATGATCAGGTTATTAACATGGAGGCCGCGAGGAAGAGGCTGCACAATGCGAACAGCTGGTGTTGCTGTTTTGGCCGATGCAGCGGAGATAATCAAATCTTGCCTTTTTTGGGGGGAGTGGGGGCAGTAAAGGCAGAAGACACAGTGGAGTGTCTGACGAACAACAGCTCATGATATGCTATGGGGGCTTTAGGATGCGTGTCGGGAACGCCCATTGGCTTACAAGTTGTGATATAGAGATTTGTGGAGGTGTGGGGTTGATTTTTCACGAAGTCATTTGTGTTTACTTATGCACCTTGCTGGAAAAATTCTGACTCTTTTACAAGAGGCATGATGTGGGACAGTTCTTGCTTTTAAAATTAGCGACGTAGCTTGGAAATGATGAGTTAGAAAGCGACTGGGGAAAATATTTTGACACGAGTCAGCGAGCGATGTTGACAGCATCCTCTGTATTATTTTCATATACTCCATCATTATTTGCATTGCATTTTCTTCCTCGTGCCGTTGCGAGAACATTCGGATGCCAGAGGTGGGAGGCACACATTTGCAGGTGTGACCTGGCCCACTGCCTACATTCCTGCAGGTGTGGCTGTGGAGGGAAGGTGATGGGGACAGGGCCTGGAGCTGCAGGCATTCAGAGATGGAGCACATATACACTTCTTTTTTCTTTCTAGCTAAGGTGCTTGCTTCTGTTAGGTGGAATTATTGATGATTGTAAGGCTGTTTTCTCCCTAGGGAATTCAGTGCTCTTCACACTTAGACATTGTTTTTCTTTAGAATTTTCCATCTTGTAATACACATTTGTTCATTTTCACTCTTTTCATAGGGTGGGATACCATCCAATTGGCTAATTTTAGGAAGGGAGAGGGTGAGAGAGATAGAAACATCAATGATGAGAGAGAATCATTGATGGGCTGCCTCCTGCACGCCCCCTATTGGGGATCAAGCCCACCACCTGGGCATGTGCTCTTGTCTGGAATCCAACCGGGAATCCTTCAGTCCGCAGGCAATTGGCTAATTTTAAAAATTGTAGTAGACCAACACAAATTGCTTTTTTCTGAGGATTGGCTAACTAATCTTGCTTGAGCATCTTTTACAAAGGAACTGAGAATTAACTGAGAATGTCTGTGATAGGAAAGGTGCTAAGATGATGACCACGAGTGAATATTCTCAGGCATTGATTGCTGTGACCCGCCCAGTGGTCTCTAGTTGGGTGTAGAGGTGCCGGCTGCCCCCGCCCCCGTGCCTCCCCAGGTTGGTGGGAGCAGTGTGGGCAGGAGAGTGTGATCACAGGGGAGGCGCTGCCAGCAGCCAGCAGCCTCTGTTCTGCGCTCCTCAGGTGACCTCTAGGGACCTTCTCTCCCCAGGGCTGGCTGTGCGAGCTGCTCCGCTGGAAGGAGAACCCCAGCCCGGAGAACCGCACGCTCTGGGAGAACCTGTGCACCATCCGTCGCTTCCTGAACCTCCCCCAGCACGAGCGGGACGTGATCTACGAGGAGGAGTCGCGGCACCACCACAGCGAGCGCATGCAGCACGTGGTCCAGCTGCCGCCCGAGCCAGTGCAGGTCAGCGCCCCCTTCCAGTGCCCTCCTCCCACTCTGAGCAGCGCTGGCGGTGCTGGCGGCTGTGGGGGTCTCAGGCTGTGTCCCTAGGACAAGGCCCCCCTTCTCTCGGTGGGAACAGTGTCCGCACACATGCACACACCTGCTCACACAGAGAAACGTGACTGAGCATCAGCGCCAGAGGCAGCCCCTGTCTGTCCTAAGGGCGTGTTACCTGTGGGATCGGGAAGCAAGAGGTTCGTGCGGAATTACATCTCCCCGTCAGAAAACATAACTCACAGTTCTCATCAGTCCATCTTCTAAAGAGAAAACACTGAAGTGGCCGTGAATTGAGTCAAAATTCCTCCAGGAGTGTGTGATGAGGCTGAGGGAAAGAAATATCCCCATGAGTTAGGAAATACCCGTACTCAACCGAAGCCTGGGAAGGAATTATTGAGAGAGTCTTGGAATTTTAAGATGCATTTTTGCCATCTTTGGTTTCCTCTGTTTTAGAAATCTACCTTCACTTGGGCTGCATGCTTTGTTGCTTCGCTTTTGCTACCATTGAAATATTTCTAAGAATAATTGAGTTTACTGACTCTTGCCGAACTCTAAAATCAGTTAGCTTCTGGGAGAAATCTTAACTAGGGGTTCCAAGGTTACACCCCTCAGAGTTTTGCCCACAGATTATTTTGGTAGGTGATGAGATTTGTCCTACTGCCCATACCGCCAACCCAGCTGCCACCAAAGAGGACCCTCCACAGTCTCCCTCTGAGTAGCACGAAGAGGAAGGGTGAGGCAGGCGTGCACGTAGCTGGGTATGTGTGTGTAGAGAATGAAAGAGATGAGGAGAGAGAAAGAATCGTTTCTTGATCAAGACTCACAGGAGAGGTGGTGCAGGATGGAGTGAGATGCCCTACCCTGACGCTTCCTATCTTCTTTCCCCTTGGTCCACCCTTACATGCCCGAGGGAAAAGTGAGAAGTGACTTCTGGCTTATATCACTTTTCATCCAGATATTGACATCTCAGTTAATGCTTTCCTGTTCTCATTGGTCAATTTCCAAAGTCACAGATTAAACTCAATGACTTCCTAGAGCTAGAAGCAGCTAGAGGCCGTCTCATACCATCCACAGCACACTCAGTCAGTGGGTGATACGGGCGGGCTAATAAGTGGCTGAGTCCTCACTCCTGGCTCTGGGGTGGTGCTTGGGGGTCATTCCTCGGAGGTGAACCCCTGGGCTTGCCCTTCAGGACCCACCCCACCCTTTTTCCTCCTCTTGACCTTTCCTGGCTGGGGCCTCGTTCACACACCAGAGCACCTCCCCTATTAAATCAACACACTGACTCACATAGAGCAGGGTTTTCCTATTTTGAGATTTAGTAGAAATTAAAATTTTGTTTTGTTTAGGAAAATAAATTTATACAAAAAATTTAAGGGAACCTGCATTCAGGTTCATCTTAGTTCAATCCAGCAGTGAAAGGCTGTTTTATTCTAGACATTGGCAGCATCCCATTTTAAATCCCATTTTTATGTTAAGGTTGGAAATTTAGAGAAGTTTGAGATAAAAAGACTAAAAACCTAGTCTCCATTATAATTAAGAACTTTGCTTTATTTGAATGATGGCTCCTATACATTTCAGTCTCCATTTTTTGTCCAGAAGTTTTCATTTCTATGAGGTCTAATGTTTAGGGAGCTAAAGGATATTCAATGTGATATTTTTTTCTTTTAACTAACCAGTTTGAGAAAAGTAAATATTAGAATTGGACAGCCAATTGATTTATGAGTTTTATTATCTTTTATGATAGTATGTCAAAACTGGAGTGTGCTAACAATACTTAATGGCTAAGAATCTGTAATTTTTTATATTCAGTTTTAAACACTTTGTGGCTATTAACATTAACTTCTGATATCACTGAGAGCATTTTTTTTATTGTATTAGAGGTTATTCTCATCACTCAGATCTTAGCTAAAGAGTTTACAAATTGGGTAATTTTCTCTACATTGACTTAACCTTAGCCATTGACTTTGAACCCATAACTACTCTGAAACTCTTCAAATAGATCACCTTTTCTTTTACATTGTGCCTATCTCTGAGTTGCACTGATTTGAATGCTGCATCTTTTTTTTTATCAGCAAAATACAAAGTGTTGCATTAAGTATTCATTAGAGCCTTGATATGAAAAATAACTGGAACTCCTGAGCCTGGAGAATGCGCCTGGCACAGCTCTCTGACTTGGAAGGGACTGTATTCAGAAAGACCCCAAACTGCTGAACAATGTCTGTAATTGTCCAGAAGAGAAGCCATTGAACTCAGGCCTGGAATTCACTTGTATCCTTATACCAAGCAAACGTTTAAGGAGCTAGGATTGCTTACATATTTTGGGAATTTTAAAATTCATGTGTAGCATAATATTGGTTGGACGATGTTACATATTGTCTCATTAGGCAGAAAAGGCACCATTATTAAATTGTTAGCTCCGGTGAAATCAGTGACGATGAGAGCTTCTGGTATATGTAGCGGATTGAAGTGCACGAAGTCTGCCTCACAGTGGTCACAGGAGGATGCCACTGACACTTCTTTAAGCAGCCAGGGCACACGTTCGTTCCCAGTGTTTCTTCAGTAGTAAGGCTCTGAAGCAGGGACGTCGTGCATAATTCCCCACCTCACTGCTTTGTAGGCGCGTCCCCTCCCCTCGCCCGTCAGCACCCTCTGCGACGTTGGGAAGCACCTTGGGTCAGGGCCTCTCTCCTCTGGGACGAGGGGACATTTTTCCTGCTGTTGGTTTGCAAATAGCTTACAGATCGATAGGCTTATGTTGCCTACAGCTGTGTTTCCTTTTTAAGGTCCACAAAGGGTTTTAAAATTTAAAACCCGCATTTAAAAACCAGGAGATTTCACATCAAATCCAGATTTCACATAAAAGCCATGAAATCAGGAGATCCACCCCCTGGCTGCTTGGCTAGAGCTGGTCCTTCTCTGCAGGGCACGCACGCACCTCGCCGCTGCACGGCCCTCGCCACCCACCCGTGTCCATGCGTGTCCATGACTTCGTCCGTAGTCAGTTTTGCAGTTTATTTTTATAATCCTAACACCTGACAGAATCCTTTGAAAGCTTCCCAAGAAATGCCGGTTGGTGGGATTTCCCCTCAAAGATGAGGCTAGGGTAGGCCATGGTTGGGGTCTAGCTGGGCTTGGCCACCGAGAGGTGCTGTTGGCCCCAGAGACTGGGGGGTCCTGGGAGAGGGAGGTGGCTCCGCCCCAGGAATTCCGACCTCTCGGGTGGTGAGTAGCCTTGAGGTCCAATGGGACTGTCTGGCTTCTCCTGTTCGCTTTCTGGTGTTCTGGGTCCCTCCAGAAGCCCCCATTGAAGGCCCCGCCGAGGAAAAGGGGACTTTCCCAGCTCTGGGCACACATTGCACAGTAGATCCCTCTATACTGGGGGCCCTGGGTGGGGGCAGTGTTGCCCCAGGGGGTGAAAATGGGTTTGTGGGGAGCACGAAGAGTCTTTACAATGGCTCATGGCCTCCGAAGGGAGATGTTCAGTAGATCTCTGGTATTAAAATGTCACGAAGCAGGAGAGATGATTAGGGAAACATCCCTCAGTAGGCGCCTTCTGGGATGATAGGAAAGTGGGGGGCGAGTGCTACTCCCATGCAGGGTACTCTGGTCCATGCAGCTGTGGCTCAAAGGAGGCCAGCACAGTGAGACGGCGTGGAAGGCGGATTACGGCATTCCGTGGCAAAGGTGAAACAAGTTCTCTTTTTCAGGCCAAAAGTTGGAGGCACAATTGTTTCTTGTGGTTGTAGTGATTTTCTCCCTACTGGTTATTACGACCCGAGGCCCTGTAGTGAATGGAGGACCAAAAACCAGTCAGGTCAGGGTGTCCGTTATTATCACCTGCATTTTTTATACATTTAAAAAAACACCTCTTTATTGTTGAAAGTATTACATATGTTCCCCCCCGCAATTACCCCCCTTCTAGCCCGCCCCTGCCCCCCACGCCAGGCCTTCACCCCCTATTGTCTGTGTCCAGGGGTTATGCACATATGCATACAAGGTCTTTGGTTGATCTCTTCCCACCCCGCCTCCTCCTCGCCTTCCCTTGGAGATCGGACAGTCCATGTATTTTTCAATTGGAAAAACTGGAGCAGAGACGTGAGCCTCGCCCGAAGGCCCAATCGCCCGCTGAATGAAAAGGCAGGCGCTGGCATCCTGATTCCTCTGACCACACTCTCCGCGCACCGGAGAGGCAGGGACGGTGCTCACGGACGACTAGGTCACTGCGTGGGCCTGGCTGGGGAGCCGTGGCCAAACGGTTCGTGTCTGTGAAGTGCGTGCTTTATGGCTTCATTATATTTCCACCACAGTGTTTCCATGGCTTATTTTGTAAGCTCAGGAATTCTGGGCTTGCTGCTGTGTGGTTTCCTGACAAGTCCTTGTTTTAAAATTCCATGCCATACACCGGGGAGGAATGTGAGACCTGGTGGGGACAGCCGCCGCCGGCGTGTGCCCTGCTCGGCCCATGGCGGCCCGCTGGGGGATTTGCAGCGTTTCCTAACCCACATGCCCTGCCACTGCTGTCACCCGGGGTCCTCAGCCAGGGTGACTTGGACCCCCATGGATATTGACAGAGTCTGAAGACATTTTGGGGTTATCATCACCTGGAGATGCTACTGGTACCTACTGGGTGGAGGCCAGGAATGAGGCCAAATATCCCTCAATACACAGGGCACCCTCCCTACCCCCAAACCGAGACTTCTCTGGCTACCAGTGCCAGGTGCTGGGGCCAGACCCTGGGATGGACACACTGTTACTTGCCAACACGGTAAGAGAAAAAGCATAGTGACCACTGCGGCCTATTCCTAGCTCTTCCCGTATAAACCCCAGAACTAAAAATAGTGGTGGTGACGGCGATGGGTCTTCAGTCCCACAGCATCTCGCCTTTTGGGGAACCAGGCTTCCAAAGTGTGGGACTTTTATGTCTTATTTTCCTCAAACCTTGTGAAAAACCAAGGGGGGGGGGAGGAACTGACGCTTAGAGAAGCGAAGTAACTTGCTCAAAGGGAGACCTCACTCCACATCAGTCTGCCTCCGTGTCTGACTTCTGTCCGGGTGCTGGGCAGAACGTCTGCGTGCAGCCCTGGCAGCCAGGAGCACTTGCTGTCAGCTGCCTGTGTAATGCAGAGCTGTTGAGGTATGTAAGTCAGTTTTATATTTTTATTGATTTCAGAGAGGAAGGGAGAAGGAGAGAGAAAAATGTCAATGATGAGAGAGAATCATTGATCGGCTGCCTCCTGCACACCCCACACTGGGGACCGAGCCCGCAACCCGGGCATGTGCCCCGACCGGGAATCCAACTGTGACCTCCTGGTTCATAGGTCGACACTCAACCACTGACCCAAACCGGCCGGGCCTTGGTCAGTCTTTAGTCATTCTTTCAGATCCAGTTTTGTGAGCTTCCTTTTTCACAGGACACTTAATGCGGTGAAACCTATAGCCTGGGTGTGATGTCAGAGAACAGAGGTGACATTTTTTATTTTGCATCACACATTTTTGAGATAGCTTTAGAATATGACTCCCGTTGCTAATATTTAAGGGTACTTTACATCTCTCTTTGAGCCCTGAGAGTTCATTCATGCTTCTGTACTCCAGCTGTAGCCATATCTTGATTAGTGAATTTGCTTCCTTTTAGAAGGACTTCTAAGAAAAGAAATGTGTAAGCTAATTAATAGTCCGTTATGGATGTTTGCAAATTCTCTAACCAGGTTACTAGAATTTCCCCCACCTTGGGTTCATCCCAAGCTCCTTCTTGCAAAGCCTTCTGTCTGAATGGGACAAGGCTGAGTCCTGGGGAGAGATGTGAAAGGACACTTGTCATTTCTAATGACATATTCCAGCAATTAGGGACAAGTAGGTCCTCACCTGGGAAAACTTGGGGAGCCCCTGACCTTCAAGGAGGAGCCCCACTAGCTTCTTTCACATTACTATTATGTTAACCACATGCATTTGTTCTTCATTTCTATGTTATGATTTAGCTTTTCGACGTGTCCAAACTTTTACATTTGTGACTTGGGAGTATAGAGCAGATTTGGAGTTCATTCGCAGCCAATTTGTTTTTTCTAGGAAATGGACGCTTCCGTCTTGGGTTGACCTTCTCCCAAAGTGTGGTGGATGTGTTTCTCTCAGTAATGATTCCAGAAAGTTGAAGAACCTCCTTAGAGTCAGTAGCCAATAGGTTAGTCATTAGCGAAAGTTAAAGTTTTTGAAAGGTGCTCTTTTACCAGACATTCTGACAAAGACTGTTCAGCTTAAGGGCCTTCAGCTTAATTATTGGAGATAAAGTCAAAGAAATTGAGGGTGATAGACCTTCATGAAAATCCGGGTGTGGGACTGTGAACGTGGTTAGGGTTCAATTACCCAGCCGTAGGCCATGGGTTCACCCTCGTGCTTGCTGTCTTAGACATAACATACCTCCAACTCATGTCAGCTTCTTTCTACCCCAGCTTTTCTTCTCACTGTCACCGGATTGCCCGTTTACTCCGAATCCTTGTCTACCTTGTACCTTCTGCTTATACTCATAGTTTCTCTGAACTATAATTCTGCCTCCTCAAAACCTTGGGCTACCCATGACCTTTGCTCTACCTCATAACTTACCTCTGTGTCTTTGTCAAGTCCAGCGTCTGTTGCCCAAACTATATTTACTACTTTAAATTCTTATACTCAGAGGGAAATTGACTGGTCCACCTTAACCCACAAAGGGAAACTTTCTTGACCTTTAATTTCCAACCAGTCAGGTGAATGCTTCCTTTGGAAAGCACCGCCTTTTAAAGGTGGAGTTCTGTTGGGAAGAATGTTGGAACAATATCATGAGAAGCAGAAAGCTAAGTGGCCATAGACCACCTGTAGGTAACATGTTAATGGGCGGCCCTTGGGCCGGAAATTAGGGCCATATCATTGAACATGGCTTCTAGGACCCTGCACTTGCCATGGTGGATGATTGCGGGTATGAATGAGAAGTCTAATATAAAATTCTCATATTAAGGGAGATTTATATGATTTTTTATGTAAAGTGCTGTGGACATGCGAGCAGAAGGAAACCAATACCCAGGGCGATTTTAAGTTTCACGTGTGTCTAAAGTTTTATTCCTTTTTATTTTATTGCATTTTTAGAGAAAAACATTTATTGTGTATTTCCACGTGTTCAGGCATTGTGCTGTAGGTACTGTGAGGAAGTCAGCTTAGAATGTTATAGTAATGTTCTGGGTCTGCTTGTTTATTTCTTTAAAGTGGGGTCAACATTTTACTAGGCTTATCATGTCGGTAATTGGAATTAGCTCTCTGCGTCTCATTCTTGGTGGATTTGTTCCAGTGTTTTTGCCAAGCTGAGCTCTCCCGCCTGCACTTTCACAACACACCACCCTCCAAACTAAACATCAGGGCTGGCTGGGAGCGGGAGATGGAATGTCAGTCAACCGGGCTCCCCTTCCTGCATCTGTCCCGCCCTGTGGGGACACACAGAACCTTGCTCTTCCATTATTGCTGTGTTGCTTTAAAAAATAGTCTGACTTTGATATTTTGCATTTCTGAGGTGCAGCATGATCCCTCTCTCACACTGTGGGTTACTGATATATTCGTTGGCTTTTAGAACCAATGAATGGAAGGTGTTTTAGCCAATGTTGCTCTCCAGGCAAAGGTGAGAATCAGGATTGGCTGTGTCACTGACATCCTCCAAATACTCCTCAATGGTACAGGTTCCTTCACTGCCCAGGGCTCAGGAATCACTAAAATCATCCAATCACTAAAATCATTTATTTCTTTAAAGTGGGGTCAACATTTTACTAGGCTTATCATGTCGGTAATTGGAATTAGCTCTCTGCGTCTCATTCTTGGAAATTATCAGTTTTATGTCTGGTTTAAAAAATTTTGGGACAGCAGGGTACTCTTCAGACACATTTTTTTTGTCTTTTTTCCTCCTGACATCAAATGAAGCCACAGGTAAACTTTAGCACGTTGGCCTTTTCTGGATGTTCTGATAGGAAAATAATATCAAACATGTACACATAATACTTTCAAACATAAAGCTTTGTTGTCCTCCTTTCTTCCTTCCCTCCTTATTTCCCTCCTTCCTCCCTCCCCCTTCCCTTCCCTTCCTTCTTTTGTCCTTTCTTCCTTCTCTACCTCACTCCTGCCCTTTTTTTTCTTTCTTTTCAATAATCTTAAACTCTTAAAAAAAAAACCAAAACCTGAATAAACAGAGGGTAATGGCTAATAAATTTTCTGAGGGGCACACTGATGAAATTCGAGCACTAGGGAGCAAGTTGGGAAAGCGAGAGGCAGAATGAATAGAGAAACTAAGATACGCATTTGAACGTGTCCTTTCTTCCCTCCTCTCTTAGAAACAACAAAATAAGCTTGAACTTAAATTAAGGCAATTGTGGGGCCCTGTCACATTTCATCTGTGAGAACCAAAAGACACCCCTTTGAATACGTGTAGAGATGTCTAGCAAAATCTGGCTTTTGGCAACGATGATTAATATTGATGGAAAAACTGTTTTCAGGCCTCAAGTTACAGACGTGATTGAGAAGACCGGCCATTTTTATTCTCACATCTCTACTCACTTATTTAACAAATATTTGTGGAGCTCCTTCAGTGTGCCGCCTATTATTCTGAGCACCACGTGTGTAGCAGTGAATAAAACAGGTAGAATTTCACACATGTTTTGAGCAGTTTTCCCCTTTACTCACTTAGAATTATATTTTAAAACAAGCTTCCATTTTCCCTCTTACTACCTTGCCTTAATCTAGAGTTCCACTGGGAGTTAGTGGAATCCATAGGTTCTATTTCTTTCTCTGATTCTGACTTCGGGTGGAATCTCTTTGCTTCAGTTTTTCTAGCTGCTTCCAGAAGGTACTGGGTAATATTTTTAAAACACACTGAACCTCTCAGAGACGATATTATCTAAAAAAAAGGAAAAAGAAAAGAAAGAAAGTATGGCTATTTGAAGCAAACAGACATTCTGAGACTATACTAAAGAATCCCAGGGGATTCACATAGTTCTAAAAAAAATTGCCTATGCAGGTTAGTGATTGAGTGGCACTTGAAAAGTTGGTTTTGATGGGAAACAGGAAAGTATGTCTGTTTCACCCCTAATTGCTCCCTGGCCACACAGACAAACACTGCTTTCCAAATCCTGTTGATGTTCATTCTCTCCACCCAGGTGACTTCTCTAAGTAGCTACCTTATGACTTGGCCCCGGGGTTATGGGTGAATTTATTGTTAGTACTTGACCAAATCCCTTGAACCGAACTACCTGGCTCCTGGAGCGGGTGCTGGTAAAGCCGTGTGTGGCCTGTGGAGGGTCAGGTGTGTGAACTGGTCCGTCTCCAAGGGAGCAGTTGTGGCAGAAACACACACACGGTTCTGGGACCATGGGAGCCTGCTTCACGCTTCCTCCTTACGTTTCCTACCGGAGCGCTTCGCTCTCATCGGTGGTTGTGGATTTGGGAGGTGTTCATTGTCTCTGTGGGAGAAACAGCTGCCCGTCTGCACAGAAGGGCTTCCCCACGTGGATGAAGTTCTCATCAGTTGACTGTTGAGAGCAGGGGTGCTAACTTCACAGACTGTGATTCGGGCTTGATCACCCAAGTCCGTAAAACTGAGGGAAGGCTGTAGCTGAAACAGGGCTTGAGGCTCGCTCTGGACGCTCAGTCCTCGTTGCTTTTCTGAGATTTATGGGGCCGCGTGCTGGAAATGATGCAACTGACAAAACTGGCCCACAAATCCATAGGAGTACAGCCATTTTTATAAAATTTTGAAGTGCCAGATTTTTTAAAAAAATTAATATTATTATTGATTTCACAGAGGAAGGGAGAGGGAGAGAGAGAAGCATCAATGATGAGAATCACTGATCAGCTCAATTATGAGAGAATCATCAATAGGTTGCCTCCTGTAGGCCCTACGCCGGGGATTGAACCTGTAACCTGGGCATGTGCCCTGACTGGGAATCAAATCTTGATCTCCTGGTTCATAGGTTGATGCTCAACCACTGAGCCACACCGGCCAGGCAAAAATATCTTAATAGAAAGTACGATATCCAAATGAAGATTAGATCTCTTTGACCTCCCCTCCTCCTTCCTCTTTAACACAAGTGATTAAGTGATCAAAGTGCTGATCCAAGTAGATGGGCACCATAGCCAGCCAGAAGCCCGAGGAGGAGTCTGGGTAATGAGGAGTGAGTGCTGGGCCTTCAGAAGACCTGGGTTTGGGTCAGCACTGGAGTGGGAGCTCTGCGGTCTTGCTGAGGCCACTTCCACTTTCTGGAAGTAGTGACAGTAACCCCAGCCCTCCAGGGCTGAGGCTTACACAAGAAGGTAGTTGCCCAGAAGGCGCTGAGAAAGGGTAGCAGGATCCTGGTAGATATGAGGGCGCCTCCCCTCCAGCGGCTGTATGTTGTGCAGCTGTTTGGAGTCAGATTTGAACAGTTCAGAGCTGTCTAGTTTCATCTGATCTTTCCACATTTCCAAGCTCTTTTAAAAGGCATTATATGTTATTTAAAAGTGAACTCTGGATAAAATCCCTGTTAGGCATAATAAAATGCGTTGGATATGACAAAAGTGGGTTGGTACTTTTTAAAAAGATGATTTTAGCTTGAAAAAGCGAAAAGACCACGTAGCTTCTGCTGACCCTCTCAGCACATTCCAATCCACAGGGTTGTCCAAACGTCACTCACTCATGACAGTATTTGAATCGCATTGGTCCAGCATTAGACAAGCACCCACCCACCAGCAGCTCTGCACTGGCCTCTGATGGGCGCAGACGGAGAAAGCGTCTCTGGTTGGTGTTGCTACCAGAGGAGTGAATACAGGCTTTCGCACAGTAGGCTCAGTCGT
>NW_006296434.1:1060376-1078789 GCF_000327345.1 Myotis davidii
GTAGGTTGAGCAAAGATGCCAAATCCACTGTGATCCCAGGACACTCACACTGAGTCCTCCGTAGTGAAATAACAGTGGGTGGTTATCATGTACGTGACTCAATTTCTGGCATCACCACGTGCAATTCTACCCCCTTTCCTATCATCAGTGCAAGTCAGGAGGAGTGGAGGCATGTATGAATAGTGTCATTATAGGAGGAGTATAGAAGCAGCTCTAACCCACCAACAACAAAAGAAAAAAGTCAAACATTTGCAAGTTTTGCGATTGATGGTAACCAATCATTTGAAGTGCAGTTCACAGCAAATGTATAAGTCATGGCTCCGTGAGTGGGCGCCGTAGGATTAAGAGCCTGGTGATAAATATAAACATTTGATTTTAATTTTGAAAAAATTGTGATGTCCTCCAGAATGGCACACACCGACATAAATGTGTGTTTTAAATGCAGATCTTTCTGATTATAATTATTTAAAACACATTCAATATAGATGACTAGGATTTTCTTAAATATGAGTGTAGTATGACATTGCTCCTGGGAGGTTAAATGCAGTTTGGAAAAAGAAATTGGCAGCAAAAGAATAGCTAATGAACACCTCATCGGGGCTCAGAGAGATCCAGTGGATTGTGTTATGACTGATAGTTACGACAATTGCAGGAGAAAGGCAGGCACTGAGTTTTAAACGCTCATAGCCCAACCTACCTACGGTGGCTTCTTCAGCTGTTTCTGTTTAGTGTGGAAATCTAATGTAGCTGAAAACTGCCGCTGACTTTTATTAAGCTGAAGTCTGGAACTTCCCCTGGTAATGATAGAAAAGCACACTTTCGCTTAAAGGAAGACTGCCAAAGTCCTATTACTCGGTTTAACCCTAGAAATGGGGGATGAAGCAAAGTAGATAGGTTTGACAGTTCCAAGGTCACAAGTTCAATTTCTTCACAGGTTGTTTTCTAGATCTAATTCAAAGCAAATCATATAACCCCTCACCTTTGATATAGACTCTTTTCTGGAATTATATATCACGTCAGGGTCGTCCTCGTCACTGTGGGGCTGGGGGAATGACAGGTAGATCAGGCCAAGCTAAGGGTTCCCAGGGAGCAAGGCTGGAAGCAGAGGAGGAATGGCCCCCCCTGCACAGCAGATTAGGTGCGAGCTGGAGTCGGTTTACACAGGCTCCTGGCACCCCTGGTTGCAGGTCAGGAATCTGGGAAGGAGGTGCTACACCATCAGTAGAATTCAGCTGGCCACGCTGGGATTATTCTCAGGACAGAAACTGGCAAATGATCGAATTGGGGCTTTTTTCTCCAGAGAGCCAGTTGTTAGACATTTCCAGCACAACACTGAATAGACTCCATTTAACATTTTTTTGAAGGTCTGTGCATATCCATTTATTTATTTTTTATAAAGAAAATATGCTGAAAACCACTGAATGAGAGAAAGGTCAGGTGTTCCCAGAACTGAATGGCCAAATGGTATTACAGCTCCCGTGATCACCTGGGCATCAGAATGGTTTATTTAGACAGTTGTTTCTCCTCTTCCTCCTACCATGCTTTCCCTTCCTGTACATTTATTTCTTCATGTTCAAGGAAGTCTGTCTTCGTGTGTCTTTCCATATGTGATGTGCATGTCTGACTTGAGTGTCTGGTTAGATTCATTTTGCAGAATCAGAACCATGTAGCATCATGAGTCCCTAGTCTGTGATTTCCTAGCGCCAAACACCCAAGAGATTCGAGGACTCTAGGTAGAAAATGGGAAACAAGTTATTTTAGCAGAACTTTTAAAAATATGGTAAACTGAACCCAGACAGTGCACTTCAGAAGGGAAAGTCGATTATTTTTTAACAAGTACTCTAAGCTTAGGGAGCTAATATCCATGATGCGACCTCTTAAAGATAAATACATGCAGACATGGAAAGGTCTTCCTGTTTCTCTTGTGATCTAAGTGAACAGAATGTGCTAACATGAGCCTATACTGTAGATGTGCACTATCCACATGCCAGTACTTTTCAAGTATCATTTTTCTCATTTCAGTTTTATGACCATTCACGTCAAAGAGTGTGGTAACAGAAGAGTGGGGAGGAATAATGGTGGGCCAGTGCCAAATATTTGTATGTCGGTATAATTTAGGGGTAGACGTTTGAGAGGAATCCTTATTTGAGTTTACGCTTCACATGAAACAAAAGCCTCCCAAAGAGATAGAGCTAGAGTGGTTAAACAGTCTGTGCTGGGAGTTAATATAGTCACTGCCTTGGTAATGAAAGGAGAGAAGCAAATTGACAGATTCTTTGGCTTGTAAAACATAATCGGGATCAGATGCACCGGTATGTTCTAGCAACTGACGATTCTTTGATCCATCTTCGTAGTAGAGCTACTGATGTACCAGGGGAGATGTTCCCTTAACGTGCTATTTGCAAGAAACCAACCATTTTCCCTTGAGCCTCTCGGTCAGGTCAGCTAGCTGGACTTCCATGATCTCTACATATGTGCATGCATGGAGCTGAGTTATAGAGGACTCCCTACGAACATGCAATGTCATCTGTGTCTTGTGTTGCCATCTGTGTCCTGTGTCCTATGTGCATGGAATCAGTTCCTATTTTATGTCATATTCATCTGCATTTGCAGCGTTTCAAAGACTGGTCTGAAACATCTTGGCACAGATGGGGAGTTGCTTGTAAATCCCAGAACTACAAAGACACAGATCAGACATCTGATACTAATAAATAGCTGGGATGGGGGCGGTATTAAAAATGAGATTATTTATTTAGGACGTTGAAAGTCTCCATTGGCGATCACTACCCCGCTCTCGAAAGGAAATAGGTGCCCGGCTTTGTGTGTTGCGCGTTTCCTCCATCCTCACATTTCCCTCCTCCCCCTTCCTCATGTTTTGAATTAAAATCTAAAGCCAGACCGAAGAAGTGTATCTATGTTTATATATAACGGCGAGAAGGATGTGGTAAATCATGGAGTGGTTTGTGATCGCACAGACATGGCGGAGGCAGGGACGTGAGACCTCGGCTCGCGGTGCCTTCACTTGAAATCCCTCGCCCTTGCAGCATATCGTGGATAATAGCATATCATGGATAATTACATTTTTACAAACGGTAGAGAAAATCATTTTGACACACACGTAGGATTTTCCAGCCAGACCAGCTTTTCAATCCTTTACAGCTTTCATGCATTAAGGCTCATGTTTTCTTTGTTTATTTTCTTAAAATACGAGCATTAATAATAGGCTTGTTCTGTGGTCTCCCTCTGACTAGAAGGTACTGAAGAAGACCTCTCTTCTTTTCCTGTTTGCCCCGAGTCAAACACCCCATGCCTTTTCCTTTGTCGAAGTTTGCGCTGCTCGTGTTTTCCATTAAGAAAGTTATGGCAGCCAAATTTTCATGGAGATTTTTAGGAGCTTTGGTCATTTTTCAGCTTATTGCTATGTGTAATAGAATGAATTATGTCTAGTGGCAAATCACCGGGAAAGAAAAACACCAGGAGAAAAAGTCTTAGAAGAAATACTGTCATCGATTGCTTTGCCACTGCTCTGCAGCAAAGTGCATGCCGACTGGCTGACCCTGGGCAGGGTCCTCCCCAGTAGCCACTCAGGGCACGGAAAAATTGGGGGCCAGTATTCTCTCTCCTTAACCCTTTCAGATCAGACGCGGAGTTTCATTTTGAAAATGAAATTAATTCCCCTGAGGCCTTTGAGGCTTTAATAATACACAATAAATAAAATCATATCTAATAACTCAACGCTTTTATTTGGCACCACCATCATCTTCTAGATGTACTGCAACTGCGGAAACATAAATACTCGCAGGCTTTGAAAGCCCCGTTCCTCTTTGCTAAATAAACTTGGCCCGCTCGAAATTCCTCTGTGTGCAGTCATTAATACAATCCGCTTTGACAGCATTTAATTAAAGTGCTTTTCTCTATTAAATTCATTAAAAGCCCCCCCTCCACCCTGCCCCAACGTATAACTGCTTTCCAGATGCTGATTGGCAGGGACCTATGAGCCTCCCTTTAAATAACTTCTCATTTCTCTTCGTAAAGTGTTTATTACATTCAATTTAGAAACTGTTAAATATGGCTTAGAAAGAAAGTCCGATTCCATGACACAGTCCCCATCCCTTCAGCAGTTTCTTAAGAAAACAAATGTTAGTTTAACTCCCCTGAATACATTTATTATCTGCATATTTTTGTCCTATTTTGTCAACACTCCTAGGCATTTAATCTGGGAGCTCATAAAGAGATGTTTTCCATATTGGGGAATTTGCATGAGCCAAGCAGGTACTTGGCTTGAAGAACTTTGCCTGCAGATTTGGGGAGAGTGAGTGTAACAGTCCAGTATTAATAGATTATTGACAGTTTAATGTCTTGGCACCTCCTTAGCCCATGAAATATAATAAGCAGGAAGCTGTGTGATATAAAAGCAGTCAATAGCGTTTTTAATCAAAACCTTTCAGTTAATTGCGAGTTGACCTTAGAGATTTCCTTTAGGCAATGCCACCTTTGGCAACCCGTGGTCGGCAAACTGCGGCTCGCGAGCCACATGCGGTACTTTGGCCCCTTGAGTGTGGCTCTTCCTAAGCCTTCGGAGTACCCTAATTAAGTTAATAACAATGTACCTACCTATATAGTTTAAGTTTAAAAAATTTGGCTCTCAAAAGAAATTTCAATCGTTGTACTGTTGATATTTGGCTCTGTTGACTAATGAGTTTGCCGACCACTGGTGTAGATCATCCGGGCCCCGTGGATGTGTAGAGTTTATTCAGAGATGACTATTTAATACCCATCGCTCCAGCGTCTGTGGTACATTTTGCCTTATCTATGTCTACCCAGTGAATTGTCTTTTTGGCAGTGCCTCTTCACAAATATTCTCTTCACCAGCTCCACTTTGAAAAATATCTCATTAAATCTGTTCTCTTTTCAGAAATAGAAAGTTGGGAATCTTGAGGGAACACATGATGGAGTGTTTTAATGGATAATTGAGTTTTGATAGAATTCTTTGCTCAGTCTGGAATTATTATTCCAACAGAGACCCTGACAAAGCTGTCAGTGAGGGGAATTATAAAGCACCTTAGAAGCCTCGCACCATGGAGCAAAAATGTTCTCTGGGACCAAAATGCTTTTTGGTCTCCGTCAGTATGAAGGAGATGGCTTCTATTTAGCATCTAGATTTTCCATACTTGCACGGTTTATTTGGTTTTAGTGGAATACTTCTAAAAACACGTTTTGATAAGATCTAACTGTGTTGCAAAGGCGGCAGGAAGCGCCGACGGCAGGTTCTGGCCACGACTTGAAACCGTTCGCCTCACTCACTTTGGATTGTGTGGTGTAGGAACTACAGAGGTTGATTCAAAGTGGAGGCAAACATACATGCTTTGAAGTCACTCTGTTACTTTTCTTCCTCCACACATGGGCTCACGCCATTCATTCGACTCCAAGAATAACCATTTGGCATTTCGTATGTGTTTTGGAGAAAACCTGAGTGCTTCCCAGGGCGTGTAGATAGGCAGCCTTCTGCGTGCAGCTGAGAAGTGCTGTGTCTCAGGCTCTTACTGTGATCCATGCGACCCACGTTTAAGCAAATACGTCTGGTTCTTGTACCTTTTTAAAAGGTTTCCTTTCTCTGTCTTCTGTGGATTCTCTCATTTTTCTTTGTTGTCTTGCTGTCTTGCCTCCAGCGGTTTCCTCATCATAGTAGCTGTCTGCTGAGGGCCTTGTGAGTTCTGCTGGAGGCAGAAATAGCCCTGCAGACCAGGGAGAGGGAGTGAGGCAAACCGATAAACATGTCAGCTTTTAGCCCTGAGGACAGTCACACCCTGCACGTATGTCTCTGAGTGTCGGTGGTTTTCAATGAGATAATTTTGGAGTAAAGAACTGCATGAATCACTGTATGATATTACTAGCCTATTCAAAGTATATGTCTGCATTTCATAACTATCACAAACGACTGTCACTCAGCTCTTTTTGGTGATAAGTGCATTTTTCAATGAGCGGCCATCTACCTTGTCACTGCTTTCCTCCCCTTGGAGCTGAGGACATGCTCTAAATTTTAGGAAGACTTTGGTCTGCATGGCACTTCTGTCACCGGGACAGAACGATTCTGGACTTTGGAGGACAAGTGTTGAGCTTCGGTCACTCAGACACAGAGCCTGACCTGTGCGCAGTGCCAAGCGTGCGGAGGTGGATGTCACACAGCATCCACTCCCCGGGAGCTCACAGATTTGTGGCGAGACAGGTGCAGGACAGGTGACTACAACCCCCAGCTTGGAAGTGGGACAGAGGAGGAAAAGCCCAAAGCAGGTGCACATGTACCCGAGAGCCAGCGGGAGGAGGCCTGCCCAGGGTGCTTACAGAATCCTCATAGAGGAGCTGTCCGGGTGCAGGGGCGGCAGAGGCCCGAGGTGGAGGGGCATTGCGGCATAGGGTGGCGGCTGCAGCTGTGGGGTCCGAGGGCAGCCTGAGAGGCAGGGATGGAGGAGCAAGGCCGGGGGCCAGGGCCCCAGGTCAGGAGCCTTCGCTGAAGCCCCGAGGGCCTTGTCTGTCTTCGGGCCACAGGAGGCCTTTGGGGAGATGCTCTCTGTTGGCCCTGGCAGGAGGCCATTTGGGAGGAACTCATAGTCATTCAGGCCATCAGTGGTCAAGGCCTGAGCGGTGGAGTGAGTGCGGAGAGGGAGACACTACCCAGACGTGTTTAAGATTTAGGATTGGTCAGCAGCCAGGGATTGACTACATGTGGGGGTTCGGGTGAGGGGCACCTCGGAAGTGGGGTCTGGAGCACCAGCCAGCGTTCCTGATGACCTCCCGGCCCCTGGCATCTGTAAGTAGGTTTGTTTTGTGCAGAATTTTCAGCTTGCCCATTAAATCCACCCAGAAGCACATTCCCATCTGAAAGTATGATGCCTGACAGTTCTGGTCCCCGAGGACGGCCACACAGGTGGGCAGCAGGGGGCTTGCGGCGTGAGCTGGAGAAGCAGAGTGTATTCTCATAATATTATTGGTTAGCGGTGGCATTCTCTTCCATACGGACAGCTGTGAGCCTTCTGTTGGCCCACCCTGTGTGCTCAGGAAGCTGGGGCTCAGAGACCCCGGGGACTTGCTCTGTGCGTCTGAGCCAATAAGGATGCCGCTGGGCCGGCCCCGCGGGCACATGGCTCACCTGCAGGTGCAGACCCCGGCTTCCTGTGGGGAAGGAATTACCAGGGAACGAGGAGCTGAGATTGCCCTTCCCAGTGGCCATCTTGGCGCGCTGGGAGGGAGACGGACATTCGTTTTCTTGAGGAACCCCACCCCCCCGGCCCGTCTGCTTTCCATCTCACCTGGTGCGCTTGCCACCGAGTTTAGAAGCCACAGTTTCCCCATCCCTGGTTCCGCTCACGTGGGAGGGTTATTCCTGTGGAGGGTGTGAAGCCAGCATCCTCGCACATTAATTACAAGTGGCTTAGACTTTAAAAGAACGAGGCAGAGTTAGCCTCTGGGAAGTTCTACCTCCTGTCGTTTCATCTTTCCATATTCCTTTTCTCTTGAGAGACAGTCATGCCAAGGGAGCCGGTTTCTGATGAAATGACGTGAGTTTGATAAGCTCTCCTCTGACACCTTTTCACGGCTAAGCCTGCAGGAATCTTCGCTGCCACGCCCGGGGGATCCGTGGCCTCCACTTTACGGCTGGCCAAGGAGAAGGCCCTCTTTGATCATGTGACTCTGTTTACCCAGTTTGGACGTGAGGTTATAATACACCACAATGTCAGCGTGTGCTGGTGCTGGCTACTCCGTCTTCCACCAGAGGGGTTGGTTATAATGCGCTGCCTAAGGCTCGGTTTCTATAAAAGGAATATTTGTGCTTTTATGTGTTTGATCCACACAGCGCAGTTTTCTTAAGTCCTGTCATTAAGTGGTTACATCCAGAAAGCAAGAAATACGCTGAGGTAGTATTTTATTGGTGAACGTCTAATATTTTCACTAACCATAGCTGTCAGGTGGTTCTGACGTCTGCGTGCCCCGACTGTAAAAATGATGCAGGAAATGCGGCCCATCCCGGGATTCCCAGGAGCCTCCTGTGGGGCCTCGGACACATGGGTTACCTTCTTTCTCCTTTTTCTGCCCCAAGTAAACAATCTAATTTAAACTTTCTCCTTAAGTAATTTAATAAATCCTCCTCTTTAAGAAGCTGGGAGAGGACAAAACTACAGTGTCACTAGGGTCATCACCGTTAGGGGATAGTTAGGCCTCACCCGAGTCCTGGCTGGGCTTCGTCGGGACTTCTCTCTCTCTCTCTTTGGTGCTAGGGCATCTTGATGAAATGGGGTCTGTGCTTTTGTAAAAGTGGGGTTAGCATGTGGGAGGGGAACTTCTCCATCATGTATTCCAATTTTTCTGACTTCTTTGTCTTCACTTTTAACTCCTAACTTGAAACACTGAATAGTATCCTCTATGGTTTCCAGGGTTATTTTTATATTTTAATTGGAAGATATTTATTCACACCAAAATGAAATTGTGCTCAAAACTTAAATTGAAATGGAACATACTTTTGTGTTTTTCTTCATTTCCTAGCCCTAAGCAGCAGCAAGAGTATGTTTGTTATTGGTTTGACTCTGGGGTTTGTGACCTGGGGCCAGAGCTCAATTTCATGTATTCATTTCCTCCTTTGAAGAGTAAATGCAACAGTACCCACTTACATTTTGAAATACAGTAAATGCTTTGAAAATATCCTAATTCTATGATTAAATAGTTATAGGAACTTGACCCCCGAGTCACACTGTATAGTGAGTGTGTAAATCAACAAGAAGAATGCTTTCTTTCAGTGATGCTCACATAATTTATTGAGATCCTGTGACTTAAAGTATATATAATTACTTTTCCCCAAGTTATCCTCATTTTTAGGTCATTCTTTACCAAAGAGGTATTTTCAAGTTACTATTTTTGTCACTGGATTTATAAATACTAGGAGATTTGGAAGTGGTTTGAGTTCTGACTCTAGCTTTATCTTAGAAATCATTTTTAAATCTTCATTGACACAGTTCTTGGGTTGGCTACATGATATCTATACTTAGGAAAATGCATGTATTCTCTGCCTCCATTTAATGTAACATGTTTTCATATAACAGGAACCAAAATCCTGCTCTGGTTAAACTTACTGGATGCAATGTATTGATCTGAAGTAGTGTCTGCATTCTATCTTTTAAATCGTACTTTGAATCTGTTTTAAAAATTCACAATTTAGAGCTCACCGAGTCACGTATCACTGGCATTGGGTGTTGTTTTCATTCGGGTCACGCCTTTTCTGACCTTGAGAATTATTTTCGCCAGCTGGATCCACGGTCTAAGAATTCTAATGGGTCATCCTTATCCCAAACCCTTCCCACATCTTCCTCTCTTGGCCTTTGCTATTGATGTGGTATTATGCATTTTCAGATTGGCTCTTTTAATACATGATGAATTCCGGGTATTCAAGTGATCCCAACCTTTTACCCTCTTTGTTTAGTCACCCGGGTTACCTTTAACTTGAACTAGACCCTTTTTTTCATTCATGATGGCGCAACAGCCACTTTTTTCTTGGTTATACCCACGAAGCAAGTCATGCATTTGTTTTCAAATCATTATTCCAGAGGTAACTGCCAGTCCTCGCCATGTCCATGTTAGTCCTTAATCATTTTCACACAAGTATAAAGTCTTTAAAGACACTTTAGTGGTACCTGTACCTTCAGTCTGGCCTTAAAGAGATGGGTCTTCTCTGTGCGTATTTCTGTTTTGAAAAGACACAATGAAGGAGGTGGGGGTACATGGGAGCAGGGAGGATCTGAATGCCCATGGGTGCCAAGCAAGTGGAACTGGGGTGGGTGGGATGGGAGATGGTTTCTCCTGGGCAGAAGGAGGCATGGCCGTGGCCTGGACCATTCTGAAGAGTCTGTTCCTCCTGAGTCATCGCACGGATTCTGTCTGTCCTGCTGGTAGAATGTTGGTCATACTATCAGGGATGCTGATGAAGGGAAAGGTATCATTGCCTTTAGATTCAAGACATGCCCATGCTTGGCCTCTTCGCATTCTAACAGGAGAAACGGTTGTTTGTTAAGCTGCCTGATGTCTATTTGATCGAGACATAGTTGCTCATCTTGACTCTGCTTAATTTCCTGTCTGTCAGCTCATCTCTGACAGGGCAGGAGCGGCTACCCAGCTGCTACCTCTTCTGTGTTTGCACTCTGGCCACTCCCAATAGTCGGATCAGTGATTGCACTCCACCCTTTTTTTTTTTTTTACCCAAACCATCCCACAGTCGTTAGCATAAGTTGTTCTCAGTTTGTTACCAAAGAGGAAATGATATAAGCCGAAGGCTGTTTTAAGAACTAGGCTTTTTCCAACACCCAAGTTTATTCTAACAGATTATTGTGTCACAGTGCTTTTATCTCTGTCCAAAGTGTTTATTTTGAGAAGCAATTATTAAACTGCATTAAAAACATACATGATGTCCCAATATCATCTTGGTTACAATATTAAAGGAAACTCAGACTAAGGCTGGATGAAATTGAACACATATTTCCATGTCAGACTTCCTACCATTTTGCTTGTTTGTATTGATTTCTCTTGACATGATCTTCTTTTATTGAGCACTGCTCTTTTTTTCCCTTATTCTCTCTCCTTTTTTAATTTTTTAAAACAATCCCCTTCCTATAGCTGTATGTGCTAAGAGCAATTGTAAAAGGAGACTGACTTATATTAAACCTGCCTGGAGTAAAAATGTAATCTAACACCTGTAGTCTGCAATTTGTCATCACTTCATGGATACTTTTTTTTTTTTTAATAACAGATTTCCTGAGTTTTGACCTTAGGATACTGTATAATCCAAAAAAAGCAACAAAAACTAAAGCATGGTTTTTAATAAGTCTTATAATGTTAGGATGTGAAATTACAACCAGAAGAGCCAACTCAAGTAAGATCACTTGGACTTAGAAATAGTCTGAATTGTGTTTCTTGGAGAATGGTTTGCCTGTGAAAATGTCTTTGAGTGATAAAGTCAAGAGACCAGTCGTAATGCATGTGTAATTTCTCTTACATTCATTCCTTCGGATGTTCCCGGGGACTTGGCTCAGATAAGGATGTCTTACACTGTGAGGTCCATTTTGAATGTTATAGTGAAGTGCTTGATTTTCATTAGGAAAACGACAGGCCTATATGTTGAGTGTGATTCATGTATTTCAGAAATTTTCAAACTTTTTGGTATCCAGATCCCTTTTTACTTTCACTTTTGAGAACTCCAATAATGTGTTTTAACTGTGAGTATTTACCATAGTAGAAATTAATTCTGAGGAATTTTAAAAAATGTTTAATTTTAAAATAAGTATAAGAATATGTGATATGTATAAAATATTTTTATGAAAAAAATAACTATTTCTAAAAGAAATGAGAAGAGTACCATAGGTTTATATATTTTTTTGTAAATATTTTTAAATATCTGGCTTAACTGGATCCTCATAATTGCTTTTTCATTCATTCTGACACAATATATGGTTTTGGTTCAAGTAAATGAAGAAAAGCAAGCCTCCCACAGACATGCAGTTAGAAAGGGAAGGAATATATTCATAGCCTCCCCAGGTAATATTCTTCTTTGATACTATAGCAAAACTCTACAAGTGGTTTTCTTACAGGATATTTGCCAATTAGAATCTAAAATCATATTGATGAACTTTTCATATATTTTTTAACTTTGTAACTCATTCATTTGTCTTTCACTTTGAATGTTTCTTTTACCTATTTATGATGCTGCAATACCATGAATTGGTCATTTGGAAAATATTGAGTTATGTAGATCTAAATTTTGACATATTCCATTCTAGGACATCTTAAAGAATTGTTAAATCACCATCAATATCATTAGGAAAGTTTTAAGATTGTGGGGAGCTGTTAATTTTATAATGGCAGCTACAAGTTTTCCAAAATTTGAATTTTTGCTTGAAAGATCCATTTTTATCATTGGCCACAAATACTATCAGATATTTTCCTTGAAGTAACAGGCTTACTTCACTTTTAAGGAAATGCCTGCCAAATACCCAACTCTGAATAACCATAGTTTGTCTGTTCGTTGTTCCTTCCAACAAAAATGATGCTCTTTCTCATGACCACCATCGTCCATCTTCCTTCTTGCACCTTCAGAGGTGCGTCCCATTTCCTCCTGCAGAGTATTTTGAAAAGGTATGCTCAAGGATTGGGACTTAATATAATTCATCACATGTTACTACATCATCAAGGGCCTTCTTACCTGAAAGTGGCATTTCTACTGTGCGAGTGGCTGTGAAGAATATAGCTAGATGCAGCTTGATGCCGCTGACCCGATTTATGCCAACAGGCCAGCAGTGTTCCCACCACTGCTTTTGCACCTTCAGTATAAATTTTAGCACGATCAGAAGGCAAATACTGTCTTAGTTCTGCCATGAAAATAGTTTTGAGGTCATGGACGTCTTCATGGGGTATTGGGATCCTCCTGGGTGTCTCTGGACCACATTTTGAGAACCATTGACAAAGGATGTCTTCCTAAGGGCGGGAGCCCAGGCGGTGTATATAGAGGGTGTCACCTTCAACAGGACTGTGACTGTGAAGAATAATTTAATGTAACAGATGCTTAAGAGGCAGTGCCCATGTGCTAGGTGGCATGTTAAAGATCAAAGACAGAGGTAGTGTATGAGCAAAAGAAATAAGAGCGCTTATTGGTTATTTGCAGATCTGTTGATTTTTGGTGTGAAAGGAAAGAAATCTCTGAATTTGTTGATGACTCACAATTGATAGAAAAATACACGAGGCAGTATACTACTGATTCTTAAATCCTCTTTTCATTCATAATGGCAGTAACTACTTATGAAAACCTTATGACAAGAACTCTGCTAAGAACTTAACATGCACTGTCTCCAGTATTCCTCATATCACTACATGAAAGATGTTACAGAATAGCAAAGTGGCTTTCTCAGACTCACCAGGCTAGTAAACAGATGTGCTTTTGGGAGTAAGGCTAGATTCAAAACCAGAACTTTGTGACCCCCAAACTCTTGCTCATAACTTCTATAACAATCGTCTTATGGGTTATACCATGCCCCGGAATGTTTTGTTGTGTGTTTTTTTTAAATACAAGAAATGGTAAATATATATATATATATACACACATTCTCCTATACACACTAAATGTAAGTTTCTATGATGAGTAAAGTTTCTTTACTTTTAAAACATAGTTTGTAAAAAATAAATAGTAAGATGCGCAGAACAAGAATAATAACTGGTCTGAAAGTAGAGAGGATATGGAGTTAATTTAGTGCCACAGAGCACTGAGGACCTGAGCACAGAGGACCAGGCATATGGCATGCCCGTGTGTGGGTCACAGTCCAATCGTTGAGATAGATATACAGTATTTACATTCATCATTAATCATTAATGCTAAGTTCTCCCCATTGAATTTTTGAGCCAAAATTAATAGTCTTAAATGATGCTTTTAGGAAAAAAAAAAAAAGGTAATATTAGGGTGTAGCACTGGGTTGTTTCTATTTAAGACAAATATCTCAAGTTATACGGTATTTTTTATATATGGTATTTTTTTAAATAGCAGAATTCATTCATTCATTTAACAAAGTCTAATTGAGTTATGCACAGGGCCTTTCAACCAGTTGTTATCATCTGTTAAATATATTCCTCTCGGAACTCTTAGTGGAAGAATGCTTTCCTCTTTTGGGTCAACTATTTTACATTCTGTCGTCATAGAATGCGGTAAGAGTAAACCAGTCCAAGTAATTCTGATACTAACTCAAAATAAATGCAACAAAGCCATGTTGTTTGTGTCCTCATCTCATGTGCACGTGGACGTGCATCAGCCCTGAGGCCCCGAAGCTCTGGGAGGTTCACCTCTCTGGGTGGGACTTGTCCTAGAGAGGTGGCAGCGACCACCTGGGCAAGTTTGTTTCAACCTATTGCCACCCTGGATCAGCCACCCTCTGCAGTCACCTCCTTAATCATTTCTCATTTTCTCTCTATAAAAAGACCACAAAGTCTTGGCTTATTATAAGTAATCCATTTCACCCCATAATGATACAGTGAATTATATACTTTCCTCAACTTAATCATTCAAGATCTCACTTCCTTCCCTGCAGGCAAAAACCATTATATTTTACACATGACTCCCAGCTGGTTTTCATTGAAGCCCTCAAAATGTATTTGAACACTGAGAGGTTTAAGAAGCACTGCTTTATCTTCCTCAGATTTTGTCATGGTACCATTTTGTTGTGTTTTCAAGATGTTCAGTTTTGAGGGCAGACAACAGCGTGTCCATATTCTGATTGCGCTTCATCACTGGGCAAGGAGGCTTGGGTTTCATTCTGCAGCTGATGTCTCTTTTGAATATATTTACAACATTGTTTGTTTTTTGTCACATCTTCATGTCCTTTTATGTACATGTATGTCATATTTAGACCAGGGAGATTTCAGCAAATAAATTAGAAGGAACTTAGACTTTTAACTTTCTATTTGTTTATGTCCTACCCATAACCTATTCATCAACATCTAATTGTTGAAGATAGGACTCCTTATTAGAAAGCTTTGTAAGTTAATAGGTTTAATTATTATAGGCATTCCATAAATATTTGATGAATGGATCCTTTTTTACTCTTTTGACCCAAGGTTGATTGTTTTAAACCTAATTTCTTTTAGACATGCTAAGCATGCCTGATAAAGAGGGTAGCCGTCAGCTAAGTGTAAATTGACCATTCTCTTGAGGAGAGAATGTCCATGCATCTTCCTGGTTGTGTTTATGATAGCGTAGCTATTTGTGGAAGGCCCTGAAAGTCCAGTAATATCTTACAAACTGAGTTTTTCTTACTTCACATGTGGATAGATGAATATTTCTCTTCTGTCTAGTAATAGTGGCAGTTTCACGTCCCACTATATTTTGGGCTGATTATGTTTGCAGCTCATTGTGAGGACGTTCATCACCCTGACCGTAGATGCCAAGGTCCTCTGCTCTGGCCAAGGCCACCTCTGTACCGTCTAGTGTAGGCTGCCCACCACCACTTCCTGTGAGGAGGGCAGTGAGCCCTGTCTGTGCTGTCCAGGATGGTACTGCACAGTGTGGTCACCAAGCACCTGAGAAGTGGCTCCTGTGACTGAGGAACTGACCTTTTTCTTTTTTAGTTTCAGTTAATTTAACTCTAAATGTGAACAGACAGTGTGGCTAGTAGTTGCCCTGTTGGATGGCAGAGCTCTAACGTGGTATCCTCCTTGATGTTTCAAATACACTGAGTCTTCCTGCCTCCGGCCCTTCTGCTGGCTGTTTCCTGTGTCCGATGCTCTTCTTCGTGGCTTGGTCCTCACTCCCTCAGGCCTCTGCTCAAATGCTTCCTCCTCAGGGAGGCTTCCTTGAGTCACTGTTTCTAAAATAACGTCCCCTCCCCTCACTTCTCCTCATCTATTGCTCTATTTTTGCTTAGAGTAGTTATTGCTACCTGATGTTTTGTTTATGGTCTGCCACCTTTGCTCTAGAGACTTTGTTCAGTTTTCCAATGCAATCTTGCTCACAGAAGGCAGGAGCACATACGTATAAGGGCATTGGATTTAAAGGCAGACAGACAAGTTTTAGAATCCCAGTTCTGCTACTTAACAAGCTCCGTGGCCCCAGACAAATTGTCTGAACTCTCCGAACTCCAGCTTCCTCATCATAAAATGGGGTAAAAAAAAACACCTACCTCCAGCGTTCCTGCGAAAATAAAATATATTTACAGCATTTAAGCTAGTTTTTAGCTCATAATACTCTTTCTATGAATGCTACCACCTACTAATGCCATCATCATTATTATTTTTTTATTAGTGAAGCTAATTAGAAATTTCAGTGCTATTAACCCTAAGTGTCGTATTGAAAAGTCAACTATAGAGTTATGGCAGCCAATTGATGTTTTGCTCTCACATCAGTGTTTCTCTCTCCCTCTCCCTCTCCCTTCTTCTGTCTCTCTCTCTTTAAAAAAACAAAATCAATAATAATAAAACCCCCAAAACCTCAGGTGGGCCCTTTTGGTGACTTGTAAGACAGTCTGACCTTAGAGCTACTCATTTTGTCAATCTCTGTTTTTCCTTATCTCTTCAAAGATGCTAGAAATACCACTTCACCTTGTTCATGGCACAGTGCCACGCTGCCCAACTCACTAGAGAACATTGACCGGAAACAAGAGAGTCCACTTTGTAGGTCATGTCTACTGCTGTTACTTCTCTGAGAAACATCTTTCCCTCCTGTGATGGGCTGGCATTGTTCCTTGGACACCTGCCTTCTCAGACCCACAGCACCTGGTGGTCTTCATTTCCAATGGAAATTGTTGTCCGAGATGCTCCATGTTTTCAGGTTGTTCTTGATCCAAGTAGCACTTCCTGCTGCACCGGGAGGGTCATAAACATCGTCCACGTGCAGTTCTCAGCACTGCCGGGCACAGAGGACACGGTCAGTAAGGGCAGCTGTGATCCCCGCTGTTTCTGTTTCATGTGTGGCTTCCCGTGTGCATGTGTTGCCACTGCTGTGTCCTAATGAAGCAGGGCGGTGGTGCAGGCCCGCTGGGTGGACGGACCCTGTCATGCGGAAAGATTACAGTAACTTCCAAGTAGAGTTTTGGAAAAATCTCTTTAAATCTAACCAGTGCACAATGGAAAACCCCTAAAGAACCAATCTGATGATTTAATTAAATGGAACCGTTGTGCTGACTTTTACTACAGAAGGCAAGCATAATTTAGAAAATGGGGCATTTTAATTCTCTTTTGTTTTCCAATTAATGCAATTGCTCTAATAGGGGGTACTCGTGCCTGAGCATCTGATCTTCGAGTATGTATATATTCCATACATAATTCCAGTCTCCCTCGCTCACCAGAAAGCCCACCCCTCACCTGTTGACATGGGGGTTCATTTATTGCAGGGCCCGGCCGCCCACATTTTGACCTCAGAGGCAGGGTCTTCCTGCCACCAAGGCTGCCGTGGGCAGTGCGGCCCACCACGCCACTCCGCATCTCCTGCTGCTGTAATTAGGGTGTTGAAGTAATGGGGCTCACTTTTTTGCTGATGCCAGCTTCCCATGGCAGACCACACGAGTTTGCTCTTAGTTGAAAGCGATAAACCAAACGCCAGGAACATTCATTTTAATTGGCCAACATCACATGGACCTCCTGAGCCACTGTTTCATGGTCTCTCTTTCAGATTCCTTTTTACTCCCGGCAGTCAGCTTAGAATGAGATATTCTTATTTGCGTTAGATTATCCCTTTGATTGTTGTCTTGATTGTCGCTTGATTATCAATTACTATTTGAAAAGTTCCATCCTCTTTTATCGTTATCGTAGGTAGCAATTTCATCTGCCCCAATATTTGTTAAATTCTGTGTAAAGACTGGCATTTTCCCATTGCTGAGAACTTATTTTCTCCTCAGATGGTCCATAAGATGAGGATAAATGTCAGAGATTTTTTTTTTCTTAAACACTTGCTTTGATGGTGATGTTTTATAGCTAAAAAAGAAAACGGGTCACGTGGGTAGTGTGTGGTGGTGACAGTGATGGTGGTGAGGGTGGTGGGACCAGTGAGTCCTTAATGCAACTAGACATGTTTTCTTCAGCACTGATTAGACGGACTTCCCCCGGAACTCTGCAAAGTATTGACCGTGTTACTTTAACACGAAAAAGATGGTATAAAATAGGAGAGAATGGTGAGAGGAGAAACGAGTGTTTACTTTTTAGAAAGTGCACTCACTGTTCTTAAAGGGCTTGGCAAGATCCGGGAAGTTAGGCAGGATCTGGGTAGGAGAAATGTGGTCTTTGCCTTTACAATAGTGGGGCCACCATGTGCGCCTCTTCGTTCTACAACATCGCTGCTGGCCTTGCGAGGCGTGAGCAGAGCTGAGCTTCCTTCTCCGGATCCATGCCCTGCCCCCTCTCCCGGAAGCCCTCCCCCTGTCCCGGAAGCCCTCCCCCCATATGACCCTTCTCACAGGGGCTGATGACTAGAGTGCAGGGAGTGGTTCTGACTGTTTCCTCTGTATTGCTCCCTTTTTTGTCATATTAAATAAGTTCATAAATAAATATTAAAGGGGGAATTATTTTATGCAGAGGGATATCATTAAGAAGATCAAGAATAAACTTGCCATCCTGGCTGGTGTGCTCTGAGCCCCATCCCGTGCACCAGAAAGGCTATGGCTTCACTCCCCAGTCAGAGCACAGACCCAGGTTGTGGGTTTAGTCCCCGTGTTGGGGTACGTAGGGGAGGCAACTGATGATGTTTTTCTCTCACATGGGTGTTTCTCTCCCTCTCCCTCCTGCTCTCTCTAGAATCAATGAAAAAACATATCCTTGGGTGAGGATTAAAAAAAAAAGCTTTTCTAACTAGCTTTAAAAAAAAAATAAGTGGAGGATAGGTAGAGATAAAACAAAAATTTAAATAA
>NW_006296434.1:1079068-1081609 GCF_000327345.1 Myotis davidii
TTCCTATGCACATTGTGCCATTTACTCCCTGTTGCCACATCCCTGGGAAGGTAGTCTCATCCTTCTGTGATAGGGGATGAGATTGGGCTTAACGATGGTCAGGGTCTTGCATGAAGACACCCCGCTAAGTGGAAGCACCTGGACCCGAACCCATGGGTTGTCACTGCAGAGCCCACATGTTCCTCTGGGTCCGGTTTCTTTGCCATTGGCTCTCAGGGAGGCAGCAGGCACATCATGCTGGCTAACTGCAAGGAGGACTCTGGAGCCAGGTGGCCTGAATTCAAATGACCTTGGCCACTATGACCAACGTCTTTGTGCCTCAGAATGTAAATATCTGCCAACATCACTACGACTAACCTCTGTTTAAAAAACATTTTAGGGATTTCAGAGAGAAAGGGAGAGAGAGAGAGAAACATCAATGATGAGAGAGAACCTTTGATCGGCTGCTTCCTGCACGCCCCACGCTGGAGATGGAGCCCGAAAGCCCGGCATGTACGCCGACTGGAATTCGCACCATGACCTCCTTCCCGGTTCATAGGTTGATGTTCAACCACTGAGCCACCAGGCCCGGGCTCTGACTAACCTCTTGTAGATGTGAGTCTCCATCCCCAGCAGTGCTTTTGGTTTTCTGGAGGCTGGAGGGTCCAGGCGAGCACAGCCTCGCTCCCCGGCTGCACGGACAGCCCATCGTGCAGAGGACGATGCCTCGGCGAAGGTCACATGGCGAGTCCCATGCTAACTCCCTTTTCCTTTGAACCAGCAGGTCCTTCACAGGCAGCAGGCCCAGGCGACCAAGGAGAGCTCCCCTCCCCGCGAGGAGGCCCCGCCGCCGCCGCCGCCCGCAGAAGACAGTTGTGCCAAAAAGCCCCGGTCTCGCACCAAGATCTCCTTGGAAGCCCTGGGGATCCTGCAGAGCTTCATCCATGACGTGGGCCTGTACCCCGACCAGGAGGCCATCCACACGCTCTCGGCGCAGCTGGACCTGCCCAAGCACACCATCATCAAGTTCTTCCAGAACCAGCGGTACCACGTGAAGCACCACGGCAAGCTCAAGGAGCACCTGGGCGCCGCGGTGGACGTGGCCGAGTACAAGGACGAGGAGCTGCTGACCGAGTCGGAGGAGAACGACAGCGAGGAGGGCTCGGAGGAGATGTTCAAGGTGGAGGCGGAGGAGGAGGGCGCGGACAAGGGCAAGGCCGCGCCTGCGGACAGCGACCAGAGATAATGTGAACCCCGACCAGGCACAGCAATACATCGGTCCAAGGATTTTCTGTTCTCGTTGCTTTTTTTAAAAAAAAAATTTTTTTTGGCTTTATTTTATTTTTGCCTTTTATTTTTTTTTTTTTTGGTCTGTTTGGTTTTTCTTTCCTTTTTTTTTTTTTTGACATTTCTTTGTAAACCAGGATACACCTGTAGAGTGAATACGTTCAGTATTTCCCAACCAGAGGTCGCCTTGGCAAAGACACTCGAGTGTTACACTTGGACCATGGCTGGAGCACAGTCATGCCGGCCCCGGAGACTCTGCCTTTGCTGTTCTTGCACTTCATCGAAGAGCCAGGGGGCCAGTCCCGGGAGGAAAAGACAGACGAGACACATGAAGGAAGCGACACGTGTGTGTATATGTATATGTACATATCTATATATTTACATATATATATGAAAATTGCATGGGACAGAGAACCTTACAACCGGAAAGAAGAGACTGTGAAATGAGTTCTTGGAGAAGAGACTTGTTTATGTATTAAAAACAAAAAAAAAAACCACTTCCCAGTGAGTCGCTTTGGCTTTTTGATAAACTTCGGCCTGCTCTCAGGGTGGGGTGACTATTTTTGAATTCCTATTTATTTTCTGTGTTTATCCCTGATTTTTTTTTGAATTCTATGGCTTCCTATCTGGCAGCTTGATGGGTAATTTTTGAGGTATGTATTTAACAAAATAAATCAACACTGCCAAAAAAAATAAAAAATAAAAAAAAACGTGAGAGAGAGAAAGAAGAAGAAGGTAAAGGGGAAAAAAAAATCAGGGCACCTTAAATGATACAAGTCCAATTACTCTTAAAGACACAATGCACACTTAAACTGACTCGATATGTTCCGTTATTCAACCTGTCGTTGCTTTAGTGATCAGATGTATTTCTGTGGAATTCCAGACGAGTAAACCTGAAATTCGGTACAGAGAAAACTTGGACATTAGCGTGGTCTTGATAAAACGCCATTTTGACGTTGGACATATGGAATTCATAGTATGAGCCACATTCTGTTGTGAAATCTATTTACCTGCTCGTGGCTTCAAATCTTAAAATGAATAAGCCTGCTCGTTTAAAGGTTGTTTGTTGCTGTTTGCTTTTGTCTTCTTTTGTTTTTGTTTTTAAATAGAAAATAGTTCAATGTAACGTTAAGTTAGAAAAGAAGTTGCTGCCCAGTTCAAGGGGCTCCCTCTCAAATAAATCTCCATCCGTCTCCCAAAAGGCATTTCCCACTCCTGTTTCACTCTGGGCTTCCTCTCCTTCCTGCACATTCCGTCCCCCCGACCAAACACTCT
>NW_006296434.1:1081790-1096245 GCF_000327345.1 Myotis davidii
CGAATGCCTATGGGCTGCCGAGTGGAATGAGCAGGAGAGCTGCATTCTGCCACAGCTCCCCAACCTTTAGCTTCTTCTCAGAAACACTCGTAGCATTGCTGCCCACTCCCATTAGCGTCCTTGCAAGAGGAGACCTCACCTTCAGGACCGGCCTGGTGAGCCTGACCCGGCTTCATCGTGGCCAGCGGACAGCCCCACACCGTTGGATTTTTTTTATTTTTTATTATTGAGTTGTGTTCTCATGCAACCTTGTCAAAGACCTCATGCAATATCACTTTGAAAGTTATTTTCTGTTTACTACACAACCATTGTAATATAACTGTTAATACTATTTATATATTTGAAAGGTATAAGAGGTAGGAGTTAAAAAAAAAAAAACCTCTATGTGTAGATATTAACTCAGAACTTACACTATACAGGGAGAAGACGTTGCAATACAAGCTAATTCTAGCTGCTCAGTAACCTCTGGAGTTTTTAAAGGGACATGTTCCTGTACTTTTCCCAATACTGATGTTGAAAAGATGATCTCCACACGAGCATCACATACCTTTGCGAAGGGATGGTTGTTTGCGGTGAAAGCCTGGGCCCAGCCCCCCTCCTCCTGTAGCGCGCTGCGGCTTTCGTCAGATAGGCCGCGGCTGCCCCCTGATCTCCGAGTTACTCTCTCCAAATTGTCTTCTTACACTGTCGCTGAAGGTCACTCTGTCCACGTAACGGAAACTGATTTGCCAAGCTCTTACAAGGTGGTTCATCGGTCGATGGCATCCGCATTTGGTATCTTTTACACTTCAACCAAAAATTTATTAGGTATTTTTCAATGCTAAGTCTTGCCTTTTATTTTTTAATTTCACTGCCAAGTTTGCAGTGGTTCTAAGTGAATCTGTGGGCATTTTAGCCTGTGGTCTTGCCAGATCTTTGCGAATTACAATGCATATATGTCTATTTATTCAATATCTGTCATATAATATCTATTTGGAAGAAGAAACTTTCTCTTGTAGTGCCTCTTGACAAAGCACAATTTCCCGCCTTTTTGTGTGTGTGAAATGAAAAACAAATTGTGTTTTATTGCGGTATCAACAATGTGAATAAGGATTAACATATTGTAAATGTTCTTTTTTCCATGTAAATCAACTATCTTTGTTATCACTAAGTGATAATTAATTTTTAACTTATGTGCATTGTTAGGCTGTTAGAATTTTTTGGTTGTTAAAATAAAACGCATTCAATAAATATGACGTCGTTTGTCAAATATTTTATTGGGCGTTGCCTTTGCCATTTCACCTTCATGTAGAGTGAGAGCTGGTGAGGAAAACCCGTTTCTTTATTTTACAAAGAAGGCAGTGGGCCCAGCCAGCATGGTTCAGTGGTCCAGCATCAACTTACGAACCAGGAGGTCACGGTTGGATTCCCGGTCAGGGGACATGCCCGGGTTGTGGTCTTGGTCCCCAGGAGAGGGTGTGCAGGAGGCAGCCGATCAGTGATTCTCTCTCATCATGGATGTTTCAATCTCTCTCTCCCTCTTTCTTCCTCTCTGAAATTAAAAGGAAAAACCGACAGCGGTATTCTAAGTTAAAGATGCCTGAGTCCAGTACGATGCATGGACTGGAATGTGCATGTGAGTGTATGTTCCTCTCTGTGTGTTTCTAAACGCACACGTGCTTGCATCCTGGAGCTGGCAGCCGGGAGAGCCGTGTGTCCAAATGCTCTGTCGTCCGCGAGCAAATGCACAAAGATGTATTTATGGGCTTGCTGCTTTATTTTTCTAGTGAATATTTTCTGTTTATAATTAAAAACCACAAATGACTGCGTGTCAGGAAACTTTTGGAGCACACATGTCCATGGTTAATGGACATAATAAAAGTCTTTTCTATTTAGAGCTGGGGTCCCAGAATGTGCGCATGGAGGAATGCTGAAAGGAATCATGTATCGGAGAAATGTGTGAAAACGATTTTTTAGAAAGTGCTTACAGTGGAAAAAATTACTCAAAAGGCAAATGTTAACAAGGAGGAAGCAAGTGCCTCGCTTCAGAGCTGGCGAAGAGGAAGCCCAGTAGAAAGGGATTTTTGTTTTCTTTTGATACTGTACATGGTCTTTCCAGTGCTTTTTTCTTTTTCATGTCTTGTATTTGGTGGATATACAGATGGGATGGCCCGCCCCCCTTCCTCAGTTTCCCTGGCCTTGTCCCACGGGCTGTGTGGGTAAGTGCCAAGGACAGTCTGCAGACACAGTGCTTGCAGGGAGGTAGGCAGCCCCAGGGCACAGCCCTGAAGGCTTCCAAAGGCAAACCAGCAGCTCTGTACGGGGGGAAGCACCGTGTTTGTGCAAGTGGAACTGAAGGCTGCGTTTGGGAGAAAGACATGGAAGGCGAGCATGTGTGGGGCCATCTGACTTCCAGCACCAACAGCTCCCTTGTGCGTGAGGCTGTGTTTCCAGGGTCAGACATCTCAGCGGTGACAAACTCAGAAGGCAAGGCTCTGCTCACAGGGGGGCTGGCTTCTGTCTGGAAGGGGGTCTCTGTGCTACCAGCGCCTATTTTTATTTTTTAAAAAAATATTTTTATTGATTTCAGAGAGGAAGGGAGATGGAAACATCAGTGATGAGAGAGAATCATTGATTCTCCTGCACGCCCCCTAGTGGGGATTGAGGCCACGACCCAGGCATGTGCCCTTGACCAGAATCAAACCCAGGACCCTTTGGTCCGCAGGCCAACGCTCCACTGAGCCATGCGAAAATCATTGATCAGCTGCCTCTTGCACGCCCCACACGGGATCGAGCCCACAACCCGGGCATGTACCCTGGAGAATCAAACCCTAGGCCTTCGGTCCGCAGGTTGACCCTCTATCCACTGAGCCAAATAGGCGAGGGCTACCAACGCCTATTTCCAAGGAAGCAACGTGAGTGATTTCTTGGCTACGCCTTGTAATATTATGGCATCTCAGAGCCATTACTCTGGGGGTTGAGTTTTTGTCTTTTTTTTTTTCCTTAGAGGGGATCGTTTCCTTTACACTGTTATTGCCCTTCCTGAAGAGTTTGAAACAAAGATTTAAAAGCCCCACGTTTTTTCTGAAGGGCAATCGTGGCATAATCCGACAGTGAACAGCTATTAAGCATGCACACGCTGCCAGGGAATTGGCTAGGAACTGAGTGACAGGCACAGATATATGGCCTGATGCTCTTCCTCCAGAAGCGTGTTGCTGGTTGGGGAGGTTTATATAAATCCAGGAAGAGTGAAATAGCCCCGCAACCGGTGTCTCCGGGCGGAGATTTATTTGTCCGGTGAGTGGTGCAAACAAGCGCTATGAATCTAGAGAAGGAAACGATCATTATTTGTGAGCCAGGCTGGTCTTGAGAGGTGCATCACTTAGGGATGGCTGCATATAATAGAAAGAGCGCTAACTGGTCATGACCCAGACGAGGTGATGGGTTACCTGTTTCTTACATAGAAGGAGTTGCTGAGGCAAGTGGCGTCATGATGTTGCCCAGGAGCTCCCAGCTTCTGCTTCCACTTCCCCCGTGTTCCCTCTGCCTCTGTCCCAGAGGCTTGCTAGCGCTCTGGCCCTCACACGCACCTTCCAGACCCCAGGAAGGAGAGAGGAGGAAAGAACGGCGTACTTCCTTTCTCTCGGGGAGACGTCTCCAAGCCCCCCACCTGGATGCGGGGAGACTGGCAACTGTTTCCCTTCCCCATTCATTCCAGAGAGAAGTGGGGATTGGGTAGGCAACACCCAACTGCTGCCAGAGAAGGTAGCAAGAAGGATGTTGAAAATGATAGAGACCAAGAGGATAAGTGAACAGGCACATTCACCCTGCGGCTACTCTCAGAGCTTGCAGCTCTTCTTCCTCCTAACCCGAGTCCTTTTCCTGGCTAAGTGTAAGGGTTAATCCAAGGACCACTTCTTCCAGGAAGCCCTCCCTGGTCTGCTCTGCCGTGTGGTTACAAATCCTCCTATGCTCATAGTTATAGTCCGTGGTCACAGGACTAACCAGCACAGTGTGGTTGCTGTGGATGCTCAGTGGCAAGGTATGAAGGCTTTCTTTGCATTTGGCCGCCCGGCGGACAGGGCAGGCAGGTGGAGGGAATGTGGGCTCTGTGGGGACAGGTGTGGCAGTGTTTCCTCTGGATGAGTATGGCCAACACCACGAGCATATCAAATCAGAGACAGGAGTGAAGCATGGAAGGTGCGATGAGGGGCAGGAGACTTGGAACCCTGCTCATTAAACATTGTCAGGAAATAGGAGAGCCAGGATCCAAGGCAGGTCTACATGATGCTCTTTTCATGTCCTAGAGTATTCTAGAAAGGTTGTATGAACCAACTGAACATCAATTTATTGACCAACATATTTTATATGGGGTGACCTTGGGACTTGTCTTAACACACTTTTTTATAATCTTGTCTGAGACTGACATTTCTCATGGAGTTTAGTTCTGACAGAAAAACGTATTTTTAAAAACACATGCTCTGCTAGCAAAACTATCCCAGAAGCATCCACAAGTCGCTTCTTTGGTGACATTTTAAAAGGTTTAAAGTGTTACCTCCACATATGGAGAAATAATTACACAAATATTCCATTAGCACTGCAATAAATAGTGCAGAGCAATGATTAATTAAAGGGAGAGCTATAATTTATTCACTACCCATTAACAAGCACAATTCCATTTTAACACAAAACAGCACAGACTGAGGGAGTCCCTGGAGGCAACTGTGCAGCCCCGGGAGCAGCCTCCACCTTCAGGGAAAGGAGGGGAGGGAACCTGGCAGAGCCCGAATCTGCCTCAAGTCAACTGGGTGGAGGCAGTGAGCTATCCTAGTATCTATGTCTCATCATGTTTGCAATTTATGTTATTTTTTAAAAATATATTTTTATTGATTTCAGAGAGGAAGGTAGCATCAGAGAGAAGCATCAATGATGAGAGAGAATTACTGATCAGCTGCCTCCTGCATGACTTACACTGGGGATCAAGCCTGCAACCAGGGCATGTGCCCTGACCGGGAATCGAACCGTGACCTCCTGGTTCATAGGTGTATCCTTCAACCATTGATCCATGCCACCCAGGCACAATTTACATTCTTTTACAGGTCCCCAACTTCCCCATCCACAAAAGGGGTAATAATTCATATATCTCAGAATTGTTGTTATGATTAAATAACTAGGTAGATGCATCTAGAGCAGCCATGGGCAAACTACGGCCCGCTGGCCGGATCCGGCCCGTTTGAAATGAATAAAACTATTGAAAAAAAAGACCGTACCCTTTTATGTAATGATGTTTACTTTGAATTTATATTAGTTCACACCAACACTCCATCCATGCTTTTGTTCCGGCCCTCCGGTCCAGTTTAAGAATCCATTGTGGCTCTCGAGTCAAAAAGTTTGCCCACCCCTGGTCTAGAACAACCCTTTCTGTCTTCCTTCCTTCCAAGAGAAAAAGGAAAGCAGGTTAATAACATGCTACAAATGACCCTACACAGTTCAGATGAGTTTTAAAGTAGGATTGAGTCTGACGTTTGGGAAAGTTGTTTCGGACAATTGGAAGCGTTTGTGCCTGAAGGGCTGCTGTGCTGTTTCCTGCTGTGTCCTTCTGCCTCCCTCTCTTTCTTGCCTTCTCTTTCTTTACCATCTCCTTCCTTCCCTCCCCCCTCCCTCATTCCCCCTGTAAAGAGCTATAAGATCATTTTCTTTCTTAACCAGAAAGAAAATGAATGGGATGTCTTAGCAGCCTTCTGATGTCTTCAAAATTAGCAGTTTAAACACAAATGGTACCACACTCTTGTTTTCCTCCTACATTTTTCCTGCTCCTTTTCAGTGTGTTTTGCTGATTCTTTCTTTTCTCTCTAACACCTTGGTGCCCAGGGTGCTGCAGGGCCCTTCCTTGGCCCTCTTTTCCCTGGATATGAACCCCTTCCTCGACCTCCATCATGGCACCAAATGTACCCATGTGTGGACAACACTCCAGGTTCCATCTGCAGCCTGGACCTTTTCCGCAGCTCCACACGGTTAAGCTCTAGGCCTGTTAACACCTCACTTGAATGTCCCAAATGACCTCCTGATCTTCTTCCCAGGTTTGTTCAGCTGAGCTATGACAACTACAACCTCCAGTTGCCTGGGCCTGAAACCTTAGATTTATCTCTTATTCTTTTTCAATCTATCAGCAAAGTCCTTTTAGCTCTACCTTGGAGATATGTTCACAAGCTTCCAACTTCTCACCTTTGATACGCTACAGCGTGGTCAGAGCCATCATGATCATTCCTGACCCAATTTGAGCTTCTCTCACCTCCTTCCCTCTCACGCCCCCCGGGATTCTTGGAGTAAATAGGCCCACTCTTTTTCTCCCTGGCCCCTGTAATGAGTCTGTTTATTTAGTGGAATCCAGCAAATGCTGCTTCTAATTGCATGCTCTGTCTACTTTGTTTTTTTAAGTATCAGAGTTGACCATTCCTTATGCCACTTTTTTATTTACTCAAACTTTTTGGTGGCCCTGGGCAGGTGGCTCAGTTGGTTAGAGAGTCATGCTGATTCTCATGTGTGCGATATAAAGCTGAAAGTAACAAATGAACAAACAAGAAAACAAACACACAAAACCTCATAGACACAGATAGTAGGATGGTGGTCACCAGAGGGAAGCTGTGGGTGGTAGTCCTGGGGAAAGGGCGCCAAACATATGGTGATGGAAGAGGACCTGACTTGGGTGGTGGGCACACAGTGCAATGTACAGGTGGCGTGTCACAGACAGGCCCACTCTTGCCTGTGGGCCCCTGCTCTTCTAGCTTTTTGCTAAGTTGGGGAAGTTCTTTCCCGCGAGAGCCACATGGATCACGCCTCAGTTCCCTGTAGGCTGCTCAAAGGCCACCTCTTCAGTGGGAGCTGCTCAGACTACCTTATTCAAAGTTGCAAGGAGACCTCACCCTGCCTTCTGGGTCCCTTTTATTCTTCCCCACTTGCATTTTTTTTCTTAGCTTATAACATAACCTATAATTTCCTTATATTTTATGTTTTTGCTTATTTGTCAGTTTTCTTGCCCCACATGAAAACACCAGGAGGGTCCAAAGCCTATGTTTTTAACCAATAAATGTGTAAGTGGGGTACATTTCATAGCAAGTTTTCAGGTGGACTAATAAACATTAGAGTGCTCAGAGAATTTCTGGGAGAGTCAGAAAATCCGGTGTAGCGTTTGGGGTCCATGTCCACGTGTACTCTAGTGTAGACCACCCTGCTGTCCACGCGGCACCGGCATCACAACTTGGCCCCTTCATCCCGGGCGTGGGTGCCGCCTGGAGAGCCTCTACCTCTGCTGCCTCCAAAGGCTGGATGGCTCTGCTGTTGCCCTTCACAGACTGGAATCCCCAGGGCAGTTTTTCTTCATTCCACTCTCTTCCAAAGGAAAGTGTCAAGCAGGTGCCATGGACTGAAGGAGCCTAAGTCACAGGTCAGTTAGGGTTAGGGTTAGGTTACGGGTTGGGGTTAGGGTTAGGGGTTAGGGTTAGGGTTAGGTTCAAGGGTTAGGGTTAGGGTTAGGGTTAGGGTTAGGGTTAGAATTAGGTTTAAGGGTTAGGGTTAGGGGTTAGGGGTTAGGGTTAGGTTAAGGGTTGGGGTTAGGATTAGGGGTTAAGGTTAGGGCTAGGGTTAGGTCCTGACCGCTTATCCTGTGAGTGGGACTCAGGGTGGACTTGGCCAAGGGTAGATCTCCACAGTCACTCTTTTGTATTCGGCTGTTCCGCATTAACATTTCCTGACGGCAGGCCCACACATGGATCAGAAAATTCATGATTCATGAGTTTCTGCCTTCTGTCTCGGGAAATGCGGACTCCTAGGTGGGAAATTCCCCGAGCATCAGAGACCGGCAGGGGTGCTCGGGGCCTGAGCGCCAACAGCAACAGGATTACTAGACTGAGCTCTTTGCAGAAAGGTGCCGCGGCCCTTCAAACAACATGGGGCCTGGTGTGAAATCAGAAAGCGCTGGTCTCAATCCTGGCTACGAGGCTGCTCAGCCTTCTGTGACTTCGGGCTACAGTGTCACCTGCATCACAGTGTCCACATCTGAAAAGGAGAAAAACAATGCCTGCCTTGCGGTTATTTTCGTGTGTGAGGATCATGATTCAAGCACCTGGAGCACAGAGCCTGCCTGCAAACAACACTGCTTCCCTCATTACAGTTACAACCGCTTCCCAAGGATGGTGCCTGCTGCAAAGCATCCAATTATTTGTTATTGTTTGTTCCCATCCCTCCTGCCCTTTGGCAAACATCAACTTTTCCTTGTATCTAGAAGTCTGGTTTGTTTGTTTGTTTTGTGTGTTTTTTTTGTGTTGTTTTTTTTAGATTCCACATATAAGTGAAATCAAAGAGTATTTGTCTTTCTCTGTCCGACTTATTTTTCTTAGCATAATGCCCTTTAGGGCCACCATGTTGTTGCAAATGGCAAAGTGTTCATTTTTTTAAACTGTGGGAATGTTTGTGGGAGTCGTGGTGTTTGCCTTCAAGAAAAGCATGACAGTGGGTAGGTGACCTGTGAACCCTGAGGTGGGACAACTTCGATCCCCTGGAGACGGGAAGGGCAGGTCAGTGTGCGCTAAGGTACGGCTGCCTCCTTGTATCAGCAGAAACAAGCGGTGACCTCACCCTGTACTTCATCCTGACCTCTTATCCTGGGAGTGGGACTCAGGGTGGACTTGGTCAAGGGTAGATCTCCACAGTCACTCATTTGTATTCAGCTGCACAGCGTTAACCTTTCCTGATGGCAGGCCCACTCCCACGCATTAGATGATCTGGGATCACGTTTTACAACTAACTCTACGGTGGGCAAGCATTGCTTTGTGGTGACGAACATCAGAAAAATGGTCAAAACAAGAGAACCTTCTCTACATCCAAGGCAGGTGACAGATAACACTGCTTGGAGAGCCTCCAGTCTCAAACAGGGGAACAATGGGGTTTCAACCAGGTGTGTGTTCAACTTCTACCCCAGGCTGCTTCCTGCAGGCGGTCTCGAGGCCCCACTCTGGGGCAGTGGGGAGCCTGTCGCACGGGGCACAGTGGGGAGACTGCAATCCTCACCCCGGCCTGGAGCAGGCGCACTCGGGCCGAGCTCTCAGCGGCAAGTGCAACTTTCAGCTGGCTGCTACTCTCAGCATTTCCACTGGGGACAGAGTCCATCGGGCTTCGTGAACCAGTAGTAGCCACCCCTCGGACTGGGGGTGAATACAGTTGTTAAGTTCGCGTTGGCTAATACATACATTCAACGAACAACACAAAATACAAAACTACCATCTGCTCCACCATCGTTACGTCAAAGAGAGAACCTTTAACCCTTCCAAAGGTGGGAGGACAGAATCTTAGAATAAGGCGTGGCCCTACCCAGGTGAGGAGCGTTAACCGATTTGCAATGACATGTGCGTGTCTTGCTCTTCTTTTTCGCCTTTCCCTGAGGGGCAGCAAAAATCTCTCATGAGCCAGAAGTTAATTGCAGATGACATTTGAGAATCGCTGCTCTAAGGACCAGGCTGGGGACTTCCTATCCCAGATACGATATTTTTAAATTAAATCAAGCACCAAAGATGCACAGTTAAGTGGCTGAGCTTTCTCAGCATTGTGTCAACTGGGCTTTGCGGGTATCCAGGTTTGTTAGGAGAAACCACTGCCCGAGGGGAACTCGCCATGGAGTCTGCTGTTGACTGTTGATGCTGTTGTGGCCTGTAATCCCTCAGTGGCTCCCAAGTGAAATTCCACAGAGAAATTCTAGAGTGGAAAGTACAAAAGATCTCTCCAGTGGAATGGGTATGTTACCACCTTTTTCCAATCATGAGGACAGTTAAACTTCCTTCTTGCCCTGGCTGCTAGGAAGCTCAGAGTCAACTCTAATGGGTATTCCTAGCTACTGAATTAACCCTGTACTCCTAAATGGAAAAGAGGTGACACCTGCAGGTACCCAGAAAGCTGAGTTTGGAGAGCACAAGGCTTGTAGGAGCAAGTCATCAAAACATGAAAGTTAATCACATGTCTTCACACAGACAAACTCTTCCTTCTGAAGAGACCAGAGACCTCTCCCAAGTTCATATTCGGGCCCCTGATGCGACTGACTGTGCAGCTGTTCACGGCACAGGTGCACTGTGTCCAGGTGAAGAAGGCAGAGGCCACCAAGTCGCCTCCCGTGGTGTGGGGTCTGCTCCTGTCCAGGGCAAGAGGCTCCTTTCCTAACCAGCAGCAAAGTGCAGAGTGGGCCGGCCGCCTCTGCCTCACTCTGCAAACTCATCTGCGTGTCTGCACCCCATCTCAGTGCTCTCCTCCCATCACCTCCGCGTGACTGTTGAGCAGGGCCCTCTCGGGGCTCCTGCGCTTCCCACGGGGCGGAGGCTGGCTACCTCTGCAGCAGTGGAGTTGGAGCAAAGCAGAGCTTTGCCTGAGAAAAATCTCCACCTTTCTTCCCCACCCCCTCAGCCCCCAAGCTTCAGTGCTGAGGCCAAGACTGGAAATAAGAGAGCTATCAAAAGCAGGGAAGACGTGTTAGTCAGAACTTTTGACTGACTGGTCCCTGCAATTTCCCCCTCCATGCCAGATGTACAGCTTTTTGCTGAATGTAGTTACATATGTGTCCTTTGCATAAAGCCTCTCTGGCTAAACCTCAATCCCTGACTATTATATATTCTGAATCGAAGTGAAACATCTCAGCATTTGCGAAAACTCAAGATTTATCAACATATTGAGCTTTTACTAAGTCATGAATGCTTGATTTGTATTCACAGTGCTTTTACATATTCATGGCCCTCTTTAGCCAAAGATCTTCAATATTCATTTACTATCGAGTGGTAAGTATATATTATTCAACTCCACTTACCGACGGGTAAACTGATGCCCATCCGCAGGCCTGATCAGAGAAGCCGCATAAAGAGAAAGATGCTCGTAGTCGCGCTGAGAGCGCTCCAGCTGCCTCCCTCCAGAAACAAGGCCCACATCCTCCTGGGGGTTCTCACCTCTCTGGCATCGGGGCTTCGGGGCTTTTCCTTCCGTGTTTATTGGAACGTCTTGGGTAGAGTTTTCTCTTAGAGTCCGTGAGGCAGGAGAATAGCCCCGGGGAATGAAAAATAGTCTTTTCCCAAATTGCTTCGGATTCATGATGCCAAAGGTTAATTGACCAGATTAGCTCCTCCTAAATTTGGAGAACAGGTAAAGAGAATCATTCATTTGCTTCAATAACTAATTAATGGCATTGATTGGGCTGGAAGGATCCTGTCTCTCCCAATTTTATTAGAAAGACAGAGGTCAATCTCCTTAATGCCTCCCTTTAACACAATCTATTCCTTTAGTTTCTAAATAATGTATCGAGGATTCTAACAACATATTTATCAGGTGCTGATGGAAAGGGAGTTTAAAACATAAGAAAGCTACTTCTGGCCAGATTTGGAGAAGAATACGGGAAGAAATCAGAATGATACCACGAGAGTAGCCAGCCTCTACCACACATCATGAAGGAATGTCAAGACTTCTGACTATTTTTGAAACTAGACAAGCAATGGATTAAACACATTTCTGTATGGAGATTTTATTTTTTTACAGAATTTTAAAAAGATGTGATATTGACAAGAAGGCTGTCTCACAAGGTTAATTATTGGGGAAAGTGACCTTTGACTCCCCAATGTGTTAACTTCAAATCTGGTGGTCAGAAGGTTCATTCTCTATTTACTTCACCACAAACAAATACAGTCAGTGTAAGTGTTCAGGATTTCAATGGCACAAATGTCTGTTTTTACAAAAATGTGTTGCCCTTCAGGGGCCGAGAGGACGATGCAGAGGTTTTTATGCACAGGAAGCGCATGATGTGAATGGAGCTCACCAGCATCTGGAAGAGAACTCTGCAGTAGTGTTTTCTGCAACGATGGCAATGTTCTACGGCTTTGTTGCCCAGGATGCTAGCCCCTCACACATGTGTGGAGTTTCCAGATTTAGCAAAACCAAACCACAACACAATTTAAGAAAGCAGGACACCTAGTTAAATTTGAGTTTCAGAGAATCAGCACATGTCCCGTGCAATATCTGGCTTCATAAATGTTATCAAGTATTATTGTTACGGACCATGATTATTAGTTCACTTTATTTGTGTGTGACTGAAAAGGAATCTGTATACATAAAGGGCTAATATGCAAAGTGTCCCCTCGGGAGTTCAACCGGGAGAGCGGGAGTTCGATCGCTCACCATGACATGCGCTGATCACCAGGGGGTGGTGCGGAATGAAGGAAGGACCCGGCCATAGCCGGCAGCCAGCAGCCAGGGTAGGGAGACCCTTGCAGGCAGCCAGAAGGCCCCAATCAGCCCTGATCGCCAGCCAGGCCTAGGGACCGTACCTGTGCATGAATTTCATGCACCAGGCCTCTAGTCTATAGATCAAAAGTGCAAAAGGCAGCAAAATAAAGTTCTTCAAGGTGATAATGAAAAACTGTAAAAGCCAGTTGTACAACATGGGATAGAAAGGGTCTTAATTTTTTCTGGGCTCTGTTGGCTTTCACTATGTAGTAGCCAAAACCATGGCCAGAGACCAAGATGCATCTTTCCTTTCTTTTCTTCGGCGCTCAGCTACACCTTGCATTTCCAGGATGCCTCCATGTGTGCGACAGGTACCTCTCCCGAAAAGCGGCTTTTAAGTCAGGTTTACCTGAACCAAATAGCTCAGGATTTACTCTTTGTTCAAAGGAATACTGAGAAGGGAACATATGTATCTATGTGCACACAAACATACACACATAATGACAAGTTATCACATAGAACAAATCACCCACCACATCATTTAAAATATTTCTGATATGCATATTTCATTTCTTTGAAGCATGGTGTTTCCATGAACGGCTGGACATGGGACATGCACAGTGTTTAACTATATGAGGGTAATGAAGGGCCTGCTTAAGGAGGTGTGGTTAGTGTGAAAGGAACCCAGAAGGGGTGTTGGGCACCTGAGAGGTTAGCAACAGTGGAAGCTGTTACCCCGTGAAGGTCTGAAGGGACCAGGAGGTGGAAGGGGAAGGGGGGCTGTGTGACAGGATCTGTGGCCTCAGGACCACAGCAGGGCAGGGGCATAAAACTCTCACCCCATCTCTTTCCAACATGTTTCAATATCCTGTCAATTCCTCCCATTGTCCCAAACCAATCGGAAGCCAGAGGGCACAGGGGTCGAGGCGATGAGAGAGGTCAGCCCCCCTGGCACAGAGCAGGGAAGGGGGGGCAGGATTGAGGGGCACCCGGAGAATGACCAGCACAGAGAGTGCACATATGTTATCTTTCTTTAAAAACTCAAGTCACCTGGTCATGCACATTATGGAAATAAATAAACGAACTCCCCATTCTTGTGTATGAGTTTTCATCACTGAGTTAGTTTGGAAAATTTTATGCAAAATGTATTCAGACTTTGGATGTTTAGTCAGTTGTGTGCACATTAAGGAGAGTTGAATGTCGGAGTCAAACTATTCTATGGAACACAGACAAGAATTTTGCCCTGAAGTTGTGTTGTGTGTGATATGAGTATTAGCCACACTAAAAGCAATTATTTTCACATGTTGTAATGTTTCAAGATAACAACAGTTCCCAGTCTTGTTCTCAGGCTCATGGGCACACACTCTCTCTATTCAGAAGAACCAGATGGTGAAAATGAAGGTAATTATCACAGTAATCAGTGTTATCTTATGTGATTTTATTGGGGGGGGGCGGTAAGGGACTATCTCATTTGTTTGTATCTAATAAGTTTGTATTACTGTGTGCTGCCATCTTGCTCATTGCATAGTAAAGCAGTATTTTTTTTTAATTAATGAAGAATTCTTTCCTATGTCAGGACCTACTATAGGATATTACATTTTTTTAAGAGGAAGGAGCCTTTTTATTTTATTTTTTCTTCTTTTTTGTTGTTTTGTTAATCCTCACTCAAGGATATTTTTCTCTTTCCCTTTAAAGAGAGTGGAAGGGAGGAAGGGAGAGAAGAAGTAGGGGCAGGGAGGAAGAGAATCATTGATGTGAGAGAGACACATCAATCGGTTGCCTTTGCACATGCCCCAACCAGAGCTGGGGATCAAGTCTGCAACCTAGATACATGCCCTTGACTGCAGCCGACCCGGGACCCTTCAGTTCCCAGGCCACCACTCTTTCTCCTGAGCCAAACTGGCTAGGGCAGATCTTACATTGTATCTTTATGACTTCCCTTTTTCTAAGTGTATTTCAAGGTGTTTTCTAGTTTTAAAGTATTTTTTGATAAGTTAATACTCAGATTACTTTATTATCTTCTTCGCTGTCTCCAATAGGATCACATTATGCCTTCCAGTATGTTTTCTAAAGGAACTGGAACCTTCTCTCCCATGAGTACATGTGGCCCCATATAACACTGAAAAAGCACAGATTTTGGTTGTCAGAGGTCTGAGGTCTGGGTTCAAGTGGGAGGCTCACCAGTCACTGGCCAGTGGGTCCCCGGCCAAGTCTCTTCTGCTTCTCTGAC
>NW_006296434.1:1096488-1098111 GCF_000327345.1 Myotis davidii
TTCCCTCAGCCTGGCCTGCTCCCTCTTGCAGTCTGGGACCCCTCACTCCCTACTGCTTGCCTGCTTGCTGCTCCTTAACACTCAGCTCGCTGCTTTTTAGCACTGCCACGGAGGCGGGAGAGGTTCCCACCACCACCACGGCTCTCACCAGCTTCCGCCTGAGCAGTGCTCCCTGTGTGGGAGCACTCTGACCACCAGGGGGCAGCTCCTGTGTTGAGCATCTGCCCCCTGGTGGTCAGTGTACATCATAGCGACCAGTCATTCTGCCATTCAGTTGATATTATTATTATTATTATTGCTTTCAGGATTTCAGAGAGGAAGGGAGAGGGAGATAGAAACGTCAATGATGAGAAACATTGATTGGCTGCCTCCTGCACACCCTCCACTGGGAATCGAGCCCGCAACCCAGGCATGTACCCTGGACCAGAATCAAACCCTGGACCCTTCAGTCTACAGGCTGATGCTCTACCCACTGACCCAAACCGGCTAGGGCAGAAAGAGCCTTTTTAAAAATGTAAGCCATCAAAAAATATCGACCCTGGTAAAATAGGGTATTTCTTCCGTCTATCTGCTCCCACAAACACACTTCCTGTTTTATCAGGTTTCCCTTTGAAATATCACAACGCTGAATAGTCCTAAAAATGACCCCTTTATAGTGGAATGTTCTTATTTATTTACTTAGATTGCAATGATTAAGTGCAAGAGGCCATGGTAGCAATTTGTTTATCCTCTTAGTGTATTTATGACCATTTTTGAAGTGGTCATAATCAGAGTATCTGTCTCATTGACTTGTGGGGGATTAATAAGTTATTATTAACATATTCCTGCCACATAGTATATGTTCAATAAATGTTAGCAATTACTGTTATGAAAAATGATTATTCATATTGTAAATGTGTTTGGGTGGAAAGGAATCTACGTGTGTAAAGTGGGAAGGGCAGCAGAATAGAGTTTTTTGGCGTGGCAATGGAAAGCTGGAATCAGAGCCCTGTGGCTGGAATAGGATGTATTTTGAGAGCCACTAAAGCCAGAGAAGTTACGCAGGTCACCCACAGTCTCTGAGCTAAAATCCAGGGCCCTTCTTCTCATTACGATGCTTGCTGCATCCTTTCACTACAGTGCCATTTGAGAGCATGTGAGAGCCCCTCAAACCAGCGTGTCGATCGGTGTGTTTCTAGGAACACTGTGAGCTAATTGCTAAATGCAGACATTATTAAAATTTAAATGATATAAGCTTACAATAAAATTAATTATAGTAAAAGAAATATTATACACACTCAAAACATCACTACAAAATTACTTTCCTTCAACTTACTTATTATTGCTGCTCCTAAGGTTATTTCCATTGTCCACCGTGGAAGTATGACGTGATCCTGTGCTACTGTGTGTCTCTTTCCCACTCCCTGTCGGGTGAGGGCCTGTGGAGAGCTGAATTTGGCCACAGGGCAGAACCAGGCTGTTTTGAGTACGGTGGCTTTGTGGTATAACTGATATCTGGTATTGTGATCCTTCCAACTTTGTTCTCCTTTCTCAGCATTGCTGCAGTTATTTGTTGTCGGTGGTTTCTTTTATTATTCCATATAAATTTTTGGAGAGTTTGTTCTAGTTCTATGAAATATGCCA
>NW_006296434.1:1098222-1109961 GCF_000327345.1 Myotis davidii
ATACGTTTCCTCATGTTGTGGTGACCCTCAACCATAAAATTATTTTCACTGCTACTTCATAACTGTAATTTTGCTACTGTTATGAATCATAATGTAACTATCTGATATGCAGGATGTATTTTCATTGTTACAAATTGAACATAATTAAAGGATAGTGATTAATCACAAAAACAATATGTAACTATATATGTGGTTTCCAAAGGTCTTAGGTGACCCCTGTGAAAGGGTCATTCGACCCCCGAAAGGGGTCGCGGCCCACAGGTTGAAAACCACTGATTTATATTAATCAATAATATCTTTTCTAAATAACATGTGCTAGCAAGGATGTGGAGAAGAAGGAACCCTGTGAACTGCTAGTGGGAATTCGGACTGGTGCAGCCACTGTGGAAAACAGTATGGAGTTTTCTCAAAAAATTAAAAATGGAACTCCCATTTGACCCAGTGATCCCACTTCTAGGAATATATCCTAAGAAACCCAAAAACACCAATTTAGAAAGAATGTATGCACCCCTATGATCATAGCAGCACAATTTACCATAGCTAAGATTTGAAAACAGCCTAAGTGCTCATCAGCAGATGAATGGATTAAAACCAGTGATACATCTACACAATGGCATACTACACAGCTGTATCAAAGAAAGAACCCTTACCATTTGCAACAGCCTGGATGGACCTGGAGAGCATTATGCTAAGCAAAATAAGCCAGTCAGAGAAAGATAAATATCACATGATTTCACTCATATGTGGAATCTAATGAACAACATAAACTGATGAACAAAAATAGACCCAGAGACATAGAAGCATCCCACAGACTGTCAAACCTCAGAGGGAAGGCAGGGGATGGTGGGTGGATGAGAAGAGATCAACCAATGAACTGGTATGCATATTTGCATAACCCATGGACACAGACAGTAGGGTGGTGAAGGGGGGCTGGGAGAGGTCAATGAGGGGAAAAGGGGACATATGGAATACCTTCAGCAACAAAGATTAAAAAAAAAGAAATTGCCCATAGTGGCAGTATTTATACCCCACAGAGCTGAATTCTAGAAATCACTCTGCTTCTATGTATTTTTATTTTATTTTTTGTAAGCTGGCTGTGAAATATTTAGCAGTACATTGCTGGTTGGATGTTGACCCTTTTTGTTAGTGGAGAAAGTGGGATAGTAGGTATTAAACTGAACCAAACTTGTTAGAAAGATATGCTGGGAAGAGGATTTCAGGGCAATAAAATGAGCAGAATGGGAAATTGATTTTAGCTGTTAATGAATTCTAATGAACAGCAATGCTAGAATACTGAGCTCCTGGTGTAAATTGATCCCTCATAAAGGACTTTTAGATCAATGGGTAAGACACTGATGTGATATCAAGGGGTTGTTGTTTATTTATTTACTTTTGGCCAAAACTCTCCTGAAGATATCTGTTCGTTCAAAGTAGTAACAGCAACAATGTACTGAGTGGTTATGGCTCGTGGATAAATGAAATGAATGATAGTGATGCTACAAGAATGGTGGGGAGGATTTGGGAATAATCTTGTTCTAAGGTGCTTCTGCGAAGGCATACAGTTTTACTTGAACATAAATTAAGATTAGTTGTAAATGTATATTGCAAATTTTAGGGCAGCAACTAAACTTTTAAAAAAGAAATATAATTGTTATGCTAAAAGGGAATTATATAAAATGCTCCCATAAAAACAGAGGAGACAAAAAGAGGGTAAGATAAAAGATACAAACAAGGACAACAAATAGAAAACAGTTAATCCAAGTATATCAGTAATCCCATTAAATGTGCATGAGCTAAATAAGTGAATTAAAAACACTATAGAAACGATCAATAAAATTGAGCAAAGGAAACTATTAACAAAATGATAAAGGCAACCTACAGAATGGGAGAAAATATTTGCAAATCGTATATTTGATAAAGGGTTAATATGCAAAAAATATACAAAACTCCTTCAACTTGATAAAAAAAAATAACCCAACTTGATAAAAAAAATAACCCAAATAAAAAATGGGTAAGGAAACTGAGACAGCATTTCTCCAAAGAATACATACAAATGGCCAACAGGGAAATGAAAAGGTGCAAATTAAAAACATATAAGATGCCACCTCACATTTGTTAGGGTGGCTATTATTAAAAAGAGATAACAAATGTTAGCAAGGATGTGGAGAAAAGGGAATCCTTGTGCACTGTTATGGGAAAGTAAATTGGTGCAGATATTATGGATAACAATATGGAGATTTCTTTAAAAATGAAAAATAGAACTACCATATGACTCATCAATCCCACCTCTGGGTATATAACCAAAGGAATTAAAATTATCTCAAAGAGATATCTGTACTTGTAGGTTCATTGCAGCATTATTCACAATATCTAAAACAGAGAGGAAGAGAGAGGGAAGAGAGAGAAACATCAATGATGAGAGAGGATCACCAATTGGCTGCCTCCTGCACCCCCACCCCCCCACTGGGGATCAAGCCTGCAACCCAGGCATGTGCCCTTGAACAGAATCGAACCTGGGACCCTTCAGTCCGCAGGACAGCGCTCTATCCACGGAGCCAAATCAACCAGGGCTATTATTTACTTATTTAATTTTTAAAATCTTTATTGTTGAAAGTATTACATATGTCCCCCATTTTCCCCATCAATCCCCTTCGGTCCTCTCCTCCACCCCAGGTCCTCACCACCCCACTGTCTGCGTCCACAGGTTATGCATACAAGGTTGGAGAGTTTATTTTCAAGGAGACATACAGACAAATAGTAGGTAGGTTTTTAAGGCGGCATTTACAGGTCCTTTTCCTCTAATAAAGCAGTGTGTGTGCTTCTCTCCTGAAGCGTGTGCTGCGAGGAGCCGCCGGGGACCCCCTCCTCGGCTGCTTTGCCGTGTCAGGTACCGGGTCGCTCTGCGGTCGGGGTGAGCAGATGTCCAGAAGCGCCTCCCATGCAGAGAAGAATTACGTGCTTGAGTTGTTGCTGAATTCACTCTCCATGTGAGGAGGGAGGTGCATTTCACGTTGTTTTGAATATTGAATGACAAAAAGGAAGAGAAAATAAATCCTACAAAAATAACCGCCTGAGATTAGTGCTAAGGATGTTAATTCACCAAAACAAGGAAATTCCAAATTAGGGCCAAGTATTTAAGACCACACCGCCTCGTCCACCGCACTGATGTGGGCGCTACCCGCTGGCTTCTTTCTTCACCTGGTGATTTCTTGGCTTGTCATTCTGACAGTCGGCAACTGAGTCGCTACTCAGGGAGGAATGATCCCCAGCCTCTTAGGTTGGCCTCTCTGTTTTCTTTGCTGGGATTGGTATTTAGAAGAATTTTTACCAAGCAGCTTCAAACAGACGGGTTTGTTTGTTTCAGCGTGGTCTGAAAGTTGATCTTCTCTATTAAAAGCTGTGGCGCTGCAAAGAGCCGAATTGATTTTAATAGCATTTAAAAAAATATCTTCACTCTAAATAAAAATCAAAGAAAGCCAAGGAGTGAACTCCCAAAGAAAGGAGGCCATTAAAGAAACTGCAGAGGGAGCGTAGCTAAGCCCCTGAACTTTGCCCAATGTGTGCTGGGGTAGGTTAGGAGTTGCCAGTTCACGTCTGTGCTCTACCAAAGGAAAATCAAGATAGCTTCATCCCTGTTATTATAATGTGTCTCCCCGAGTTGCTAAATCTACTCAAACTAACCTTCTCCAAGTTTGAAGTCAGCAGCTTTGAAACTTGACTGCACTCAGAATCACTGGGGGAATCTACAAAACCCCAATGCCCATGCCACAATCCAGAGCAGTTATATCAATATTTCTGAGATCTGGGCATCAGCATTTTTATTTGTTTTATTTTTATTTTTAAAAATATATATTTATTGATTTTAGAGAGGAAGGGGGAGGAAGAGAGAGATAGAAACATCAATGATGAGAGAGAATCATTGACGGCTGCCTTCTGCACGCCTCCTACTGGGGATCAAGTCCGCAACCAGGGCATATGACCTGACCAGAAATCAAGCCATGCCCTCCTAGTTCATAGGTTGGTGCTCAATCACTGAGCCATGCCAGCCAGGCAGCATTTTTTTAAAAAAATATATTCTATTGACCCTTCACAGAGAGGAAGGGAGAGGGATAGAGAGTTAGAAACATCGATGGGATAGAAACATCGATCAGCTGCCTCCTGTATACCCCCTCCTGGGGATGTGCCCGCAACCCAGGCACATGCCCTTGACCGGAATCGAACCAGGGACCCCCCCGTCCGCAGGCCGACGCTCTATCCACTGAGCCAAACCGGCCAGGGCCAGGCAGCATTTTTAAAGTTCCTCAAGTGAGGCCAATGGGGAGCTAAGTTAGAACCAGTGCTCTTAGTAACTAGTTAATAAGCCTCGTCCAAGCCTTATTGTGCCAATACCCACATCCCTGGTCTTTGTCAGAGAAGGATGAGTGAATGAATGTCATTGATCAGGTTTTCCTCACCTTTCCATCTGAAAGGCAAAAGAAAGTTAAAGAAGGCTCAAGAGAGACTTGACAGTATCACTTAAAATCAAACAAACTTTAACGTACAACCTAGTCCACATAAAGCTGAAAGTGTGCCTATTGGGTTTTTCTTTTTGGTAAGAATGTACACCCATCATGCTAGATGAGAGAAATGAAGAGGCTGTGGAGATGAGGGTTAAAATACCACCCTGTAACGTCACTGAGCAAGCCGAGGACAGTGTTTGACACGCCTTGGTGGGAGGTCTCATTCATCACAGGTGGACAGGCAGCGTGCAGAGTCAGAAGATGGGGAGCTCTGTGCTGGCTGCTAACAAGTTCAGGGTGAAGGTCAAGGAAAAAAATTGCCGAGTTTTTCTAACTGAGCTGGGAATGAACGCAAATGAGAGAATATTTGCACAAATAGTACTTTCCTACTATTTAGTGGTGGACTACCGGGGGTATGTTACTGTTAATGATGATAAAGGGAAAAGGAAGTGGTGGAGTATTAGCATCTGGAATTCGTGTGGCACTTGGTATTGAAGCACTTGTGTAGGATGGGCAGATACTGTTTTCACCACATCCACAGTTGGTACACCGGGCACAGAGACAAACAGGGCCTTTTTCAGGGTGACATGGCTAATAGGAGAATAACCGACTCTGACTCTAAGTTCATTGTGTTTACGGAATAATTGGTGAGCACTGGTTATACTGAGGACCATTTGGAGTAAATGTGTTTCTGACTAATAAACATATTACTTTTGATACCCCCATCTAAGAGATGAGCGCCAATCTCAAAGCGATCTTTTGGTTTTGTGCTTGGAGAAGATGAGGAACAAGGAGAACTGGGTCCTTCTCTGGTCTTTTTGGATAACCTGCATTTAAAACCCACAGACTCTCCAGAAGCAAGATTATCTAATCAGAATTATAGGCATAACTGATAACTCTTCTCTTCATTATGTTTCCAGATAAAAATGTCTCCAGACAGATAAAAATGTAATTTAAATGGAGTTGGAGGCAGGATGCAGACTCTGTCCAAGTCACTCATTACTCTTTGATCTGTCCCCCAGGTCAACACCCACATGATGTGGCTAGAGCAGTGGTTCTCAACCTTCTGGTCCTTTAAATACAGTTCCTCATGTTGTGACCCAACCATAAAATTATTTTTGTTGCTACTTCATAACTGTAATGTTGCTACTGAATGAATCGTAATGTAAATATCTGATATGCAGGATGGTCTTAGGCGACCCCTGTGAAAGGGTCGTTCTACCACCAAAGGGGTTGCGACCCACAGGTTGAGAACCGCTGGGCTAGAGGCTCAGGATAGTGAAACAGTAAAGAGTTAGAGACGGTCCCCTGTTGGAAATCTAGTGCTGCCTTCTCCTGGCTGTGAGGCCACCAGCAAATTCTGACATCTTTGAGCATCACTGTTCCCATCTGTGACATGAAGAACTTACCATCACTTTTGGGCTCAGAGTTACCAGTATTGTGTCTGGCACGTGGGTGGAATAGGCACTCAACCAATGGCAGTTGTTGCTGAATTGTTGGTTCTTGTTTAAAGAAGCTCCCATCAAATTGTCCTACCAATAGATGCAATATTTCTATGCGACGGCTACATGGGCCCAGATTTGGCCTGGTGTCTTGAATCACCAGAGACCTAGAAATGTCAGATATTTGTTGCGCAACTGCGCATTTGTTGTAAAGTTCATTTTGAGTCCTTTATCATACAGGAAAATGGTGGTTTGATCAATCTCTATAGCTGGCTTGGAGTCAAAATCAACTCTCTGGGTGCTCTTAAGTCTATATAAATTATCAAATGATGTTGAAAATAACCTCTGACTGGCTCACTAAGAGTTTAAAAATGAAGAACTTCAAATCAATAGAGAGAGTACGAACACAACAAATAATCATTGGGATTTTGTTGGATTTATATGTATGCAGGCAGACGGGTCACCCCACAGAGCTCAAGGTTGACTGGTTGAGAATGAGAGCTGTTAGTCTAGACAGGAAGCATCTAGGCATCTTGGTCACTGCATCCAGCCTCATCTAAAGTACCCCCCAGGTGGGGTGTCTAGCAGAGGAGGGGTCATGCCGTGCCTAAGAGTGTGGGGCTTGGGGGTCAACAACACGGTGCTCAAGCTCTGCCCCTGCTGCTCACTCCCATCTTCTCTTAAGTAAGTCACTTATATTTCCTGATTTTGTTTCTTCATCTGCAAAAGCAATAAGCACCTACTTCAGAAGACCATGATGAGGCTGAAATGAAATAAAGCACATAAAAGATTTGGCGCAGTGGGCGGCAAATGACACATATTAGCTATTATCATCATTATCATCATCATTATTATTATATCCTGGGACTCTTTCCAGGGAAGAGGAGGTTCAGGGAAAAGAACGAGTAAAAGTTACCCCCCAAGAAGAAAACTGAGTTGCACGTGTACTCAAATGTAATCCAGCTGATTGCCATGACATATCAATTTGACGTAGGTTGTAATGTGGATAAGGAGTCTGTGCACACTAGACCATGTTCTCCATGCGCCCTTTTTTAAAATCCAAAACTACCATCATCTTAGAAAATGGTTTCATCATCACAGAAAGATTGAAGACCTACCTCTTGATAACTTACAACCCTGTCACTAAGATGAACATGTAACAGAAGGCTGTTGCCTCCTTTCCTTGCTTTCTTTTGGAAATGGTAATGTACAAAAACATATTCATGAGATGTCTGTTTCTCCTCCTGTACACACTGCCTCTAAAGGAACCCCAACAACATTGCAGACAAATATCATTCAAATTGCGGAAGCCAGGTCGGTCGCCTGGAATTCTTACCAGCTGCCTCGTGTCTAAGGGGAGAGATCCTTTGGGGAGCAAGACGCAGGGGCAAGAGGCCACCAGGGCCGGCCCAGAAGGCCTCCCGGGCTCAGGTGTCTTGGTTTCCAAGTGCTGCCGAACAAAGTGCCACAAACTGGGGGGCTTAGGACAACAGATTGGCTCCTGGTTCTGGGGGCTGGAAATATCAAATCAAGATGTCGCAAGGGCCATACCCCCTCTGAAACTGACAGGGGAACCCTTCCTTGCTTCTTGCTTGCTTCTAGTGGTTTGCTAGCAATGTTGGCCTCTCTTGGCTTATAGATCCATTGCTCCAGTCCCCTGTCTTCACATACACCATCCCTGTGTCTCTTCACATTGTGTTCCCTCTGTGCATATCTGTCTGTGTGTCCAAATTTCCCCCTTTAGAAGGACACCAGTCATACTGGATTAAGAGCTCACCCATTAGGCTTCATTTTAACCCGATTACCTGTGTAAAGGCCCTATTTCGAAATAATAGCTTAGCTTAAACATATATGCATATTTTTTATAATTTTTGTTGGGGGACACAGTTTACCCCATAACACCAGGGATCCTCATGCTTAGCCTGGATGAGTCTCAGAGACTCTACATCAGCGGTTCTCAACCTGTGGGTCGCGACCCCTTTGGCAGGCGATCAATCCTTTCACAGGGGTCGCCTAAGACCATCCTGCACATCAGATATTTACATTATGATTCATAACAGTAGCAACATTACAGTTATGAAGTAGCAACGAAAATAATTTTATGGTTGGGTCACAACATGAGGAACTGTATTTAAAGGGCCAGAAGGTTGAGAACCACTGCTCTACCTAGACTTGTGACAATTGAGGGAGGATAGCAGGCATCAGACAAATTCAATGTCTCTACAAACTACCGGGCCATACATTTCAATTCCTTAAAAGTAAATCTTGTCATTTTATATTTTTTGGGTTAAAATGTAAATTTGGAAAGGGTAAATAAACATTTAGAATTCACTATAAATTTAGTAATTCCGCCATTTCTGTTACATCCGGGGCCTAAGAAATGAGAGTGGCCAAAGCCTTTGAAACCGAGTCAAGTGTATCTCCAGGACTTAAATGACTCGAGTCTCTTTTTCAAGGATTTATTCCAAGGAGGCAACTCTCATCCATTAATCTTCACTTTTCAGTGAAGAAACATTCAGAACAGAAAACCATGTGACATCCTCCATGGTTAAGATAAATTTCAGGAAAAGGGGATAACAGTTTTAATAATCACAGAAAGACTGAAGACCTACCTCCTGATAACTTATAACCCTGTTCTTACATGTGCCTACCATTGGGCTAAGAGCTTTCCTTACATTATGGAGCCCCACACTGCTAATTGTCTGACTAGTAGAATTTCACTATGTTTCGTGGTGAAAAACGTGTGATCCAGAGCTTTATTGACTGTGTAGTTATGAAAATAAATACAGAAAGATCTCTCTTTTTCAATTCTGGGTTACTTAAAAACTCAACATTCTGATTTTTCCCCCCTTTCTGCTGCTTGACTTGATGACGGTGGATGATGTATTGTTTTCACGATTTCTCTACCTCTTGTTCTAAAGATCCCGAAGTGGGACTCAAGGGGAAGTCAGTTTCTGCTTTCCTGGCACCTGACCTGCATTGAGTAATGGCGAGTGGCTGTATTTAGACAAGGAGATCTGATTTGGGCATTTTATTGAAACATGTACATGTTCAAACACTGTGTGAAATGTCGTTGTGTATCCTATTCTTACATGTACTTTGAAACATCCCAGTCCTTGAGGTATTTTTATGGTCAGGCACATATGCATGCAATGCCTGTGTGACCACCCTTGGCTTATGTATTGCATCTAATGAAATTAGCTTTTCTGCTCACCCTTGGGCAACCTTTGGAAATAAGACAATAGCCTCAGTTGTTTATTTCCTGGAGAAATGTTAATGATTAACTGGAAAAAAGAAGAATTTATTTTACCTCACTGCCTAATTTTTCATAATTCCCTACAATTGCTGTGTACCTTATCTTTGTTTAATATGTCCCATGCAAGACATTAACTTCTATAACACTGGTGTGCATCTATTTCTGGCTAAGGAGAAAGCACTCCTGTACCCAAAGACTTTCATTCCTTCTAGTTGGGGTGATTGTTCTTTTTATATGAAGCCTTGTCTGCAGCCAGAAATATTGAATCCAGGTTTTGCTTTAATGGTTGTTAGATAAAGCATCAATCTGATTTATTTGGATACTAACTACCTTTTGCCTGAATCCACAGAGCAGCTAATGTTTTCCACATGTGCTTGGCAAATCTTTACTGGCAGACTGACTCCAGCACGACCTGAACAAGTAAGGACATGTGGATTCCTATGAGTGGGCTGAGGGTTTTCAGCATCTTGGGAGTATCTTCAGGGCGGGCTTGGGAGGGCAACTGAGTGCAAAACTGGGGAGATGACCTACCGCCCTGTGGTAGATGAAGCATTTGACCTGCAGTCATGGCTGTTTGCAGGGTATTTAGTGGGGGGTGGGGAGTGCAGTAGGGTTCTCTTTTGGATTAGAGAGGGTGGTCTCTGGGCTAACCCAGGGGTCCTATGGAACAGGCTGGGCTGAAGAGAGAAGCCAGCTTGCTTGTCTGATGGCTTGGTGTCGGTGTGTCTGGACTAGGCACGAGGCTAGGGGCCTAGCCCTGAGCCTTGTACCTGCAGTGCCTCTTAAGAGCACTGTGAGGTAGATGCTATATTCACTCCTGTTTTATTCAGAGGAAACTAAAGAACCGAGAGATATAACGCTTTATCCTTGGTCACAGAGATAGCAGCAAATGGAGCACAGATTTGAACCCTGGCAATTGGACTCCAGGTGCCCCTTGTGGGGGAGGTTAGCTCTTTACAATTCCCCAGGGATGAGAGCATGCAAAGGGCATGGGATTTATGTATAGACAGCCCCGAGTTTGAATCCCAGCTCCACATTTACTATGTAGGTGTCTATGAGTCCATTATACAACTTTCTGGGTGTCAGTCTCATCATCTGTAAAATGGGTTTGCTGTGAGATGGAAATGAGGTTAATCCATATTACTATACAGCCTGACGACTATTAAGTGTTCAAAATTGCCAACTCATATCCCTTCATCCTACTGGCTTATCTTCCACCAGGACCTTAAATAAGGGTCTCCCCATATGGCCCTTAGTGGTTGAGATGGGAATGGCACCTCAGTCATGCTGCTCAGCTGCCACCGCTCCAATAGATGCTTCTCAGATTTGGGGCTTGGCCAGCGTTACAACATTTTTATTTCCACTCAAGCGGAGGTAAATCCACCCAGATGTCCTTTCAAGTGCCGAGGGCTGCATCTGTTTCAGACCAAAAATAATACCTTGTGATTAGGAATGTTTCAGAAACATGATTTGTGTGTTTTATTGAAGCAGAGGTTACAATTATTAGCGACACCAGGAATGTCAGACATTTAAACACAGTCTTGTCTTCTCCCGAGCAAACCACATCCCTGGGCAACTATTAGTTTATCTAAACACCTTCCATCCAAGCCCTGAACCGAGCCGGCCTCTGTGGGAGGTGGTTCCTGGGAGCACAGACTCTGGTCCGGGCTATCGGTGGCAGGCAGGCAAACCTGAGGCAGCTGGGGGTCGCACGGAAGGTGACTTGGTTCTGTTAGCTAGCAGTGTGCTACCCGGCTTGGGTCACTTCCTAGTCACTCCCAAGTTGGCGAGGCTCTCCCGACTCCCTGTTTGAAGCTGACCCTAAAGATTTAAAAGAATTGAAAACAGGGGTTTCCTTCCCTGGAAGCCCACCCCTTCTGTCAGATGATCTCTTTATAGTGTCCACTGCAGCCTGTCTCTCACGACCCAACATCTGTGTGAGAGAAGGAAACACAAACAAATAAAAAAAACCAGCCCACCTATCCCTCAAAGCCTCAAGATCTTAGCCCAAGCTTTAGGCTAAACATTTTTGTTTTTATTTTCGCTTATTTGTTTCATTTTAGCAATAGTTTTTAATAGAAAGAAACCATATGCCTTTTAGGTTTGATGTAAGTAATCCAAATAGGTGGACATATTGTGTTCCCAGAGAAGGTAAGTTAGGTGTCCTTTGAAAGGGGCATGCCCACCAATTGATCCTCACAATTAATTACCGTGATATAAGAGTATGGTCTCCACCTGCAGACAAGGGACCGAGGCTCACAGGGAGTAGGACCCGTGTACATGATCACACGTAGGTGGTAGTGCCAGGCTTTGGACCTGGGTCTTTGCCACTCAAAGCCTGTAGTTTTCTAGCCTCTTCCCACTGCTTCAGTTTGGGACAGGCAAAGAAGCAAGGCTTGCACCGACAACCACAGACCCAAACACATGTCACCAGTGATGGACCCTGACAGGCGCCGTTTGCTGCTGCTGTTGTCCTAAACCTGTCCATTCTCATTTAAAATTTAAACATTTACCTGGGCAGTCTGGAAGCTACTAATGCCCT
>NW_006296434.1:1109984-1123120 GCF_000327345.1 Myotis davidii
GCAGGAGGTGAGCTGAGTGCACTGTGGGCCGCCCTGGGAGGTGGGGAGGCCTTCTCAGAACTGGGGCGAAGCTGGGAGCGATGGAAGACTCAAGAAGGAGTGTGATGCGAATCTACTTGAGGTCTGGGAAGACAGTTGGCAGCAGTACGGAGAATGGAGTAGGAGAAGGCCGAAGGGAAGATACTTCTGAAGGCATTTTTCTGGCCCAGGCAAGAAATCACGAGGGTCCAGCCAATACTTTCTCGCACCAAAATTAAGAGGAATAGCTGAGTTCTCCTGTGGGCTAACGCAGCAGTTGGGGCTTCTTAGTAAGCTCTACCAATATTGGCAAGTTTCCCTCTTTAGCCACCTACCTCTGCCATCCCAGCACCTTGGGGGAGGCAACTATTACCTCCTTTTTTCTTTTTTTAAAATATATTTTTATTGATTTTTATTGATTCAGGCTTTCATGATCCTCACTAGGATGGTGCAACGGCCTCTCATGGGTCGTCTTGCCTCTAGTCTTGTCTGGGTGGTCTTTCTAAAATGAAAACTTTCCTGCTACCTCTCCACCAGCTCAGTGTAAACTCACTCAGAGGAAGGGAGAGGGAGAGAGAGAAACATCAGTGATAAGAGAGAATCATTGATTGGCTGCCTACTGCGTACCCCACACTGAGGATCGAGCCCACAACCTGGGCATGTGCCCTAATTGGGAATCGAACCATGACCTCCTGGTTCATAGGTTGATGCTCAACCACTGAGCCAACTGGCCAGGATACCTTTCTTTTTCAAGGCCTAACTCATCTGGTGTTGGGGGCATGAGTGGCATTTTGAGGATAAAACAGCCTTAGCCACTGAGAAACCCTGTGCAGCTCACATGGCTGGAGTAGAGGAGGAAGCCAAGGAAGTCTTGTTGAGCGGTAAGACGAGCTCTAGGTCCCCCAGGCTCTTCTAGGCCATAGGACAGAGGCTCGCTGGAGGCCTCGAGACAATGGAAGCCACTGAGTGGGTTGACACTGAGCTGGTGGAGAGGTAGCAGGAAAGTTTTCATTTTAGAAAGACCACCCAGACAAGACTAGAGGCAAGACGACCCATGAGAGGCCGTTGCACCATCCTAGTGAGGATCATGAAAGCCTGAACTGAGTTTCTGTAATAAAGGGGGCGGGGGGAAGGATAGAAGCAAGTGACATTAAGGACTCAGAATCCACTGGATGTGGTGACTCATGGGCTGTGGTGTGGGAAGTGGCTCTGGGAGGGGTCCTGGGTGTCCTCAGCTTGCTGGATTGGGTGACGCTGGCACCTTCACTGCGATGGACACGGGAGGAGGTGCTGTTGCAGGAGGATGGGCAGGAGTTTGGGAGTTGCATTTGTGGGTTTTGGGGACCCCCGCAGTGGAGCTGGTGGTCTGAGCAGCAGTTTGATGGAAGAAGCTCAATCTTACAAGGGAGCCTTGAGGTAGGTATCAGCTGAGCAGAGTCGTCAGTTGACGAAAGAGGAACAGATGACGTGCGCGGCAAGATGAGACCGAAGGAAAAGGACCCGGTCGTTAGCAGCTGTTTTTAGGAGAAAGGATGTTAACCCTCACCTGTTGTTTTCTTATGAACCTCTCTGCTGTGAGGTGGGGCATGCGCACGAGCCTCGCATGCAGACAGCAGCCAAGTGCATCCGATTAGCAGGTGCCCCTCAATGCATTCCTTATTATTTCAGGTTTTTTTCATTTACATTTTCAGTCCAAGTGTACCAAACTAATTCAAAATGAATATACTAGTATATATATTACTCTCATCGTTCAACTTTACTCACCTCTTCTATCACAGCCCCTGTGAAATAACCGAGAAACCCTGTTATAAGACACCAGGCGCTTTATTCGAGGTTTCATTCCTTTTTGCATTTATTTGTCCAATGTTCCCGCTAAAGATTCATTGAGTACCTCCTACGTGTCAAGTGCCCTTCAGGCCCTGGTGTTGTAGTGGTGCAGTAGCTAGTCTCCTGGAGTTTACGTGATAGTGAAAGGAGATTATCAGAAAACACAAGACAAATCCGGAAGTAAATGTGAGCAATCTAGTGGAACATTGCCATACCCCTGCGTCACCTCATGGGCGAATTTAAAAGAAAAACTGTGGGAGGAATGGGACGTGCACGCAGGTGGTCCCGGATTTCCGGGCCCTTTCCGTGGCTCAGCTGTCTGGACTTTGCCTATCTCTGGGTGAACACTCGTGTGCCTTTCAGTGTTTTGTTGTGCTTCCTGAACTGACTTCCCCCATCTCCTCCCCTGTGAACTGTCTGCCTGTGGATCCAGGGAGGGAGGAAACAAGTTGTGAGATGCCCCCTCCGCCGGCTGGGAGGGAGGCCCCTGGGTGTCGTGTGGAGTCCCCGGGGATGTGCACACGCTCCTGCTCCCAGGAAGTCCTCCGTGGGCGCCGGAGGTGGGTGTGGGCACCCAGAAGGGGGGATGGACCTGACTCGCTTACCCAGGTGTATTTAAGCAACCTCTCCCTTAGTTAACACGCAGATGCCATCCTTTTCAAAACAAAGCTCTTCAAACCACAAAATCAGGTGATCATGCATCGAGGCATCCGGGCCAGTCAAGACTGCGCTTGAGGAGTGAATAATCCGAGAGCTTCCTTAGAAAAGTGACGGGTTTTTAAATGGTCACCATATGGGGGCAGGCAGGTGGCCGGCAAGGTTTCCGTCCTGCTCTCGCTGGACAGGCTGCCCTCCAGCGTGCTGACAGCGAAGGGCAGTGACACGGGTGCCTCCTGAGCCATCGCCAGGCTGTGTCCTGACAGAGGACACCCCCTCTGAGCGGCGGCAGGTGCGGGGCGGGCTGAGCCCCCAGCTCGCCCGCAGTTCCGCTGTCAGCCCCTTTCAGCTCTAATGCTTCGTGACAAGTGCCTACCTGGCGCAGGGCGATGGCAGAAAACCTCCGCAGCCGTGATGGGGATTTCACACGGCAGAGTGGCTGCTCGTGTCCGCTGAGGCAGAACGCTCTGCTTCTGTTCGCGGTGGGAGACAGACGGGCCGGGTCACGACCTGGGCAATGGTGGGGATCTGAATCCAAATCTGCAGCGGACACGACCTCCTCCCTGGCTCTGCGTGTCACATGCATTTGTTTTCTCTCCGGTGCCTGAGCCTCGGCGGCTCTTTAAAAAAAATGCTGGCAGGAGATGATCTCTGCCCTGGACTGCACTGGCATTCAGAGACAGGGAGGGCTGACGGTCAATGCTGTAGCGAGCCGCTCCCCCTCGGCATCAAGTAGGATGAAGCCCTGCGTGGTCCTTGGTTGTCGGGATCAAGCTGACGTTCTGCGTGAATTGTACAGCGGATGGAAGCATATTCAACAGATCAGAGTCAACTGTTTATGTGGTGCCACTTGATGAATGAATAATCCCACATCTGCGTGCATCCAAAACACCTTGTATCCCAAATCTCTGCTGGCATTTGGCTCATCAAAATGATTAAAACTAGCCCAGCCAGTGTTGCTCAGTGGTTGAGCATCGACCCAGGAACCAAGAGGCCGCCAGTTCGATTCCCATTGAGGGCACATGCCCGGGTGGCAGGCTCGATCCCAGGGGAGTTGTGGGGGGTGGAGGAGACAGCCGATTGATGATGTTTCTCTCTCATCGATGTTTCCATCTCTCTATCTCTCGCCTTTCCTTTCTCTCTAAAATATCAATAAAAATATATGTTAAAAATTATTAAAACTAAATGAAATGGACCTCCTTGTTTGGTTTCCTGGCCTTTAGGAATGGAACGATCCCGCTAACCTAAGATCCTCTGAAGAGCTAAGGCGTAATCAGAGAAGTAAACTATGAAATCCCAGCTATGGAAGATCAAGTGAAATAATGCTGGAGAAGTGCTTATCAAGATGCTCCGATAACTGGTAGCTCTCACTATTTATTATTATTCGTTGTTTAGTTACCGCCACTGGTGTGTCAGTCATTGTTCGGAGGCTGGCACTGCCCCTTCCTGTCACCTTGGTGACGCAGAGGCAGGGACAGCAAGAGGGCTCATTGGCGCGTGCATGCCTGTTAGACTCTCACTGAGCAAATGCGCCCGTGGCGGCCGTTAATTCTGTTGTTTTCTTTCAGAAATTGGAAATTGCTCCGAATTGGTTGCTTTAAATTTTCAGCGTTTCAACGTTTTAGTGTAAACTATACCTCTGCTGTGGCTTGAGAGTGTACAGAGCTCTAAAACAGATGAAACTTTAGGCTTTTGCTAATGTTGTCTAGTTGTTGGAAATACTGTATTAGTCTATCATCACATCGAAACGGCCTCTAATGAAAACATAAGCCGAGTAGACTTTTTTATTTTTCTCATTTTTAAAGTTATTCAATTACAGTTGACATACAATGTCATATTATTAGTTTTGGGTGTACAATATGGTGATTAGACATTTATCAAGGAAACATTTTAAAGTAAAAATGTCCATTTCCTCCCTCGTCTTCCCTCTCCCTGGAGACCCTGGCATCCTGGGACTGTCTGTGCCTCCATCCTTATCGCATCCATCAGAGGATTATTAAGTAGGCAGCCAGGAACCCATTTTGATGGTGAAGGTATTTGGGAAAGATAAAAATGTAATGATCTGGATATCAAAAATTTTCCTTTGGCGTTCACAGCTTTCAATACTAATATTGTACTTATTTCATAAAACAAAGATGTTTGTAGCATTTATTATATACCAGGTACTATGCTAAGCACTTTCCAAATACTGAGCCATTGAACCTTCACAAAACTGTGAGGTGAGTATCATTATGAACCCATCTTACAGATGATGAAACTGAGGCAAGGCTGTGTAGTTAACACCACATGGCCTCCATATTCAGTGTTGCAGGGGCAGCCATGCTAGGCTTCAAAGAATCCATCAAGCTTTGAAGCAAATTTTTCCCATAAGAATGTGGGGATCTTACAGGATATCTTAGTAAACTTCAGAGAAGCTTTGATTTTGTAGTTTCCTCTTTAAAATTGGAAATCTCTCCTAATTGTTTTAACTTGAAGCATTTCAACTTCGACTATAGCATTTTTGTCTTTAAGAGGCTTTGTCATAGTCCTCCCTTATTCTCATCGCCTCAGATAGTTTTAAAATAAAATTTTAAAAAGGGAGATGACAGCCTGGACACGTGCCCGTGGCCGCCACGTACCCCTGCGCACCCTGAGAGATCCATTCAGGTTGTAGGAAGCTGAGCCGCGGAGGAGTGGGCGCAGACCTGGGGAGGAGCGTCAGGCACCCAGCACCCATGTTCCCAGGGCATCGGAGGGGAGCCTTACTCTGGGCGCGGGAGACAGTGCAGGCTCTGTGCCCGGCTGCTGGGAGGGCTGCTCTCGGCGCAGAGGCCCTCGTTGGCGGGTGGCAGTGCAGGACTGGTCTCCTAGGAAGCCTCCTGTCACAGCCTCCAAGCCCCCCACACTCCCCCAAACCTGAGTGGCCCGGTGCTAATGGACCTGCTCTGTGACATGAACACGGACCACAAGGGACAAGCAAAGGGGTCCCAGGTCCTTGAAAAAGACAGGCCAAGCTGCCATGGATGGCGGAAGATTTAAAGACAGAAGTAGAGGGAACTTAGAAAACAAATAAACAAACAAACGTACTGCGAATGCTTTAGCAACTTGTCAGGAAAGATGAGCACAGTCAAGCCAACATTTTCAAGTGGAATCAGTTCACTGGCAGAAGGGAAAGGAGAACCCATATCGCTGAGGAGAAAATGACTGGTCTGCAAGGTTAAATGGAGGAGCAGTTTCAAACACAGAGCAAAGATATGAAGTGCAAGAACAGCATGGCTGTGAGGATGGGAGAAGAAATAAATTGACAAACCCAGGAGACCTACTAAGCCAGTGGTTCTCAACCTGTGGGTCGCGACCCCTTTGGGGGTAGAACGACCCTTTCACGGGGGTCGCCTAAATACATCCTGCATATCAGATATTTACATTACGATTCATAACAGTAGCAAAATTACAGTTATGAAGTAGCAACGAAAATAATTTTATGGTTGGGGGTCACCACAACAGGAGGAACTGTATTAAAGGGTCACAGCATTAGGAAGGTTGAGAACCACTGTCTAAGCCAATCATAACCATTACCCAGGAGATAAAGGAGGCAATGGAAGCAAAGAGAGTGGGCATGCACATGAGCATCCACGTGTGGATGTGGGAGGATAAATCCCTAAGCTGATGAAACACTGAATTTTCAGATTGACAGGGCTCATCAAATCTCAAAAAGGATTAAAATAAAAAATGCTGTGTAAGCATATAATTCTCCTCTGCGGGATTGCCTACTGAAGATAGAAGGTGATTTTTCCTGCCTTGCAAAAACAAAACACAACAACAAAAATCTCCCCCAAACCCACACATAGTAATAATCCAGTTAGTTCCAGTGCAAAGCACTTTTTCACGAGGTAGGATTACAACAATGAATAAAACAGATTCAATCCCTACCTCAGGGCTTAGAGTCCAGCGGGGTAGACTGGTCAGTATTAAAATGTTGTGTTGCCCAGCAGGCGTAGCTCAGTGGTTGACAGTTGACGGATGAACCAGGAGGTCACGGTTTGATTCCCGATCAGGGCATGTACCTGGGTTGCAGGCTTGATCCCCAGTATAGGGCACACAGAAGGCAGCTGATCAATGATTCTCTCTCATCATTGATGCTTCTATCTCTCTCCCTCTCCCTTCCTCTCTGAAATAAATAAAACATTTAAAAAATATTGTGTTATACAAAGGAGAAACCCAGGGATCTGTGGGCACATGGGTGAGGACCACCTAACTCAGACTGGAGCGGGTGCTGTCTGCACTGAGGCCCGAGTAAGGGAGGGCATGCTGGAAGACCTGAAAGAAATCTTGCTGGCAAGTTTCAGGGGTGAGGAGGCAGAGAGAGCTTAAGCAGAACCACGCTGGGGCCAGATGAATTATTAAGTGCTCTCTAAGCTTTGGGCATCCTTCTGGGTATTTTAATCTTTGTGATGGCCCAACAATACAGGCACAGCCCCATTTTCCAGATGAGGACATGGAGGCAAGGAGAGGTTAACTAACTTGCCCAAGGTCACCCAGCTAGTTAAATGGTGGAGCCAGGCAGTCTGGCTCCAGAGCCCACACCCTAAGACTGTTGACAAAGGAAGGATTTTATTTTTCAGCACTGGTTGACCTTAGGAACCGTATCTAGTGGTTTCAGTCATAAGAGGATAGTCTTGGTGAAGCCACCCTCACACAGCCCCACTGCAGTAGCTGACATATGCCCGCCTGTCGCATCTGCGGACGTATCTGCATGCTCTGAAGCCAGGGTGAACGATCCCCAGGCTGTCTTTAAGATAATTAGAAACAAATGGAAAATAGTTCCCCTCTATTATCAAGAGCATATCAGCAAAACGTGTGTCTTAAAATGTGCATTCAATTTCTAATATTAAAAAACATAGTTGAAGCCATATGTTGGATATTATCACGCATCTTTGTGAAATTAGTAGGGGGGCCCATTTGAATAACCATTTTGTTTAGATCAAACTTACTGGAGGTTTTTTGCTTAAGTCTTTCCTCTCCTTTTCCTCCGACCCTCTGCAAATCTAAATATGAAAGAAAACTTCTGTGTGTAAATGCGTGGGTATGTGCGTATGTGGGAATCATATGTGGGTGCCTGCAATGGGTATGAATTGTCAAAAGCCAGAGTCTTATATTTGGGAAATTGTTATTTGGAGATATGGGTGAAGCAATTGTTCAAGAAGAACATAGTATGCTGGTCATTAAGACATGGTGGACCCAAAGGGCTCTCCCTTCCCTTCCCTTCCCTTCCCTTCCCTCGCAGAATTAACAAATCAATGTTTTTCTGTCTTCCTTCCTTCCTTCCTTTCCTTCCTTCCTCCCTCCCTCCCTCCCTTCCTTCCTTCCTTCCTTCCTTTCTCTCTTTCCTTTTTGCCTAGAACTTTGGTGGCGGGAAGTGCTGCTTTACTTTGGCTAATCTTATAGTTATTCCCCTAAATGCCTAATGACCATATCATGTGGCTCTAGGAGAAAGCCTTTAAAACCTTGACCCAATCAAGGCTTGGGAAACTTTAATCATTGTCCTTTTGCTGATTCCCCCATTTAAGGCCCTCATACGGAAGTAAACATTGGGTAGACTGGATTGCCTGAAATGAGCAGTTCCTTGAAAGATATGCCTTCAATATTCCCTTCTATTTCTAGAGAATGAAAATCATGAAAGGAGTTACATTGTTAAATATGAGAATACAAAATGTTAAACAACCATTTGTACCAACTAGTGAGCTATCTACATGTTGAGCAGACATGAATTCACAGTGGGCCCTAATGAATGCTGGGAAGAAAATCCATCAATATTATCAGCCAGGCTATTAGAAGGCAAGAGACCTGTGGATTCCTGTAAATTAAAATAATATCACATTTTATAACAAATTAGTTGGATTTCAATAGAAGGCATGAGCAAAGAATTAGATGGCTTAAAAAAATAAAAAGGATAAAAGCATATGTTTGATCACCAAAACTAAAAGGGCCTTGTAAAACACAGAGTTTAGCCAAGGTAAGGAAAACAAGAATCCAGAGTAAACATGGAATCAGTTGATTTAGTCTGCCTTCAGTAAAATTGAACAACAACAAAATCTCTTGATTGTAGGAGCTGAATCAGCAAACAGAAGGAAAATCTCCCAACGAATCAACCCTATATTTACAACCCACTTGAGGTTTTTCACTCTGACAGACGAGTCACTAAGTATAGACGGTCCTCCCACTGTTGGTTTGTACAACTTTAAATTTGTCTCTTTCTTTGGTCTGGGCCCCAGGATATATTCTAGGTTCAGACTGTGTCACTTGGTGCTTTTTAATTGGTGCTTCATCTATAACAAAGAAGCTAAGATTTTCCATGAGAAGCTTTCCCATGCAAAAGCCTTGTGGACAACTCACCTCGTTGCCTAATAGGGGCAAAAATCAAGAAGGCCGTGGGATCCATGCCATTTGCTTTGGTAAATATGTATGATACCTACTTTGTGTGAGACACTCAGCTAGATCAAGATAAGTAGGCCATCGTTCCTATCTTCAGGGCTGTGTACATTCTGGTGAGAAGATAAGATGGGTGAATATTCCAGTTGGAGACAAACAGGCCTAGAAAAGAAAGAGGGTTAAAAAGGTTAAAAAAGAAACCACAAAAAATTGAATGTTAACAATATTGAGTCTTCCAAAGTATGAACACATTATTTATTTAGGTCTTTAATTTCTCTCATCAGTCTTCGGAGGTACATTATTTTAATAATTAGTAGAGCATAGACTGTGGACTCAGATCTGTGTTCAGCTCATGGCTCTGCCAAAGACTATGTAAGTGACCTTAGGCAAGTTACTAAGCTTCTGTGAGTCTCAGTTGTCTCAGTTACAGGGATAATACCTCAGCAATGTTAAGTGAAATAATGTATGTAAAGGGCCTAACATGGTGGCTGGCATAACTTTTATTACAGTATGTTGTTGTAATTATTTTATTTTATTTTATTAGTTATAATTGTTAACTTCCTACTGTGTCTAATTTATACATTCAGCTTTATCACAGGTGTGTATGTGTGGGAAAAAACATAGTGTATGTATAGGGTTCAGTGCTAGCAGTGGTTTCAGGCACCCATTGGGGGTCTTGGAACTTGTCTCCCACAGATAAGGGGGTATTACTATAATTTTAAAAGAATGGCAAACTTTGCTTATCTTTCAAAGCTGAGTTAAAGGGATCTGACTCATGATCCCAGCTACCTTTCCCCTTTTTTGGTTTCTCTCCTCAAATTCCTCATGTTCAAGCTTTCAGAACCTCCCATCACCATCCTCCTCATTCCCCATCCTCAGTTGATATGGATTTTATCTCCTCTCTCCTTCATCTCTCTAGGACTATATCTTTCTTCATAAGCCACTGGAGTCTCTCTCCCTGAGTTTCTTTCTTCCTTCAGCCCTTTTGTCCTGTCAGTCTCTGCTCATTTGAGGGTGGAAATTTAATCCAGGGCTAGTTCTCTTTTGTTCTGAAGTCCAAGGAGCATAAAAGAGGACTGAGATAGTGAGTGACCACGGAGAGAAAGCGGTATATCCAGAGACCTTTAGTGGCAGGACAAACAATAGCATTTAGCAGCGGATCATGTGAGAGTGAGGAGTCAAAAGCAGCAGTAAGATTTTAAGTGAGTGGCAAGTGGTTGGCAGGTGGACAGGAAACTCTGGGAGAGGAAGTGTGGAGGGAAGGTGATGATCTCTGTCTCAGTGGTCAACATAGTAAACCTGAGGCTGGTTTAGATGGAATATTATAGATGATAGAACTTGAGAAGAGAGAACATTTTCCCAAGTGAAAATTAAAAATTATAAAAATTAAAAAAACATAAACCACACAAAGTTCCTTGTACAATGTCACAAAACTGGTTAAGAATGTAACAGTGGTGATTGCGAAGCAAGGAAGAATCAACAGAACCAGGTCCTAATTGAATAGGAGTGAATGGGAAGGAGTCATTGATGGCATGTTGAACTTCGGTTACTGGAAGTGAGACCATAGAAACAGAGAAGGGAGGAGGGGGAGCTGAGAAGAGCAAGGAGGGTGTCCTGCCATGGTGAATGGAGGAGGTGGCCTTGACCTCAGGACCTGAGAAGGAGATGCCAACTCCCTGGCCTCAGGCCCATAATGGCAGTGGCCACCAGCCTCTGGACAGCCCAGGGTCATTCTTTCCTCTCCATAACATTCACTCATGTTTACTGCTACTAGCTGTGTCGGTAGATGCCCAAAGGTCTGACAGCAGTCTTTCATTCTATCCTGGTCTGTCCTCTTCGGTCCAGGCTGGCACTGTTTCAGCTGAGATACTTGATTGGATCCACAGGTCACATGCTCATCTCTTTAGCGGTGGTTGTCCACACACACCCTCGAGTCTTCACTAGAGCATGCTGTCCTTGTTTGCAACATGGGTAGGCTGAGTATTTTTCAAATCTTCAAGTTGTACCTCTTCAACATATCTCTCTCCTCTTGCATGTTATTATAAGCAGCAAAGAGAAGCCAGGTTATGCCTTTAAAACGTTGCTTAAAAATCTCTTCAACTAAATATCCAAGTTCATCAGTTAAAGTTCTGCTTTCCATTCCATAGAACATGATTCAGCCAAGTCCTCCACAGCTTTGTAATAAGGACCCTCTCCTCCAGTTTCCTCGTTTCCACCTGAGACTTCACCAAAAGCACCTTTCACGTTCACCTTTCCAGCCACACTCTCTTCAAGGCACTCTAGGCTTTTTCTATCATGTACCTCGAACCTCTCCCAGCCTCTACTCATTACCCAGTTCCAAAGCACTTCCACACATTTAGGTGTTTGTTACAGCAGCCACTGCTTCCTGATACCAAAGTCAATATTCATTTGCAAGGGCTGCCATAACCACGGACCACAACCTGGGTGTTTTATCCAATAGAAATGTATTGTCTTACATTTGAAGGTGAGAAATCTGAAGTTGAGGTGTTGGCTGGGTTGGCTCCTTCAGGGCTGTAAAGGAGGAGCTGTTTCAAGCCTCTCTCCTTGGCATATAGATAACTCAGTGCTCCCTGTTCTCTTGGTAGCTCTTCATATGGCATCCTCTCTAGGTGACACCCCATCTGTGTCCAAATTTCCCCTTTTTATAAGGACAACAGTTGTGTTGGATAAGGACAGCGGTCATGTTGGATTAGGGCCCACATTAATGACCTCATTTTAACTTGACTACTTCTGTGAAAACCCCATCTCCAAATAAGGTCACATTCTGAGGTGCTGGGAGTTGCGACTCCAAAATATCTCTCTCTCTTCTCTCTTCTCTCTTCTCTCTTCTCTCTTCTCTCTCTCTCTCAATACAATTCAACCCATAACAGCTGAATTATGAAGGTTGAATCAAGGGTGTTTTAGAACCAAATTATTTACATGGAGATTTTCTAAGATAGTCTTGTGATCTCAAAGGATTGCAGTTTTTTGACATTTCTCATCTGTGTTGAGAGCCTTCAGGTCCAGGAGAAAGCAGGCGAAGAGAGCGTGATGCCTTTTGTGGATGATAGTATCATAGGGCGGGGGGGGGAGCAGTGAAAGGGTAAAACCGATTCATTTGCAGCCTTGCCATGTGTGGGTGTCTTGGCTCCTGACACAATGAGCTTCCTTCCATGATCTGCTTTTCCATTTTAGTCTTTTTTTCTGCCCGATTAGAAGGCCCTTCTGCATGGAGCCCTTCATGAGGACGCCCAGAATTTACACCTCTCCATGGACTTCATGTGACCTGCTTCAGATTCTTTCTGGTGCAGAGGCATCATTTTCAATGGCTATTTTAGAGTTTGTATTGGAGGTGACCTTATAGAAATTACAAAATAGGCTCTTTATGGTGGAACATCAACTGAGTGTCCTAACAAGAGAAAACTCCCGAAATCCCAATGTATTTGTGCTCTAGTGATATTAGAAATATTAACTTCTGAAGCATTTTCCCCTCAGGTCATTATATTATCCTCTATGGATCCAAAATACTCAAGATTTCTGTACTGTACGTGTAGTTATTTGTTTCTCCTTTGTTTTCCCCCTTCCTTCTTGCCCCCTTTCTTTTATTTTTTGCTGTGATATACTTCCTGTTCTATGCGAAATAAGGCACTTGACCAGAAATATTTAAATCTATGCGCATACACACGGAGCCGAGCCTGCTTATTATCTATGAAATCTGGATCCGACGCGTCCTGATTGTCTGCGACACTTTGTCAGCCCCGCCATGAGTCCTGGCACCTGGCACAGGGCCCTTCCCGCACGGAAGGCCCTCCCAAGCCCGTGTCTGGTTGTCAGCTCCGATCCTCTGACTGACAGAGCCGACTTTCTCTGCGCTGATCGTCACCCCCTTCACCATGCCAAGGAAACAGATGGAATGAAAGAAATAGGAATCAATAAGATTTTAAAAAGTTTAATTTCCTTGGTCTCCCCGCAGTTGCCACCTTCATGCTAAAGCCAGAGTTTTCGGAGGAATGAATATGGCTCCTTCAAAGAAAATTAGAGCCTGGAAGCCTCTTGATTGCTTCGTAGTTTGCTTTGCCACAGCTCGGCTGTTTTCTTCTCCTTCTTTCTTCTTTCTAATTACGGTATTTATTCTGAGTCTAATTTCCCCTCGCATTCGCTTTTGTTTTGACTGCATGTTAGTTATGAAGGATGAGAAATATGAAAGAGCCACATTTCTGAGGGTG
>NW_006296434.1:1123240-1138739 GCF_000327345.1 Myotis davidii
TTCTTTCTTTCTTTCTTTCTTTCTTTCTTTCTTTCTTTCTTTCTTTCTTTCTTTCTTTCTTTCGAGATTGGGGAGGATGAGGAGGAGGAAGAGGAGAGATGGAGAGAGAGATAGAGACATTGATATGGGAGACACACATCACATCGATCTGTTGCCTCCTGCATGCACCCTGAGCAGGAAGTGAACTCCCAACCTAGGCATGTGCCATGACCAGTAATCAAACCTAGGACCTTCTGCTACACAGGATGATGCTCTAACCAACTGAGCCACACCAGCCAGGGCGATTTGCTACCATTCCATCTAGAACAGAAAGTAAACCTTTTGTCACAAATTAAGACACTGATAGTAAAGTTTTAGACACATGCTAAAATACTTTATAGCTTTTAATGACCTATGGGAATTTTGTGCTTGGAACTGGTTTTCTAATGTTTTTGAAATTATAACCATATACAAAGAAGCCCAATGCTTCCAGTGGGATGCAAGGGAAAAAGGTATCTAACCATGTGTAAAACATGTTGATTGATGGTATTGTCATAGAACTCTCTGCAGAAATATGTTATAACTAACTTTGTTAGAATATTTGGTTTCCCTATATTAGCTGAAATGGCAGAGAAGACAAGAATAAGCTTCTGTGGAAGATCAGACACTAGTGGGAAGGAAAGATTTTCATTAGTAACATGCTCTTACAACCGGGGAGCGGGGCCAGCATGGACTAAAGGAACTCGGGTTTGCACAGAGGTGGTGGGAGTTTGGGAGAGAGAATGCAGAGGTAGTGAGCGGGGGTGAGTTTGAGCTCAGCAGAGGAGGGGAATGAAACATTACAAAGGGTTGGTCAGTGTGAATGCTGACGGCCAACTGTGCCTGTCGAGGGCAAAATGATCCAAGTGAAGGCTCTATTTTCCCAGAGTCTGAGACACCCAGGCCCTTTCCTGCCTGATGATTACCTCATAAAGGAGTGGCTTTCAGGTCCTTACTTACAGGGGATGCATATACACCTCAAAGGGACGGAAGCCCCTCTTAGTAAATGCTCTAATGAGTCGTCAGGGGTCTGTTCTGAGGCCTTGGCTAGAACGGACAGTACGTTCTCTGGCAGCTTGAGCTTTCTGAGGCAGGCACTTTAAGGGGGACTGTGATGTGGCCTTGAACTGTTAGGAACTATGTTCCTGTTTGTTTAAGTCTTTCAATGTGGGGGAGGGGGATGGATGTGTATTGAGAGTCTGTAGTTTCCCTGGCCAGGTGGAGGCCTGGTCAAGAACTGCGCTCAGAGGAGCGGGTCTAGAGTTTGGTCAAGGAGAGAATCTTTGTCATTTCAAGTCAAGCAAATATGCTGATCTAGCCCTGGCCGGTTTTGCTCAGTGGTTAGAGTGTGGGTCTGAGGACTGGAGGGCCTCAGTTTCGATTCCTGGTCAAAAGCACGTACCTCACTTGTGGTTCCATCCCTGGCCCTGGTTGGGTGTGAGCAGGAGGCAACCAATCAATGTGTCTCTCACTTAGATGTTTCTCTCTCTCTCTTTCTCTCCCCCACCTTCTCCCTCCCTTCCACTCTTTCTAAAAAAAAAAAAATCAATGGGAAAAATATCCTTGGTGAGGATTAACATAAAAAAAATGCTGATCTACAAAAACTATTGTAAATAAAAATCAATCATTATTCAATAAATAACTTTGACCACTATTTACCAGGCCCTTTGCTAAGGTCTGACAGGAATCTATCTGCCCTCATAGACTTATAGTCTAGAGGAGAAGACAGATTTAAAAAATCAAAACCCCTAATTTAATTATAAATATAATTTATTTTTTAGATCTGTGGAAAATTTAAAAGATAGGCCAAAGAAAACCATAATCTATCTTTTTTCTTTTCTTTTTTATTAGGGGGTGTCCTTGCCTTGGTAAAAAAATTAAAAACTGATAAAATTGAGGAGGTTATTATGTTAAATACTCTCATAGTCCATTGATCAAAACATACATTGGTACCATTATTTCTTGGCAACTATTTTGGCAATATGTGGGAAGAAATATGTAGGGAAGGTATATATAACCTATTTTTTTCTATAGGAGCAATTTCTAGAAGTGGAAATGAGAACTAAAAGCATGAATATGTTTTATGTGTGTGTGTATGTGTGTATGTGTGATATTCCAGTATTATTTAAATGGTCAATAATTAGAGTCTAAATGCTCAATATGATGGATTATTAAATAATCAGAGTGTACGTTGTATGTTTTATTACATAAGATATAGGTTTATATTATTTATTAGGCATGCCTAAAAAGAAATTTAGCAACATTTTATTGTCGGTTTCTCTCTATATAAGTGCATGGTGTTAAAGTGCTTTTAATTATCTTCTTTAAAATTTTCCATGTTTATTTTTTTATAAGAAATGTGTTTTATCATTGGACATAATCACTGTAAAACTTTGTGAAATTTCTTCACGTACTATTGCTTAAATGAAATTCATCTCCAGCTCAAAGTGCTTTCTAAACTGTACAGTGAAAATAAATTAAAAGGGATTCCTATTATTGTCACTAGGATGGCTGTTTGTGTGTCCAGTGGCCTACATATAAAGTCATAAGTATTTATGTGTGTGCTTGACTGTACTCAGGTTTTGTCCTGGCATGTACATTTTTGGGAGGAAGAGTGTAATTCTAATACTATTGTAATTAAACGACTACTTTATATTCCTCAGAAATACAACATTGCACAGAATTCAATATAGAAACGGACTGGTCATAGTGAAAAACAACTTACATTCACTTAAACTGCATTTGGGTGAATGTAGACAGCCAGAAAGCCAACCTCTGACCATTATCAACGTTCTCTCTCTCTCTCTCTCTCTCTCTCTATATCTATCTCCCTCCCTCCCTCCTTCTCTCTTCCTTTCTTCCTTTCTCTCTCTCTCTCTCTCTCTCTCTCTCTCTCTCTCTCTCTCTCTTCCTGTTGCTGCTTCTCTATTTGGATGCTGCAAGGTTTTCAAGACATTTCAGAGATGTATGTGACTATTACCGGCCCTTTGTGATAGCTTCAGAACCACAGAGCCTTCCTACTGAGACAACTAATTAAAGGACGCCATCCTCTGTGTAGATAAGCAGGGTCACTTGTCTCAATCCCTCGCAAATGTGCCATGTCTTAAAGTTTCCTTTTCTCTTAAGAGCCTCTCTGCCTCGCTCCAACATTCTGCTCCATGAGTCCTCATGCTTTTGCTGCCCTTTGGTCTTCACGTTGCATCTTGTGTCTACACCATGAATAGCTATTCTTTGAACCTTTCCTTAGCTGCTGATGGCTCAGCTGTGCACGAGTGAGGGTTGTATGAGATATTACAGGGTGGACAGCATCTTCAGAATGGTTCATGGACCTTGGCATAAGTAACAATGAGCATGTGAGGAGGGAGTTGGGCACCACAGGAATCTTCACTGGGTGGCAGGTGTTAAGAGGCCTATAGAGGTGGATGATGATTTTTATTATTATCTTACTAGGCTTTATGTTCAGTGGTTGAGCTGCCATAGAAATACTCACAATGCTCTTACTGCTTGAATCAAGGTTAAATAGACAATGCATAGTAATGTCCCTGGCCCCTTAGTTAGAGCTCTCTTAGGTCCTTTCTAACAACCTGCCACATTGAACAATATGATTTTCCTGGTTTATAATATCAATGGCTATTGAAGTCATGCAGGAATTTCAATTGAGATAGTGTCTGCCAAATATTTACCATATATGCTAAAAAGAAGGATTTACGCATTGTTTCTGATCTTCACATTTTTGATAAAAATTGGAAAACATAGACCCAATTAAAATAAGAGAATAGCAAAGCACCAGTAAATATCCCCAAAGACTTGACGTGTATACAAGAAAAAAAGAAAAGGTTTTAAAAACATCATCAAACTTCACAAGATGTGGATACTGACTTGTCAATACATGATATGAATAAAGGAGCTCATACTAACAATTGTAATGAAGAAATTGAAGATGTTCCTATTAAAAGACAAAACAGTTTAAAGAGGAATATGCAATAATTAGTAGACTTCATTGTGCTTGTCCTATGTAAAGCATTCCGGACAAATATAAATCCACTTATTTAACGCATATTTGTTTGCCTCTACTGTGGCTAGTCCCCATGTGAAGGATATGGGGATGCAAAGTTGAGTCATACACGTAGCCTGCACAGAAGGAACACACAGTGAAGACACACAGAGAAGACAGCCGTCTGCATGCAGCTACACCCTTTTGGGCCTTCTAGCCAGCCAGTTGTGTCAGATTATTGAGGTCTTTGCATTTATCTGATAATAGTTATATCTTATGTGATTGTCACTTCATGGTGGGGTTTTGTTGTAGAGAGTGAATAAAATAATGAATGAGTCAGGATGCCGAGGATCAAAACATTTCAATTTCATCTCCTTCCCTAGCTGAAATGGCCTCTGGCAGGCAATCGTGAGGCCTAGACAGAAAAAGGAGAAAAAGGAATTAAAAACTAAGTAAAATAATAAAATAAATGGAAGATGAAAATTACAAAATGACAAGAGAAAGAAAAGTAGGAATTCTATGACTGGAGATGGGAAGGGAATTGAAGGCTATGAGTACGACCTCAAATAGTACTGGGGTTTGTGGCCTGATTGTTTCAAAACTGAAGAAGTTGTCGTTTTAATAAGGTTTCCTGTTTTCTAGATTCCTCAGATATTTCAAAACATCTCACTGTACGTGACCGTAACACATTAACCATAGAATGCATTGTTCCGTGGTTGTGGTATTTGGCTTTCAATCACCTTTAAGTGCAGAGGACATTTAAAATTAAATAATCCATGAAGTCATCTAGAAAATAAGAAAACATGACATTTCCATGCATTTATTAATGACTCCTTGCTGTCTCAAGCCAGCCTGATTACATGAAAAGAAGCCTTTTGTAATAATTCAGCTGTAATAACATGCCTCATTTAGAATGTATTAGAAATATACATCGTAATCTTACTGCTGATTTAAAAAGAAAGGCTATCAGAAAACTATCTCTTCATTTGAGTTTATTAGGAAATTGAGTATAAATTATGCCAATTGTAATTAAATTTCTTCAATTTATTATCTTACACTCTGCATGAGTAGTCACAGAGGTCATGGTATAAAATAAATATACTCTGCATGTGCAAAGAGGACATGGTATAGAATGTGTATATTACAAGGATAGTTTGAGTACTACGGTGGAATGCCTATTCACAAGATCAGAATCCCATTTGACCCTGGGGTCAGAGTTAAATTCTAATAATTTGTATTGTGCAGCCATGAGACCTTGTGGTATAACACATGGTGTAATCTCCTCTTGTTGTGCATTGTGTGTTAGAAATTATTTGTGGAAGAATTCTTCAATTTTGCAGCTCTCTTTGTCTAGGCTCTGCCTGGCGGAGCATCTATACTGTATGATTTTTTCACTTTGTTTATTTTGCAGCAGCTGTTTGCTATAGAAACATAAGGAGGGGTTTTGAAAACAATTGATTTTTTTTTAAAGGAGATTGGGGGTTAGGAATGCTTTGGAGATGCTCTTTCTCTTCCTATTTGAATTTAAAGCAGCTCTGAACAGCCAGTTCATTGTTAGGTGTTGTGATTCTGAATGGGGCACATCGGTGTGAAACTATCAAGTTCTTCTTACAAGACCTTCCAAGCAGAAAATAACCTTTCATTTCCTGGCCTTTACCTCCCAGAAAGAGGGCAAAAGGGTTGTAAATAAACCCAGGTTTATGCAAATCAAGGAATATATAGTGGAATTAATTGGGCCTTTGGGTTGGCCAGATTTAACGACAGAAGCGTGGTCTTCTGGCCAAATCATTTAGAGTTCACCAGCAGACTGCTCTTCTAGAAATTTAGGTGATCTGGCCATATTGTTTTGTCTTAATCTTCCTACAGTATTAATACCAGAAGCAGGAAATGTAAACAGCAATGAGGCTGATGGCCAGATTAGAAGTGCCATCGTTTAATTGATACTCTCATCCCAGTCTCTTCTTTTTTTAATATACCTGAATTATTTAGTTCAGTAAATTCTAGATTTTTTAAAAAAAAATTTGATATATGTACGAAAAGTTACTGGGACTTATTATAAACATGGATACAATTCTTCACAGACCTATGTTTGAATGCGTTTACCTACTCCATGGCTGGCCTGTTCATTTTACTAGTAGTGTTTTTTGATAAGCAGTTTTTGGTTTTCATGAAGTCTATCAGCTTTTGTGTTATGATTCCTACTGTCCTAGTCTTCTATAAAAATTTATATCTGCCTTAAGTTTTACCTTTTGTGTTAGGTTAATGGTTCATCTCTAATTAATTTGCCCATGTAGTTTGAGGGAGGAGCAAGAAGAAGTTTCTCATCAGATGGCTAGCTGTTCCAGCACCACTATGGAGAAGCTATCCTTTTTTGGCCCAATGATTGGTTTGGCACATTTGGAAAAAACAACTCGCCATGTAAGGGCAGGTCTATTTCTATTCCATTATGTATTTGCCTATTCTTAACTCAGTGTCACACTTACTTGATATCACAGCTTTATAGCAAGTCTTCAAATTAGTTAGTGTAAGTCCTCCAACTTTCTTTTACTTTTTCAAGACTGTTTTGACTATTCTAGTCCTTTTCATTTTTAACATAAAAATTTAAATCCAGCTTGTTAATTTCTTTAAAAAAAAAACCCTGTTAAGATTTTTTTAATTAAAACTATTTTTAGAGCATTTATGATTCCCAGCAAAATTGAAAGTAGGTACAGACATTTCCCGTAGACCACTTGCTCCCACACATACGGACTCCCCCATTATCACTATCCCCCATCAGAGTAGGACAGTTACAACAGAGGAACCTACGTGGACACATCATAATCTCCCAGAGTCCATGGTTCACATCACACTTCACGCTTGGCGCTACACTTTTCATGGGCTTTGCACAAATGTATAATGACATGCATTCATCAGTATGGTATCATACAGAGTATTTTTATTGCCCTAAATTTTTTCTGATCTTTTTCTTGTCTCCATAGTTTCATCTTTTCCAGAATGTCATATAGTTGGAATCATAGAGAATGTAGCCTTTTCCACCTGGCTTCTCTCACTTAGCAATATGCATTCAAGATTCCTGTATGTCTTTTAATGGCTTTGTAGCTCATTAGCTCATTGTAGTTTAGTGCTGAATAATAGTCAATTGTCTGAAGGGACTACAGTTTATTCATTCACTTCCTGAGAGATACCTTGGTTGCCTCTGAATTTTGGCAATTATAAGTAAAGCTGCTATAAACATACCCACATGGGTATATTAATGTATTTGATTTGCTAACATTTTAAAATTATTTTTGCATCAATTTTCATAAGAGATAATGGTCCACATTTCTTTTCTAGTAATTGTGGATCATTATCTTTTCTGGTTTTGGTATAAGGAGTATGGTGTCCTTTATGAAATGATTTAAGACTGGTCCCTTGCCGAAACTGGTTTGGCTCAGTGGATAGAGCATCGGCCTGCGGACTGAAAGGTCCCAGGTTCGATTCCGGTCCAGGGCATGTACCTGGGTTGCGGGCACATCCCCAGTGGGAGATGTGCAGGAGGCAGCTGATCGATGTTTCTCTCTCATCGATGTCTCTAACTCTCTATCTCTCTCCCTTTCCGCTCTGTAAAAAAAATCAATAAAATATTTAAAGAAAAAAAAAAAGACTGGTCCCTTATTCTCTCATTTCTGAAAGAGCTTGTATAACATTGGTAATACTTCTTTGTTTAAAGGTTTTCAATCATAAGTTTGACTTCTTTATTAGATGTAGAACTATTCAGAATTTTAGTATTATTGTATCAATTTTGATATTTTTATCTTTTAAGGAAATAGTCTATGTCATTTAGATTGCTGAATTTATTGGCATAATGATGTTTACTATTCAATTAGTATCTTTCTAGTATGTGGTGGATCTTTTTATTGCTAATATTCCTTCCTCCCTTTCTTTCTTTCTGATTATTAAAACTAGAGTTCTATCATGTTTAGAATTTCTTGAACTTTTTGAATCTTATGTTGATACTTTTCATGAATCAAATTTTTAAAAAATTAGTCATTAAGTTTTCTGTTTTATTGTCCCCCAACTTCCCTCTCAACCTTTTTCTCTGACTCCAATCACATGTATTAGACTTCCGGAAACCTTCTCATTGTCTTTGATGCAATGTTCAATTTTTCCTCATTTGTTTTTCTCTCTGGGCTTTATTTTTCCTTGAAGTTTACTGATGCATTCTTTTATTTTGTTAAATCAGTTATTAATCCCATTCAAAATTATTTGTTTCAAATATCAAATATATTAGTTATAGTATTTCTATCTTCAAATCACTCCTGAAATTCCCCATTGTTACTTCTTCCTTCAAAGCATAACCTTCCTTTGCCAACCCCCTCTTTTAATACAACCTGGTTCAGTTCATCTTAAAGCACTTGTTTTAAAGAAGATGAACAAAACTGATATCTCTAACCAGACTGAACATGAAAAAAGAAAAAGGACCCCAAAGTACCAATATCAGAAATGAAAGAGGACATCCCTGCAGACCTTGAAGACATTAGAAGAATAAGGGAATTTTGTAAGGAACCTATGGACATACATTAGATAAACTAGTGGCAATAGACAAATTTATTAACAGACACAATTTCCAAAGCTTACTCAAGGAGAGATAGGTAACATCAATAATTCTATATTTATTTTAAAAATTGAGTTCACAGTTAAAAACCTTTTAATAAAGAATGCTCCTGGCCCAGATGGCTTCACTGGTGAATCGTGCCAAACATTTAAAGACATAATACCACTCCTCCACAAGTCTTTCCTTAAATACAGAAGTGGGGGTACGATTATTTTCCATTTGCTTCTTTAATATCCCATATTATTGTTCAGTTTTTCATGGGTGGCTGTCTTTCTACCCTTTGAACACACAGCCCCCCCTCCCCCACCCTCCCGCAACCAAAGGATGCCACCAGCCACTGTGGCTCCCCTTCCCCACAACTCTCCTCCTGTCCTGAATGCTCAGAAAGTAGCAGAGCTCTTTGCACACAGTGGGTGCCTAATCCATGCTTATTGAATGAAAAATTAGGCAATTCTCTGGTCAAACGGGAGCAGTTTTAGGATTTGTGTTTAGAAGCAGAAGTATCCGTAGGAAGGAAACCTTACTTGGAACCCCCACACGTGAACAAGAGACAGCGGAGTCTCCAGCGGCAGCTTAGGGGAGGACTGGGGTGCTGGCAGGGCTGGGTTGGCTACCAGAGAGCTAAAAAAAAACCTGCTGGATCCTTACACTCCACAGGCCCTCCCTTGGGCCCTAAGGCTGCTTAGAGGAACCGGCAGGCCCCTGGATGGGCTGGAACACCTCGCTCCTCCGGGCAGTTATTCTGGGGAAATGGAGGTGGAGGCTTGTGCGACACATTCCTGGTGACTCAACAGGGAATTCAAGACGGCTCTCTGCATCAATCAAAGTGAGGGCTGCGACCGTTCTCAGGCACGCTTCTGTCCCGGCTTCTTACTCATAAAATGTTTATCTAAAAGTCAACGGAGAACACCCTTCCCTCCTGCCAACTCTTGTTTTATCTCTTCTTGGTCAGAAGCACTTAAGGGGCAAATTCATAAAATGAGTACTAAGGGTTACTTCCTATTTCGCGTTCAACTCAAGGCAAATACTTTGGAAGCGGCGTTGTTTTGGGCAGTCACACACATATCGTAGCATTTCATTAAGTCCTGTTCATTTCTGCTCCTGACGCTGTGACGGCTGCTGACAGTTGATTTAAAATGTGTATTACGTTAGCAGGGGAGAGTACATAAAATCACTAAATCAGATTTGCCAGTGAGCATCAACTCAGAAAAATTAAGCCTGTGGGCAGTCACCAAGGACAAAAGGCCAGGGCACACCCATATATCTTCTCTTCTCACGTTTGTGCTAAGTGGCGGGTTCTTCTTGTCTTAAGCTCGACTGTGAAGTTTCTGTCTAATCACCTCCTTTAGTTGTTAGTGGCTGCTGCTTCATGCATCAGAGGGACCAGAGCAGATGGTATAGAAAGAGACGTGTTTCAAACCTTCTCTTTTTCAAAGGTGCAGGGAAATCAAACGTGTGTTTTACCGCAAAAGTAATCAATGGGCCTCTTGTGTCTTTTTGTGTATTTTGCTGGAGCCAGAACATTTTACTTCTGACAAGAGTCCTTGGCAGTACTTTGTTCTGTCAAAAAGCGATGCCAATATTCACATATTGACACATCGTGAAATATCCTTCTTCTCCCTGCCGTCTTCCCAGGCCACTGCCTCTCTTTTTACCGTTTTGATGTCTGACATTTCATTGCACAGGCGCCCAGGTGTAGGTGAAGGAATGCGCTTGTACAAATCAGCAGAGAGAGAAAAGCTGACTTCTCCTCCAGCTTCTTCGCTGCATTTTGTGGTGGGCCAGGTACCAAGGGATCAAAGGGCACCTGGGCTTGCGGACTCGTCCTGCGCAGATGAACCAGCTACGATGAGAACGTTACCTCAGTGTGAGTGGCTATGGGTCAGCATCGCTCTGTTGGAAAGGTACTGACACATTTTTTCCTGAAGCGCCAGCTGTATTGGGAGGAGTTCCCATGCTCCGCACACATGGTCTGTACTGAGGTTCTGGAACAGCTTCTGCCTGCAGGGCACTGTCATTGGCTGGTGGGAGAGAGGAGCGGCTGGGAAGCAGTGCAGTGCAGTGCAGTGTGGCGCGAACTATAATAGAACTCTCGCACTGGATCCGCTGGCTCGGGCTACTTCAGGTTGTGCAGGACCCCAGGCACGGATGTGTTCAGTGAGCCAGTCTGTAAAACAATTTGATTTGAAAACGTATTACAAGACCCATACGAGTTTACTGCCCTTGTGGTGAAGATCTCAAATAGTGGGGGCAGAAGAAGTCCTTAGGTGTTGGTGTCCAGTCTGTGCCCTTGAGGATTCTTTTGAGTGTCCAGGCACCATTTGTTTATGTTCTTTATTGTCTACGGTGCCATCTCTGGTTAATTGGGGAAGAAGATAGATTGCTGCGTTACTACTCACAGTGCCATGGCTGTCGGGGCTGTTTGCATTTTAACAGCACAGATCTCTTGGCTTCTGCAGGGGCGGAATTATGGCGGTGGGTGGGAGGAACGTATTGGGTTCAGCCGGTAATCCAATTGAGTGACTGGGCAGAGAGCAGTGAGGCGAGGAGCTGGGATGAAGAGGTGTTGTTGGAAGAAGATGTTGAGTTTGCTCTAACGTCCTTTCCCCTGTGAATAGGTGTTTGCGTGGCTTTCAGCTTCGGGCTATTACAGATAGTGCTGCTCACATTCCTGTTCATGTCTTTTGGCAAACATATGTCCACATTCTCGGGGGATGTAGGCCTGGAATTCTGGGTCATATATCTTCAGGTTGTAGTTACCACCAATTTTCCTAGTGGTTGTACCAAGAGACACCACCACCAACAGAATACAGTGGCTCACGTGCCTCTGGTTCTCACCAACACCTGGTACACACAGTCCTCGGGTTACGTCGGACTCCACGTATGTCATTTCGTGGTTATGGTGCCATGTCCCATTTATTTATAAAAAAAAGTTCTGTGATTTCGACGTCTGTGCATATGTGCTTTATGTTTTTATTATTCATTTACCACAAGTAAAGGTCAGGAATTGTTCTCTTTCTTTTACATTTTTTTTTTTTTTTTTTTACTGTTTCACTTAATTACTGCTGGGTGTGTGCACCATGTGAGTGACGTAGGTGCTTATGTAGGTAGGTTCCGACTTCTGGCGAAAATCGCGTTATGTCGCCCGTAGGAACAGATCTCCGACATAACCCGAGCACCTGCTGTACTGTTTATTTTTCTCAAATAGCCAGGCTGCCGGGGGTGCAGTGGCATGGAATTTTCCTGATGACTTGTGAAGCTGATCAACTTTTTCTGTATTTATTGGCCATTTTGCTAATATTCTGTTGAAGTTTCTGTCCAAGTCTTTTGCCCACTGTCTATTGAATTGTCTGCCTTTTTCTTACAGGGCCTAGACTTTGGAGTTTCAAAAATTTCAGTCTTCTCTGACTGAAGGCACGTGCTATATAGTTAAATAAACTGTATCAAACAATGGTAGAGGAGACAAGAAACCTGGCTGAGATCAGGCCTGATAATAAATAGGTGATAATAAAGCTGATAATCTCAAATACAACAAAAATAACAATAGTAAAAGTAATACATGGTAGAAGCTACAAGTTAACATGTACCAACTCTGTTAAGACACTGCTATTTTCTGAGAAAAAAACATCCTCACACAATGAAAAGAGGTGGGGGGAAGTTGATGGCTAGAAGAGATAAAAACAACCACATTTGTTCCTAGAAAAACTGAAAGCTACATATGGACACACACAAAAGAGAATATGTGATTATTTAAATCTCAATGTTAATTTTAAAAATGACTGTTATGAGAAAACAGATAAACAGCATCATTTAAGTTTTAAAGTAATGAATGAACTCGTGTTGTCCCCAATTTACTAATTATCTTCTTGCATCATAGCTTAATTGTTCCCTAATGAATGCCTTGCCATTTTCAAATACTGATTAATTACATTAAAAAATTCATAATTTTCTGACTTATTTGTGTAGATTGGTTTAGATACACAGACTCCAGTTACACATTCTGGGTGGGGCACCCCAAAAATCTAATAAGGACATTGTTAATGAAACTATTACCCAATCCATGCTAATTCTGGGAAGAGATGCAGGAACGAATTACAAACTCAGTGAGTGAAAAACAACCCCCCATGTTTACATGTTTACCGGTGTATTTTTTATGTTAAAAGCTAATGAACAAAGGGACAAAAGCCCGTGTTTTATAACTTCTTCCATTTCCCATAATATGTGCTGTTTTGCTCATTGCACTGGTGTGTCATCACTGCTGCAGGGCCACGCTACTTTGTAGTTACAGATATATCTCCTCCTAGTTATATCAAAGCACTTTTTAAAATATATTTTTATTAAATTCTGACAGGAAGGGAGAGGGAGAGAGAGATAGAAGCCTCAATGATGAGGCATGTGCCCTGACCCGGAATCGAACCGTGGTTCATAGGCTGATGCTCAACCACTGAACACACCAGCCAGGCTGAAAGCATTTTTTCAATTGAAAAACCCTACAATCACAGCATTTTAAGAATCTGGATTCCTGTCCTGCAATCTGTCAGAGTGTCTAGGTTTGAGGGAGAACCACGTATAGGAGCTTATCCTTAAACCTTTAGAGGGTCCCAGCACTCTGAAGGGTAGGGACCAGGTAACCCACATTCCCCCTGATTTTGAAGTGGGGCAGAGCACCTTAGGAACACAGGCTCTGCCTCTGTGGGCTATGCACACATTCTGACCTTGACCGCATTAGCACATGGTGCAAATCACCGAATACCCGTTACGGATAAGCTAATGGATTGACTGATGATTTACCTAGTATTGCTCATTGGTGGCGTCAGGTTGGAATTTGTTAGCCCTCTGGAGAGGAAGATAATTCTTGAAACCAGATCATCTTTTTCTCTCTCTTTGACATTATCACCCTCCGTCCCAGAGAGCACTGCTGAGCACCGTCTTTGAAGTTCAGCAGACACCGGTTTGAATACTTCCTCTCTGTCCACTCAGCAGCAATGTGACCTGGGACAAGTCATTCCCAGAAACTGGGCCTCAGAGGCCTGCAGATTGATGGAAATATGAATGAGTTACTAGGTACACATCACTTGGTACAGTGGGTACAGTGTCATGTGGTACACGCTGAAAAAATGGCGGATGGCAATATTATTATTATTAATTATTATTCTCATAATAACCTTACGCCAGCATTATAGACCCTGAAAGGCAGAAGAAAGCATGAAGATTATATGGGGGAAGAACCTGAGGCCCAGAGATCTGAAATGACTTTTTCAAGGTCACACAGTCCGTCAATAACAGAACTGGGACTAGAGCAAGGTTTTTTGATTCCTGGACCAAATTCCTTTCCCTCTTAGCATGTGGCTTTCTTGTGTGACACGACTGAGGTCTTCTGCAGTGAGAAAAAAACATCCAACGCTCATGCTATTCAAGAAAGAAGGTACATCAGACTAGTTAAGTGCTAAAACAGTCTCCTGCCAAGAGATGAAAAGCTGGGGTTAGATCAGATGAAAGGGCGAAGGGTGCCTGCCTTGTGGGGCCCCACAAACAAAGAAGCTCAATAACAGAGTTGGGGTGCTTTAAATAGCTCCTTATAGAGATAACTCATTCATTTCGTGGAAATGGCCATTTTACTGCCCATGGCCACCCCTGATCACAACTAATTATCTTTCTGCTGTGTTTTCTCTCTACCCTTCTCCTTCTCTCTCTCTCTCTCTCTCTCTCTCTCTCTCTCTCTCTTTTTCTTCCTTTTAAATTTTGCTAGAGCGAGGCCACCGTACTTATTTCTACATTGATTTCTTCCCTGGGAAGAGCTGCTTGTATTTTTTCTCCCCAGTAAAACAAAGTGAACACTTTTCTTCCAGTTTCTAAGGCCCCAGCACAACAGGAGATACGAACATATGCATTTAGCCCGTGCTTACGTCCTGAGAGGCTCTGGCTAGCACTTTAAGTGAAGGCATCGTCTATCATGGATGCTGAAGATCAGAAACAGAGGGTAGGACTGTGATGAGATCAAGATTTAAGAGCGATGTGAAGCACCAATACTTGACTTGTATTTCTCAGATCACCAATATAGACATGTTAGACAGCTGATGCTTGTGAAGCTGTCTGTGCCGAGTGTAGTAAGATAGATGATTTATTTCTATGAGTTAACATATTAGTGATCCATATTTTTTTTAGCCCTTGGATTCTTCATTAAAACATAGAATACATTTCCTCCTTTCCCCAATAGATTGATTGCAAATGAACACAAGAGGTCTTTGGCCTCTTCTACCCTCACAAACTCCTAGTCAATTTGCAAATATGTAGACTGAGCTGAAATAATATCAACAAAAGCGATTTATTTTATTTATGTATCAATAATTTTAAATGGCACTTTCCATCCACCAGGCACTGTTCTAAACACTGTTGTAAAATATAAACTTACGTAATTTGCATCACAAATCGGTGAGAGGGTACTCCTATCATTTGTACAGATGACAAATCAGAGGTGCCCAGAGGGTAAATCGCATGCCAAGGTCCCAGCTCATAAGTGGGAGAAGCAATATATCTGGTTCCTGGGTCTCTGCTCTTACAGATGAGGAACCCGAGACAGGAAGAGGTCAAGCAGACTGGCCAAGGTTAACCAAGTAAGGGGCACAGCCAGGACTAAGAAACAGGGTTTCCCTCTAGCACCAGTGCACTTGACCACCACCTCTTGCTTTTGCCACCCAGTCTCTCTGTTCTTATAAGCAATATGCTTCTGTTAAGTTAAAAGACAAATTATGTCCCTTCTTTTGCCAACATTTATTTATTGCCCCATTCATCTTAGGAGCTGAATGCAATGACCCTGGGAATTGAATTCATCAATAGATCTGGATCTGCTTTTTGAGAGTTCCTAGTCTATAGAGAGACCGGAACCAGAGAGG
>NW_006296434.1:1138786-1179718 GCF_000327345.1 Myotis davidii
CATGGCGGGCATATGTCACCCAAGAGGCAAAAATGAAGGGCAGAGGTAATTTTGCCTGGAAGGAAAAAAGGGAGGAGACTTCAGAGGGTGATATCTCTGCTTGACTTTAAAGGATGAGGACTGTGGACGACATTTGTACAATATTCATCGGAGTTTCTGATATTTCCTACCTACCTCCTTTCTTCCCTCCCCCTTTGATCCAGGGCACCACCCATTCAAACCTCAGGGAAAGGATGTAGTAACAAAAAGAAGGGGGAAAGGAGTGTCCTCCCGGTGTCCGATTTTCACATCTCTGTTCTTAAAAACAAAAAATTCCAAGAATGAGAGGTTCCCAAGATGGCCTCCTCTCCCTAACCCTAACACCACGCTGCCACCCTAGATATACTTGCCACTAAAATGCCTCATGCAGAGAGGGGGATGAGGGAAGTAATGGAGAGAAAGGATGAAGGGGTAAGTCGGGGGAAGTGGAAGGAAAAGGCATGAGACCCGAGTCTGGTGCTCCCGGTCTGAGCTCGGGGAAGGCCAAGCCACCCTGCAAAACCTAAGCGCAGAGGAATCACCCTTTGTTTCTTGGATCAAGCTCCTTGGCGGTAAAGGGCTCAGGGGGACAACGTCTGTCTGGTGTGTGGCAGATGGGGCCTAACACAGCTTCTTCAAGGGAGCGTCTGCCCTCAGTGTGGCGTGGGAGGAGCACTGCCGTAGCCTCACCCCAGGGGGAACCCCGCCAGGAGAGGAGAGTGTGGGATGGGAATGAGAATGTCACTGGAGCAGATACAAATAAGGCCTGCGAACCAGGACCCCTGGGATGAGGGATGTCAGCCAATGCCCTGCAGCCGGACGACACAGGCCTCTGTCTCCCTTCGCCCATCAACGCATTGGCACTCCGTTAGACTCCAGGAACTCAGCATGACCCCAGGGCGAGGGCATAGCCCCAAACCAAAATGACATTTACTTTCCAAAAACCCAGGGCCGCCGTGCTGGGGGAGTGGAAAGAGGGATTAAGACGTACAGTCAGACGAGGACGTCATGTTTCTTGCACAGCTGGGTTCATGGATTGGCACCCATACCTGCTGCAGACAGATCCACGCCTCCCATTTTCTCACTGTTAGATCGTCTCTTCATTTATTGAACAGGCGTTTATGAGGGACCCCTGGCTGCCAGGCTCGGCACAGGCGGATGTCAGAAGGCAGGCCTGGATGTGAGACCCGCCTGAGAGTAAGGTTTAGAATGGGCCCAGGGGAAGAAAGCATCTTTCCCGTGAACAGAACACCATTACTTCGATGTTTAAACTCTCCTCCTTCAAAGGTAAACGTTGGCATTTTCAGTCTTCTGGGAGAAAAGCAGGAGTTAATAGCACTCGTTAAAAGAAAGCCAAGTTTCCTTCCTTGTACCCCTGGACTGTTATTTATTAATCTTTTCTTAGTGAGTGTTAACTTGCAAAATTAACAATGCAGCGGATTAATGGGGAAAGGAACACAAATGTTAAAAACGAGTACTCGAACTGCCAGTGGAAATGTTTTTATTGGAATCATTAACTGCATTGCCGGTCAGACTGATATGGCTCTGGCCACCTTTACTTGTAGACAATATACTTCTGACGAACAAGCTGTTCATTGGGAGGCTTTTTTGGAAAAATGGTTGGCGTTCCATTTAGGTGCTGTAGCTCTCATCAGTATTTATTCAGTCTCACTCTATGCACCCTGATTTCTGTGTTCACAGAGAACCACCTCGCCTGCTGCCAGCACCCTTAAATTCTAGAATTCTCTCCATCTCTAAGCACAGAACCCACTTCCTGGGTCCCAGCCATGCATGCTCTGTGTGTCAGCCACAACACTGAGGCTCAGAACATTAATGCCTCTGGGTCCCCATAGACAGAACTTGCGACGAGGGCTTGTGTAAGTGAGAGAGTGCAGTGGGACCAGGAAGGAAGGAGGATGAGGGAGTGCCTAGCATTCTCTCAAGTCCCACAGAGAATAACTTGGCTCAGTTACTCAGAGAAGGTCTGGAGACACCTCCAAAAACCCTTCCCCCCCGCCCCCAGCAATTTTGAGAGAGAATTAAGTCTTAATTCCCTATGGCTTCCATTGTCGGTGATGCATTCATTTCTCTCCTAGGCCTCTTGAATGGTACCAGTTGTGCACCACCTTTGGAAGAATTGAGAAAGAACTCATTCAAATTCTGTTGTGTGGTGTGGTTGCGGGGTCCTGGCTTGGGCACCTGCAGGATGTTCTGATCAGGGGCAGGGGAGCTAATGTGTTTTATCTTCTATTTCTATCAGTCACTGGCAGTAGAGGTCCAAAATGACCTGAAAGTTGTAGCTTTAGGTTTAGTGGAGCCCTTGATGTTTCCCTAGGTGGGAATGTTCTCCTGATTCCCAAGCAGGAACCATGTCCTCTAGACACACTAAACCTAAAGTCACAAGGATGGAATCACACATTCCCCAATGGGGCACTGGACACGGTGATGGGAGGAGGGGTTCGCTGCAACTTCACCACTTGGTCCTTCTACTTATTGGGGGCACAACACACCATAATGATTCAAGTAGATATGTCAACCTGAAGAATGGAGCTCCAGCCCCACAGGAAATCATTTCTAACCTGGGCCTGGGCCTTAATTGCATCCTTAAGAAGCCATTCTTCAGGTCTCTAAGTAAGCAGCTTTGAGATAATATGGTATATGGTAGGACCAGTGGATCCTGTTATCAAGTGTCCACTCTTGCATTTTTTTGTTGTTGTTTCGCTGTAAAATGGGTCCTTTGGTCTGAAGCAATGTCACATGGGATCCTGGGATTCCTTAGTTAGTGGTATTGGCTAAGGTTCTTCTGATAGAAAATTCGAATCCCTATCCAGAACATGTGTCCATCCTGGTTCAAACAAATTATTGTATTGTTATTTTTTTCTATAGTAGAAGTGATCGGTTATAATGAATTTGCCACCAAAAGGCTGGTTGGTCTCCTCAAGGGATGCTACCTTATCATAAACTCAGCATTTATCTCTGTTGACAGGGTAGATCAACCCTGTTGTAACTAGGTCAGCCTTGGGGGTAGGAGTCCATGTTATTGGGTCCATACAGAGTCTCCATCCCTATGGCTGTTCTATTTCATTCCATTCTTGTGGGTCACTGTTGAAGCCCTGCATGGTCCAGGGCAGAGGCTGGCTGGCATCTTACAGAGGAATCTTCCTATCTACTTCATTGTGTAGTGTCTACCCTACAGTGGATGTCTCTGGTGGGCATTTACATGTAAAACAAAGACCCACACACTTGGTGCCCACTTCCACAGGCATATGTATATACCCACACTCCTTTTACCAGACTTCTTGTCATCTGTCTTCCAATCTTGTTCCTGGCCAATCTATTTGCCACTTCCTAGGAGCTCCTGTATAATTTGCCTTAGGCTACTTCTTTCTCTCCACAAACTGAATGGCTATGTGTACGATCAAAGTTCTGCCCGGTGGAAGGATTTTCCCCTTACCACAGTCTTTCAGGATCACCCATCAGTGAGTAAGAAAGTCAAGGTATTCCTGAGATAAGACCATGGACACAATCATGTGTATTGTTGCCGATTCCAAGTGCAGGAGAACCGCTTTTAGCATTACTTATAGATGGGTGTTGAAAATAACTCATTTGCCAGATCCATATCTGCACACCAACCCCAGAATCCTATCTTGAGAGTCTACTACCTAGGACCTAATCTGCTACCAGAAGATTTAGATTAGATTATCCAGAAGCAGAACCGAGGCAGAGCCATGTGGAAGAGATTTTCTAGAAAATGTTTCTAGGAAAAGCTGATAAGGAAGTGGGGACATGTGACCGGGAAGGAAACGGGGGCAAAGGAAGGTGTATTATCAAACAAAGTTGTCAACTGGTTCAGCCATGCCCCCCCACCCATGGGACTTCAGGAGACAGTATAGGTAACAGGTCAAAGCTGTGTTGGGGACACTTTGGGAGTTAGTTGGACTACTATCCTGCCACAATTAGTCAATGTCTAGGGCTGCACCTGAGGTGACATGAATCCTGGCACTTCTGGCGCTCTGTGCAAGGAGACAAACAGAGTTCTGGCAGCCAGGGCAGCCCTCCCACAAGGAGATGCAGGTTCAGGCTGTGTGTGGGCTGTTGTGCAGAAGCATTTTAATGACATCAGAGGGCATATGGGTGGAGCACTGAGAGCATCTGCCATCATCATCTATTGATAAGCATTATTAGAAGGTTCACGTACAACTAGGCTAGCATTTCCGTAGAGGAGATATTATATTTGTCAGCTTTTCATTTATCTTTCCCACACCAATTCTATGATTAGAGGTGACTACCTTTACAATAAACTTATGTGTGTACCAATTTTTCTCTTAGTCAAATTTTGTTGCAGTGAGTAGTCTGCATGAAATTAGAGTCCTACATGAAATCGTTGTGGACAGATTAAGAATGGAATTGAGCCTCATCTGCTGCCCAGCGAATTGATGAATGAAAATAATGCTCTGAGAAAGCTAGAGAGAAGGGTTGGGCATACATCTTCAAGCCCTTCTCTCTCTCCTCTAGATTGGTTGGTGTTTGGTACACAGTTAAAATATGGCATTTCTGTTTGAGTAAAATTCTTATGTTCTAATATTGGATTCAAATGATCTCTTTTGTTTTGTGAAAACCATGTTTGTAATGTGAAGAAAGTACCTCTTGTATTTTTTTAAGCCTCCCCTAAGGCTATGTTTTTATTCATTTTAGAGAGAGAGATCGAGAGAAACATTGATATGAGAGAGAAACATCCATTAGTTGCCTCCCGTCAGTGCCCTGACTGGGGATCAAACCCACAACCTAGGTATGTGCCCTGAATGGGAGTTGAACCCACAACCTTTAGGTGTACAGGATGACGCTCCAACCAACTGAGCTACCTGGCCAGGGCCAGTACCTCCTTAAGAGAGATACACCAATATTCCAAAAATATAAACGGAAGAGATTTCAGCCTATTAGTTTGAATGAGACTTTGGGTGTAAGTGAGTCTTTCGAGCAAATGGGAAGTGTGCTTACACTATGCATTACTGTTTCTCTGGCTTATTTGTGTCTGACCATCTCGGTGCTCCTGTTGGGGAACAAGCAAAATAAAGGGACAATTAGTGGGATGCTGACGCTTGGGTGTAAATTTGCACCAACTCACCTTTCTTCTTTTACTTTATTTTGGTATTTAAATAAGCACTCGGGTAGAAATTTCAAACACCATATCTTTGTGCTGGATAAAGAAGGTTTTCATTCTGAGCTGGCTCAGTGAGTGGTCTCTTGGGTTGAAGCAAAACCATCTGCTACTTCTGTCTTGATTTCACAGTCGAATGTACACCTTGCTACATAAATATAATCTATGCATGTATTCTTAATAAAATGACACCCTATTTATTTAATGGAAATTCAGAAGGTGACAGGTAAATGGCCAGTCACATGACCAAAAGAGGGTTTTTCATTTGGTCTAAAGCTCTTTTTTCTTGTCTAGAACTTGGCTTTTAAATTTATTTATAAAGAAATGTAATGAAATTGATTTTTTTTTCTTCTTTGCTAATCCAGAAGCAGAAAATGGAAGGTATCAATGATTACTTTTTTAAAAAAAGTAGTTATCTCATGCTATTTCACTCTCTCTTACTTCCTGCTCAGGTATTTAAAAACCTCACAAAGACACACTCATACCAATAAGCTATAGAAGAAAAGCTATGAGGAAGATTTATTCTGTTGGAAAGCATGCTTTTCCCAATCAACTGAAGCTTTTTACCAGTGTTTTGCAGGCGGTATACATATGAATAGCAAGAATAATTTTTTACTGATTACATAATTTTTCATTTAAGATAACTATTTGAAATTGTGATTTTATGTATGTGGTAATTTGAAAAGGTAACCTAATGTGTGAGATGATATACTTAACTAATACATTCTCTTGGGTTATTTCTAGATTAGATGACTAGATTTTGATCACTAATATAAATGAACAATATAAATGACCAGGAAATTTCATTTGAACTTTTGTTCTCTCTCCCCAAGTTTTCTAGCTCCAATAGCATTACTTAGATCCCTAGTTTATAGCCAATGTCACACCAACACATTTAATAAAATAAAGATAAATAAGTAAAAATCCCTAGTTTAACTCTACATGGGAAAACTCTTTCAAAATAATTTATCCTCACTCTTTTTTTTTTCTAGCCCTTCCCAGTAGCTCTTTTCGATAGTTCTCAGAAATTCCCATGTACCCTGTAAACATGAAGTTATTCTTAGTATATTAACAGTTATTATCATGGGAGAAGAATGATTTTAATATTAATAAAAATAATCTCCACTCACTGCTGGAATAAATTAGTGTATTTTTAAAAGATGGTTCAATGATTGATATTTATAGAACGTCAATTGTTTTTAAAGGCAGCTGTGTGTGGAGTCAGGCAGTTTTGGGCCTCTTTGTCTCCCCTTCAGAATAAAAACTCAGAAACCATTCTGCCCATCAATCGGAAACCCAATCTCCTAAACCTAAATAATAACCCAAGTACCGATGGTCTATCGTGCTTTGCTGAGTCAAAGCACTTAACAAGAATTAACAAATAAAATCTTCAAAAGACTCCCCTGAGGTAGGTAAATGTTTTCTTGCGCATTGTTTTCGAGACTGTATCTCAGCTTCCTGGCCAAAGCTAAAAGGTCACTGTTGCTGATGCCAGGAGTGCCAAGAACCTGCTTGCTAATCCGGTTTTTAGAGGGTTGTAATGAGAGCTTGATATAAACTATGCCTAGTTTTGCATTTGGTTCGAATTAACAATGAAATTTCTTGACCCATTTAAATTATGTTATAGTTAATAGAATTGTAGAGTTGGAAAGGTCCTTCCGAATGATCTAGTTCCAATCCCTTATTGTATAGCTGCTGAGAAACGGAAGCTCAGGCATGTGAAACCCTGCTCAGGTCTCAGACTTGCCACCAACGGACTGGCCTGCAAAGATCTGATAGCCACGGCTTCATCTGGAAACCTCCCAGCGGTTCAACGGACTTTCCAAGAGGTGGCATGAGCTTAGTAAAGTAGCGAGTAAGAAAGAGAAAAGAGGAGAGAAGATATTTTATAAAGAGAAAAAGTTGGAAGGGTTTTGTTCTGGTTTGTTTCTGAACAAGCTTCTTCCTGTGCTAAATGACACCATGCCTTAGAAAGCCCATGTTCTATTTCTTAGAAAAATGCCTCGGCTCACAGCCATCCCCACAGTCCTCCTTAGACACCCAAACGGGCTAGGAATACTTGCTTAAAAGAATTTTTGTAATATTTCCCTTGAAAAGTCAAGGGTGGTAGGAGGCAAGGGAAAAGGGAGAGGCTGTGAGGGGAAATCTGAGTGCAGATGTAGCAAAGAAGGCGCAGATCCACATGAGGGTGAGTGCTGGCTTCCCAAATAAGGCCTGCTCCGTGCTGCCTGCGTGACACACCCTCTGCAAGCCCAAGCAGCACTTTGAAAGTCTCCCTATCTTTCTGTGATTTTATATGTATTGAAATTATTGATTTCAAAGAGGAACAGAGGGAGAGATAGAAACATCAACGATGAAAGAGAATCATTGCCCTAGCCAGTTTTGCTCAGTGGATAGAGCATCGGCTTGTGGACTGAAGGGTCCCTGGTTCCATTCCAGTCAAGGGCACATGCCTGGGTTGCAGGCTCGATCCCCAGGAGGGAGGGAGGGAGGGAGGGAGGAAGGAAGGAAGGAAGGAAGGAAGGAAGGAAGGAAGGAAGGAAGGAAGGAAGAAAAAGCAGATCATTAACTGGCTGGTGACTGAGCCCAAACCTGGGCATGTGACCAACCAGAATCAAACCTGATTCATAGGTTGACGCTCCACCACAGAGCCATGCCAGCTGGACCTGCAATAATATTTTGAGCAATGTCCAAAGTTCTGAACTCCCTCTCATTCCAATTGCCTACTTGAAAGATCTATTTTAATGTCTACTAGATATCTCAAAAGTAGCATGTTTAAAACTCACTTCTCATCTCTGAAACCTTCTTCTCTCAATGTCCTTCCAAACCCAGGAAATGACAACTCCCTTCTCCTACATAGTTAGGCCAGAAATCTTGCAGTTATCCTTAAAGCTTCTCTTTTCACACACCATATCCAATTTATCACGGATTCCTATTGATCCATACCCTCATTCCTGAGGGGTCTTGAGCCTCTGGTTACCTTGCTCCTCTCAGACTATGGCTGCTATCTTGTTTGCTCATTTACTATGAAAACTGGAAGGAGGCATACCAGGAGTGGCCTCATGAACTGTTTGCCAAGCACATGCTTTCTACATCATATAATGAATAAACTTTCCTCCTGTTGATAATCATGGCCAGTGCCTACCATCAGGATGGTGTGACTTTCCTTAAATGCTGGTCACTCCCTCAAGGAGCTGAACATAACAGAATGGGAGTCATAGCTTAAATTTTTAAAGATTTTTGAAATATACCCTGGTAGAAATAGTCTACCTGTCTGTACCTCCAGGGCCCAGAGTTGTGAGGTTGGGAAGCAAAATTCCCCAGATGCGCCACTAGGACTGATACGAAGGAGGGCTACTTCTGCTTCTATCCGTTGGTTCCATTTATTTTATTTTTAAATATATTTTTTATTGTTGATAGTATTATAGATATCTCCCATTCTCCCTCCACCCCCCAACTCTCCTCCTCCCAGCCCCTACCCACCCCACCACCCCAGGTCTTCACCATCCTATTGCCCGTGTCTGTGGGCTATGCGTATTTCTCTATATAAAAGGCTAATATGCAAAGTGTCTTCTCGGGAGTTCAACCAGGAGAATGGGAGTTCAATTGCTCGCTATGACATGTACTGACCACCAGGGGCCAGCACAGAGCATGGCAGGCTACCAGTGGCGGTGGGCTGCTGAGGGAGTGAGGAAAGGAGGAGACACGGAACCTGATTGACCCTGATTGCTGGCCAGAACTAGGGACTTTACCCATGCATGAATTTCATGCACCAGGCCTCTAGTAAGTATATAAGTTCTTTTGTTTATCTCTTCTTGTCCCACAAGCTCTACATTGAGGAATGTCAGTCTGTTCCATGTCTCCATCCTTTGGGTCTTATTTTGTTGGTTAATTAATTTTGTTCATTAGATTCTATAAGTGAGATCATGTGACATTTGTTTTTCTCAGATTGGCTTATTTAACTTAGCATAATATTCTCCAGGTCCATCCATGCTGTCCCAAAGGGTAAGAAATCCCTCTTTTTTTACAGCTGCATAGTATTCCATGGTGTAAATGTCCCACAGCTTTTTTATCCACTCATCTACTGATGGGCACTTGGGTTGTTTCCAAATCTTAGCTATTGTAAATAATGCTGCTATGAACATAGGGGTGCATATAGTTTTTCTGATTGGTGTTTTGGGGTTGTTAGTATATATTTGCAGAAGTGGGGTCACTGGGTCAAACAGAAGTTCCATTTTTAATTTTTTGAGGAAACTCCATACTGTCTTCCATAGTGGCTATACTATATACATGAGTTCTCTTTTGTCTGCATCCTTGTCAATAATTGTTACTTCTTATCTTTTTTATAATAGCCATTCCAAGTAGTGTGAGCCAGCAGTGAACTAGTGTTCCTTTTTCTCCACATCCTTGCCAGCACTTGCTGTTTGTTGATTTTTTGATGATAGCTATTCTGACAGGTGTGAGGTGATATCTCATTGTGGTTTTAATTTGCATTTCTCTGATGATTAGTGACTGAGCATTTTTTCATATGTCTCTTGGCCATTTGTTTTTCCTCTTTGGAGAAATTTCTACTTAAGTCTTCTGCCCATTTTTTAATTGGATCGTTTGTCTTTCTTTTGTTGAGTTGTATTTTGGATAATAACCCCTTATCAGATGTATCATTGGTAAACATGTTCTCCCATACTGTGGGTTCCCTTTTCATTTTGATTGTGGGTTTTTTTTGATGTGCAGAAACTTTTTATTTTGATGTAGTCCCATTTGTTTATTTCCTCCTTAGTTTCCTTTGCCCTAGTATATGTACCTATCAACATATTGCTATGTGAGATGTCTGAGAGTTTACTGCCTATGTTGTGCTCTAAGATTTTTATGGTTTAATGCCTTACATTTAAGTTCTTTATCCATCCCGAGTTTATTCTTGTGTATGGTGTAAGTTTGTGGTCTAGTTTCATCTTTTTGCATGTGTCTGTCCAGTTTTCCCAGCGCTACTTGTTGCAGAGATTGTCTATACTCCATTGTATGTTCTTGTCTCTTTTGTCAAATATTAATTGACCGTAATGGTGTAGGTCAATTCCTGGGATCTCTGTTCGATCCATTGGTCTATATGCCTGTTCTTGTGCCAGTACAAGGTTGTTTTGGTTATAATAGCTTTGCAGTATGGTTTGATATCCAGTACTGTGATCCCTCCTACTTTGTTCTTCTTTCTCAAGATTGCTGCAGCTATTCAGGGTCTTTTATGGTTCTATGTAAATTTTGGAGTATTTGTTCTAGCTCTGTGAAGTATGCAACTGGTATTTTAATGGGATTGTGGTGAATCTATAGATTGTTTGGGGTACTATAGACATTTTAATGGTGTTACTTCTTTTAATCCATGAACATGGTACACACATATTTTTTTGTATCTTTCTCCATTTCTTTTAAAAATGTCCTATAGTTTTTCGAGTACAGGTCTTTTACCTCCTTTTAAACTTTACTCCTCGGTATCTTATTTTTGTTGTTGTTGCAATGATACATGGGATTGCTTTTTTAGTTTCTCTTTCTGAGAGTTCATTATTGGTGTATAAAAATGCCATCAATTTCTGGGTGTTGATTTTGTATCCTACCTTGCCGAATTCATTTATTAAGTCTAGCAGTTTCCTGTGTAGAATCTATAGTGAGCAATGCAATGATATTGGGATGCATTGATTGATTGATCATAATGCAAACACTCTGGAGAAACTATCTATTCAATAACTTATTCTAGTAGTTTGTTTTTCTAGGGATCAGTCTATGCTTGCTAGTACCCAGTTTCTAAAATTTTAACTCGTTGTGGATCAAAAAAAAAAAGTGGAGTGTTACTTTTTTATTTCAAGTATTTTGTAAAAGATCATACTTATATGATTATTAGACATTTTGATGTCTAATATTGGTGCAGATTTTTCTCCCTCTCTCTCCTTTTCATCATCCCAGCCAAGTGGGTGCTATCAAAAGGCTTCCCACCATCCTGCAGTTAGGCCAAGCTCCTCTCACAGCCCAACCCAATTTTCAACAGTGGGATTTTTATCTTGTCATGCCTACTGCATAAAAGGAAAGAGATGGAAGCCATCACCTATTGGGGTATTGAAAAATGATGCATCACAACACGGGTGGTAAATAAGCGATTTAATTATTTCTCTCACATCAGGATGAACACATTCAGCAAAGCAAGGATCATTTCCATGGTGTTCAGAAATACCAATGGTAAGCCTAGCACTCATAAGAGGATTCATCCTCCAAGGGTATAGGAAGTCATAAACATACAGCTAAGCAGTGGTCTTGAGGAATTCTTCCAAATGAGCACACTAACAGACAATTTGTATTCTATTGTTGTTTGTGTATAGAAATCATTATTAGCTCTTATCGACCCTTGAATTATGAGATGAAGGTGAGAGTGATTACAATTCTGGAAGGTTTGAGTAGCACTTTGTGTGAAACTAAGCAGTTAATTAACTAGAACATTTGATATATGGAAAAAAGCTCAGCAGATTACACATTTTATAAAATGGCACTCCTGAAAAAATGATTATTTATAAAATTCTGAAAAACGCAGTTTCACCTACCATTTCTTCCAAAGTTCTGGAGCGACCTAATATTATTTTGTACACCAAATTGGTCTAATAGAATAATCAGCTTAGCATCATTACACCTATTTCAACATGCTACTTACTGGTTAATAAGTATAATTCTAAAAATTAGAGTTATAAGTTGTGAGTGCTATACCACTATAATTCTGTAATTATTTTCTTCCATCTTTAATTGTTGGCTTTGGCAGGAACTCTCAGAGACATCTAGATCACCTGGTCTTTCTAGCTACAGGCAGTGAGACTGGAGTTCCCAGTCTTGTTCCAAAAGAGCGGGGGAAATTGGGTTGCTTTCTTCCTTTATTCTGACTTCAGTCCTACAGGGACTAAAATCCTCTTCAGTTCGATGAATGTCTCTTGAATACAGCTGTGAAAATTTTCACACATCAGGAGAAGTTAGCAATATATACTGCTGAAAGCAAAAAACAACAACAACAAAAAAACACAAAACAAAAAACACACAGTTACTGCTAAGTGAAGCTTAAAGGAAACACTCTGATGTTTGTGCAGGCAAATGAGTGAACACAGACCCTGGGGTCCCAAACACACCATCTTGGTGGATTATTATGCACGATTTGTCCATCCTGACAAAATGATTAACCATTTTGCATCTGTGAATCCCTGACCCCAAACAAATAAAAGGTAACTATAGCTATGTTGACAAAGGCTTGGTTGTAAAATTCTGCTACAAACACAGGCATTATAAGGGGGGAAAATCTGTATGAAATAAATTCATGTCAGTTTTCTTATCAACCACCAGGGCAACCTTCTTATTTATTTATTTATTTATTTATTTATTTAGAAGAATGATGTTTTGGCATCAGTTATTAATTATATGTGGATGTAAGTGGGAAAGATATTTAGGAATAATCCTTTAGGGTGAAAGAGATGGATAATAAGATGTTAAGCAGGGCTTAGTTTCAGGTTGGAAAAGCCTTAAATAACCCACCTCATTACCAGCAAAGTGGAAATAATTATTTTAAAAACATTAAAAAAATTTTTTTTATTAACTTCAGAGAGGAAAGGAGAGGGAGAGATAGAAACACCAACAATGAGAGAGAATCATTGATCGGCTGCCTCCCGCACGCCCCACACTGTGGATCGAGCCCATAATCCAGGCAGGTGCCCTGACCGGGAATCGAAAGGTGACCCCCTGATTCATAGGTCCATGTTCAACCACTGAGCCAATGCCAGCTGGGCCTGGAAATGATTCTTGACTCAATCTCTAAGGCATCCTTCCAATATATTCTGGCTTTGAAAAATCCTGTAGGTCCTTCATGCTATACCTTTCCCATCTTGAAGAAAATAAAAATGGACTACAAAAAGCTGAGCTGACGTTCCTCAAAGAGAAACTGTTGAAGAGATGAATAATTTCCTCTTATTTTTCATTGTTTGCCAAAACATCAAATCCTTGGACATTCATTTAGTAAGTGACAATTAGGATAGTGTGATCTTGAAAATGTGGGTGAGTTATAAATTATAGAAGACTAGCTAATTAAACTAAAAAATAAAAGAACCCTTAAGGATGAAGAAGGTAAAGGGATTGAGAAGTACACACTGGTCATTACAAAATAGTCATGGCAATGTAAAGTACAGCATAGGAAATAGAGTCAGTAATGTTATAACAATTTATGGTGCCAGGTGGGTACTGGAAATATTAGGGGGGACACTTTGTATCCTATATATTCAAAGGCTAATATGCAAATTGTCCCCTTGACCAGGAGTTCAACCAGTTTGACTAAAGGGCGGGGCCAGCCGGACCCCACCTGTGCATGAATTCATGCACCAGGCCTCTAGTAGTATATAATTGTCTAACTACTATGCTGTATACCTGAAACTAATGCAAAATAATATTGACTATAAACTGTAATTGAAATTTTTTTTAAAAAACCCTGAAGGAAAGGACATTTATAGAGAATGAAATAGATCTTGCCTCAACAGTCTTAGGTTTCATGTTTAACCCATGACACCGTAACGATTTCCCCAAAATGATAGTGGCAAGAACAGACATTTCATGGATCTACTTTATTCAAAAGTGTAAAAAAGTCCTCAGTTCTAGTTATTAGATGACATCTAGGCCAGTGTTTCCCAAAGTTTGGATGTGTATGAATCACCATAAGATCTTATGAAAAATGCAAGTTCTAATGCAGGTGGCCTGAGAGTTTGCATTTCTAATAAGTTCCCAGATGACCCTCATGTGGAAAGACCAAGAATGAGACTGATAAGCAAAGAATTAGAAAACTTGGAACAATTCAGAAGAGCATCTAAGGGTTATTAATTAACAATTGATCAATTAGATCTGTGAGGAAAATTAATGGCTTCCAGGAAAAATAATAAGTGTGGCAAGAGAGAGTAAAATGAATAATAAGGTGACTAAAGCACGTATGGGGTTCATAGCAGAGTTTTTATCCCACAGAGAGCACAATTACAAGGGAGTTTCCATGAAGCTTCAGGTCTGTGTAACATCTGGAAGAATTTTATGACAATGAGAAGTGCTGAATATGAAAAAAGGTTGCTCAGAGAAGCCAGGCAGTCTCCTATCAGGAGTTTGGGGTGATTTAAGAATGCCCCTTCTCAGAAAGGATGGCTTTTCTTCACCAGCTCTTAAAGACCTCTTCCTGGTAAACATGGGCAGAATTGCCATATCAGTTTGGTAATTTTAATGATATGTTTGTATTTAGAAATCATTTGGAAGCCAATTCTACGTATCAGAGCTGATAACAGACCTCACCACAACACCATTTTTAGCTATGAAGTTTATTTATTTATTTTGGTTGTATTGGGGGGTCTCTCTGGGAGAAAGACATTTATTAGTTTACTTTGCCCTGCATATGATGGTCCTTTAAGTCTCCATGCTCTTATTTCCACATTGGCTAGCTAGAAGAAAAATAAAAAATATATATGCTACATGAATTTATATCGTTTTTTAAAATAAAACTTCACAATTTATGAATGAAAGGTACAGAAATATAGTCTCAATTTTTAAAAAGGCAATAAAAAACTAGAGAGAGAGAAGCAGAGGCAGGCAGGCAGAAGGAAGGAAGGAAGGAAGGAAAAAACAAAATGTTGAGGATGTCACTACGCAGCTATCCCAGAATGCACTGAGTGCTGAGACAAACATTTCAGTAAAGCTCTACCTCTTATTTAACTGCTTAATTTTAGCATATAAAATATGAGTTTCTAAGCCAAATTAAAAAAATAGATTCTGTTTAAAATAACTTATTTGAAAAATTAGCCCAAAGTCCCACTTTGGAGAGAAAAAAAGCTATTCCTCACAACTAACATTATTAATGGTTGCTTATTTGTGAGGTCCCAATGCCTGCTTATTTAAAGGGATTTGGAATCTTCCAGATACATACTCTTCTGTGTTAAAAATAATAGCTGGAGAGTCTTTTGCCACCAGTATGTGGGTGGTAGGAGGAAGTGGAAAAAATAAAACTTCACAATGCCTTGTGATTTATTAATAAGTTTCATCTTCTGTTTGGAATGTGGACCACTAATTACATGTGTGTCTCATCACTCACTGGTGGGAGGAAGGGGTTCAGCCATGAGCTTAAGAGACAGACACCCTTCATTTTTCGCAAAAGGGAGACTTTACAAGTGCCGGTCCACAAGCCATTCTCAGCCCCCCCGCATTCGCAGGCGAGCTGGCCACCAAGAGTTGTCCTCCAGACTCCCCATGTGGGCCAGCTCACTTGGATTAGCCATTGAAAGCAGGTTTGTTTGTTTGTTTGTTTTGTTGTCTTTGAATTTAAAAGTCACCCAGGGCTTTCTGCTAATAATGATGCAGGGTTGCTTTGCTGGGTGATGTGGCCCAAAATAGCCCATTGCCATCCCAGAGGTGGAGGAAAACAAAACAACAGAAACCCACCCAGGATGCCTAACTGGTTTCAATTAATTAAATAACTTAATAAATGTGAAATCAATGAAGTAAAGGCTGTGAAATCAATGAAGTAAAGACTGCGTAGATAATTTCGGCATTCAAATTTTGGAAGGAGCCCCAACAAGTAATGTATTCTTCAGACAGGCCCATGTTTTATGTTCATGGATCTCTAAAAGAGGTAATTTCAAAAGAATGTATGCGTAGGTAGCAGGAGGCAGAGTGCAGAAGATGTTTTGTGGAGTTGAACCCTTGAAACCTGTATATCACCCAATACCTTCAATTTAAAAAAATTAAAAAAAGAATGCCTGCTCAGAAACTTACACTAGCTCTTTCTTGTTGATGTTTTAAATATCACAACAAACTCCATATTAGGTGCGTCAATCCCCTTCCCTAGTTACTTTCATTTTTTGTTACTGTCAAGAGGAGCTACTACTTTTATTAAAAATGTTTACTTGCTTGTTCACTCAAATCGACAGCCATTCCTCTGGATTGCATTGAGCTGCCTTTGGCCCTGGCTTCCCCTTCCCCTGGCTTCCTCACACATTTAGTAACTTTTACCTTATACCACGCAAGGGTTTGGGGTGCTGGTCCCCCTCAGTTGAAAATTCCTCTATGGCTTTTTGACTCTACAGTCACCCTTTTTATTGGTGGAGTCACCCAATCCCAGATGGAAAATAGGCTTTTCCATCTGTAGTTGAGGATCTGCAGTTGGGAAACCGGGGTTGGGGATGCAAATATACTGTTTTTGGTGGATCTGCAGTTAGTTGAATCTGCTGATGCAAAACCATGAGTAGGACTATATTTATGGAAAGAAATCCGTAGTAGTGGGCCTGTGCAGTTTAAACCAGGGCTGTTCAAGGATCAGCTGCTGTATTGCATAAGACAAGACCCCTGTCCTTGGGAACTCAGATTCTGTTGTGTGGAATTTATAACTTCCTGCTTCCAAAATCAATTACTCTCTTTTTCAAAATTCTGGTCCTTGTTCCTCCACTCAAAGTCTTTCTTGATCAACTCCAAACAATGGGCTATTAAATGGCAGAATTTGTTTCTTTTTGTATTTAGCATGGAGGGAGGAAAGATTGGCATATGGTAAGTGTCCTATTAAATATTTGTAAAATGACTGAATGATTCTCTCCAATCCAGTCACTCCCTGAGACTGTGTATAGAGAAACTTACATGTCTTCGGAGCTTTCAGATTGTAAGAGGTTTCATGTACCTTATCTCATTGAATCCTCATTATTTTTCTGACGTAGTAGGTGAAGCAGCCCTAGGCACCCAGATGAGAAACTGCAGCTCAGCACGACTAAGGAACTTGCTCAGGGCTCACACAGCTACTGTGCAAGGAAGCCGGGACCTGAGAGCCCTCTTGTTTCCACCGTCACCTGTCTTACTTGTGAAACTGTGTTAATGTTTGTAGTTTCCTTTCCTCCAACCTGTGTTTTCCACATTTTATTCTTCAGAATTACCTGGGTGGGGGCTGGGGATCTTGTTAAAACAGATTTGGGGCCCTGGCTGGTTTTCTCAGTGGTTAGAGCATCGACCCACAGACTGAAGTGTCTCAGGTTCGATTCCAGTCAAAGGCTCATACCTTGGTTGCAGGCTTGATCCTGGTCCCCATTGGGGTGCATCCAGGAGGCAACCAATTGATATGTCTCTCACATCGATGTTTCCCTCTCTCTGTACATCTCCCTTCCACTCTCTCTAAAAATCAATGGGAAAATATCCTAGGGTAAGGATTAACAACAACAAAAAACAACAACACCCCAAAACAGATTTGGACCCCAGCCATAGAGTTTCTGATTCAAGTAGGTCTGGAGTAGGGCCCGATAATCTGCATTTTAAACAAGTTCCCAGGTATCTTCGTGCTTCAAGAACCACCATGCTGAGACTCTAAACTCTGTAGGAGCAGCATGGCTTCTCTCCCCTCAGTCAGTTATCCGGGCTCTGTCACCGCCAGTGCTTCGCGGCGTCACCTTTAACAAGGAGCTCACTGTCAGGGAGCGCGTCTTCCTTCTGGAACAGTCTCATGCAGTTGAGATGGCTTTCACTTGTCTGATGGCAGAGGCTCCGGACAACGGCGTGGGCTCCTCTCCTACTTGTTTAGTAAGCGTTTCTCAACTTGTTTTTCAACAAGCGTGTTCCAAGAACCACATGCACTGGCATCATCCTCGGGGTGCTTAATAGAAATACTCATTCCTGGAACCACGGAGTCAGACTCTGTGGGGATGGGGCCTAGTAATGAGTCGTTGAACAAGCGAGTTGCTGACGTGCCAGAGCTACAAACCTCTGTATTAAAACCCCTTTAACATCCCCTTTTCACTTGTATTTCTTCCTAGAGGAAAAATTCCAGCTCCTTTAAGTTTCCCTCCTAACGTCCATTTTCCAGATTTTCTCTGAACCCGCTCCAACTTGTTTGAGTAGCAGGGGGTGGATTTTTAGGCATATTTTCAAAGAGTTCTTCTGCATGCCGTTCCCATGTGTGGGTTTCTGCCCAGTATTTACAGAGAAGTTTTTTAATAGGCAGTGTTTTGGAAAGTGACTACTGAAGATGTGAAATGGCAAGGAAAATGAAAAAGTTACTTTAACTTTCACATAAGACTTCCTTGAATTTTATATTTAATCTTCAGCCTAAAACTTGGTTCTTCATCATTATTGTCTTAAATGAACCTGACCCTGCAAACACCACTTAAAAATATTGAATTTATTTATTCACTTTAGAGCTCAAAGTCCCCTTCATCATTGACTATGCTTTTATGAATTTTATTTTGAAAAATAACACTGTTTCAGGGAATAATTTTTTTTATTATTTGAGAATAGACCATTAGTCATTGGGCTAGATCCATGAGTTTGTTGTTTTTCAAGTCAGTGTTTTCAAAAGTGCCTTCTCTATTCAGGAAACTGTTTCTTTAAGGTGTCCTGGGAATTCTGGAGCCAATATATTGACAAATCTTTCATTGGTCTGGAGGGGCTGATCTGAACAGGGCTTGTGCCTTGAAAGTAAACTTGTTTTGGCTTGTGTCAACAATAAATGTCATGTTATTCTCAGCCCACCCAGGAGCAAATAAGACTCAGCAGAGGGCTGGTAGAACCCTCCTGTTGTAACTAACACCGACCCTCCTCTCCATCATAGGACCAGGGCGCTGACATTGGACCCGCCTAGATAACCCAGGAGAATCTCCATCCTGAGGCCAGATGGTTAGCAACCTTAATTCCTTTTGTGACCATAATTGTCCTTTACCTCGTAATGTAACATAGTCATGGGCTTCAGGGATTGGGATGTGAACATCTGTTCAGGGGCCACTATTCTGTCTACCATAGGTTTCATCAGAGAAATAGCTAATAATTATCATTTAAATCTCCAAGTGTGGCCTCTCTACCAGCAGTGTCAACATCACCTGAGACCTTGTTAGGTGCTGCCCCTGAGTCTACTGAATCAGAAATATTAGCTCTGGGGCCTGGCAATCTGTATTTTAACAAACCCTCCAGGTAATTTAATGCCCACCAATGTTTAAGAATCACTATTTTAAGTAGTAGTATAAGGAACCAGAACAAATAGTCAAGCGAACACTCTATTTTGACCCAGTCCTGTCAGGTGGTAAAGAACTTTATATTTTAGTTAGAATTGAAGGTGCCAGGAACCTACAGGACCTGGAGGTGCCCTCGGACCTGGGAGGAGGAGTGCAGACAGCAATGCCTGACATTTCCATCTCCTCCAGTCCACACTGATCTAGGTGGCTTGATTTTATTATTTACCTATTACTTTTTTTTTGGGGGGGGCAGGTTGTATAAAGTTTCATTTGGAAAAAGTTACCACTAAGTATTTTATTCTAAGGACAATTAAGTGTATTAGATGTTATTTACCACTTTATGAATCAGTCCAGCAGAATATCTCCCACATTTTTTAGGGGTGACTTTTGTTGCAGGTCTAGCTGAGAAAGGTAAAATGCAGAGCAGTCTAGAACCCTTTGTCAACACAGATAAAAAATATTCGAGACTGTCCATTCCCCTTTAAACAAACGAAAACTCCCTATCTTTACTTTATCTCCTGCAAACTGAGGCTCTGAGGCAAAGATCGACTTCCCCAAGCCCTACAGCTAGAAAATGGGATTAATCTGACATTATACACCCTATTGAGCCATCAGCTTATCATTTGTGGCTGATTGTGGTACCTGAAAGGAAAGATGATCCACTTAAAAAACACACCAAAATAAACAAAGGCTTGTCCAACTGCTGTTTGCCTGAAGCTGGCATCTGAGAAGAACTTTCCCAGGGACTGGCCGCACCTGAAGTCAGCAGCAGAAATAAGATGAGAAGAATAAGCAGGAAAGAAGCTTGAAATACCCACGGATTTAGTGTTTGCGTCTCACAGCTTCGCATAGGGCTGGGTTCTTTAACATGCGGAGAACACTTCAGCATCAAGGAGCCTCCCTGAGCTGCTCATGCCCTTGGATTTCCTCCCTCCCACCATGGTCTCTCCTGTCCACGCCAGATCTATGAGGGGACCATCCCAAATATAGCAGGTTCTCTCTCTTCTACCACTGTAAGAACTCTTGGATTTACGTAAAGACTTCAAAGTCTTTTCCAATTAAGAATTCAAAATTTAAGAATATTAATTGAAACATTATGTGACAGGAAACTTGCTAAATTCTCTGATTTTAGGATTGAGCAAAACAGACATAATTCCTAGTCTCACTAAGCTTAAATAAGGCCATACATTTATTTACCCTGTATTCTACTACTGGATTATGCAAATACTATATATATTTTTTTTTTCTTTCATGCGTATATATTTATATATATATATATATTCTTTCATGCGTATATATTTTTTCTTTCTACTAGTCTAATGGCTGTAACCACTTTGTGATGTTACCTATTTGTTATTTTCACCTTTATCTCTGATATGAACATATTTTTAAAGCAAATGCCATGTTGGTCTGAAATCATATGCTATTTTAAGGAAGACTACTTGGATTATATTTCCAACTGCCTTCAGGCTGTGTCCATTTTTATGTGAGTTGATGCCTCTCCTTTGTTTTCTAAATCTAATTAGGCTTGAGAGTCATTAGGAAATAGGTTAGGCAAATTTAGATTTGAATCTTAGTTTTACTTCTTTGTCTCTCTCCATCTCTCCTAATTTTATTTATATAGATGGGAATTTTAATGTAATATTTCTAAGTCTCAGTGAAAAGGTAAAATATATGTGTATGTGTGTGAAGGTTAAAATATATGTGTATGAGTACTTATATGCATATGTGTAATTAGACATATACTTTTAAATGGAGAGATGTTTATTGAAAACAATGCCTGACATATAATGGGTGCTCAGTAAGAACTAGTTTCCACACCCCCGGCTCCTCCTAGTCAATTATTCTTATGAAATACAAACTCTTTGGGGCCCTTTCTCGTCAGTCCCATCATGGTAAGTCCTGTGTACAGATCTGCACTGGCCTCCTATTGTTTCTTCTCTCCAATCTTTCACCTGGGATTATCCCAGAGCCTTGCTCTCACCGTGTTACTCCCCTGCTCAGGTGCACACTGCAAACACTTACTGCCCCTTGCAATACTCTGTCTGGTGTTCTCTGTGCTTTACTTATGTTTTACCCTTGAAAGAACTGCTTTCGTCATCTCCCTTGAAAAAACCTGTTCACTGTGGTGATGCTTGTTGCTTCTTTGCCCCTAGATTATCCTGCTCAGTTTCTCTTCTGAGTCTTTGCTTAAACTGTATGTGAGCCAACCTTACTTTTGAAAGAAAATACTTAAAAGTTCAGTTAAAAACTGCATATGCTTAATATGCTTTATTAGGTAGGTCTCTTTGATTATAAGCTTGAGAAATCAAATAAGCTTAGGCCAAAAAAGTAAATTATTATTTTATGAAATCCACGTTGTCCTCCCACAACTACCCTGTGGGAGGACAAGGATTCAGCAGAGTCATGGGAACCGCTGGGCCCAGAGACCAGACACGCTTCAGGACTCACTCCATCTCTCATCACTGCTTTTCCGGGCCTTCTGATTTCACACCGTCTCCCTGGAGACTTGGTCCTTCCTTTCACATCTAGAGCCCTTTGCCCACAGCTCTTCCAAAGAGGAACGCTGACTTTCTTTTAAGGACTCTGATTGGTCCAGCTAAGAGTAGGTGTTCACTCCTCTGCCTTGGGGGAAGGGTCATGTATAAGATGGAAGTTTCCACAGTAGGGGTGTGTGTGTGTGTAGGGTAGGGGTATGTGGCTGGGAGTAGAGAGGGAAGGATGCTTGATGTCAATACTGTAGATGTATTACTATTAACAAAATCATTTTGAGTTTGTTATGCTCTTCTGAGTCTGCCATCATGGAAGGTAACGCCATCTTCACACATGTCCTTTGGTATTGATGAGAGAGATGCTTTGCTGACTTGATGGCCTACTGGCATGGCTAGAAAAACATGTTATGCTATTATAACTCTGCTTGCAAGGGTTTCATGTGAGAGCTTGGGAATATAATTATTATTTATCTTCTGGATATAACTAGAGTATTCAGAATAGTGTCCTAATTGTAATAGTCATAGTAGTGTCACACAGAAAACTAAAGGTTTCAACTGTTGTGAATGTATACTTCTTCATTCTCATTCATTAGATAAAGACAGTTGATTCTAGTCACATATTGAAGTTCCATTTAACTTTGTGATACCCCTTTCATCTTGATGAGGCTTTTGAAATTTAGAAAAATCTTCATTACATTTGCATCTGTCAAAATTAAAGAGAAAACAAGAGAAATGTAGGCATCGCATTCAGACTTCAGGTTGCTAATGGCCCTGTGGGTTTCTCTACCTGTACATTTAATAACTGAAATGAAATGTTAGTACTTAACAGTTGGAATTCTCTATGATTTTGGTTATCTCACTAAATAAGCTGCTGACACAGCATGAGAGCTTGTAAAAGATAAAAAAGATCCTCTCTGGTCTGAGCTAAGACACCCTCTCCTACTGCTTTACTTTACATATGTCTGTGTGGGGCTAAACATCTGGTAGACCACTTATTTGTGAATGAGGGCAATTATCCATGGCACAGGTGCGTTATCCCCTGAAAGATCTTATTTCATTCTAATATAGACATGTCTGCAAATAATTTATGAGGTGCACTTATTTTATAGTCATTTATCCCGTGGAGAATAATTGCTAATCTGCTTTTTACCCCTTTTCATTTTTCTGTTCCTTCCTTTCTCTTTTCCTTCCTTCCTTCCTTCCTTCCTGAAGGGTTGGGCTGTGACATCGCTTAGCTAGGATGTAGTATATTTTGTGAATATATAAGTGCTAAATAAGACACTGATCTTTCCCTGTAAACCTTAGAAGAGATGCTGTAGTTTCCAAAGTAATCTACTTCAAGACCACACTGCCCTATAGGCTGTAGGTTCTTGGTAGCAGCTCTTGGCAGCACTTGCATTTTGGGTTATTCTCTCTCTCTATAGATGCCAGTGGTGGACATAGAAGTCAGCATCGTGCTTCTTTTTTCAGATGTGCGGATTCTATCAGCTTCCCTCTTGTTCTGCCTTTTTTTCTTTTGTGCAAAGCTTGAGTCTGTGGACACCTCCTTGAAAGTCAAGGAGCTTCTAATTCTTTGAAAATGGAAAGTTATCATTTGCATTTTACATGTTTGCAAATAATTAATATAGCTTATTAACAGACGCGGCCGGACTTTGGACTTATTCCCTAACAGGCAGCATTCTTTTTAAAGTCCATTCTGAGTTATTTGAAGTGAAAGGCAATGGGATTTTTTCTCTTTACTCAGGCTGTGTTGTTCCATATAGAGTATCTCCAATAGGTATTTATACACTGAGATATTTAACTATAAAATGGAATAGAAATGATGGGTCAACATCAGTGCTTAGTTTTTCAGATTATTTTGGACAAATCATTTAACCTCTTTGAATTTAGCCAAGTGGTTAAGCATATGCCCTCTGGAAACACAGACCTGAGTTTGAGTTCTGCCTCTGTCCAATCACACACTATGGGACTTCTCTTAAACTTAAATTTTCTACATAGAAAATGAGGATAAAAATCATGTTAATCTAAGATAAATTGTCTAAAATGCTTACCACAGTGCTTTAGAGAGGAAAGAATTACTATTAAGTGCTCATTGCCTATTAACCATTATCATTAGTAAATACGAAATTAGTAATACCTGCCCTGCCTATCTCAGAGGTTATTGTAAGTATCAACTGGTGATGTATTTATAAAATCCCACATAAATGTAAGATACTATTTTGATATTTTGTAAGCTATCACTATCCTCTGAAAAAGAATCCTGCTTTTAGTGGTGCCAAGTTTTTGGAAATACTTTCTTGTTCACTGTTGTATCCATAGCACTTAGCACGGTGCCAGGCACACGAGGAGCTCCAGAACTTCTTGTTGAATACAGTTATTGTGTTACTTACTTAACCCTCTTTTGGAGCTTGAAAAAAATTCTGTTCCTTCCTTCTGCCAGTGAGGTTTTTAAATTTCACTTGGTGGGGAGTCACTGGGAAAAATAGAGGTTACATTCAATTTTTGAGAGTCTGGAAAGAAGTCATATGGAATGGAGCACAGTATCTTTAAAGGTGAAGCAAAAGCTCATAGAAATGTGGTTTCACCTTACTTCCTCCGTCTATCAGTTGGTATTGAATGGATTCAAGGAATAGAGGTGGAGAACCTACTGGGGCTGAGTGATAAGCCGGATGGGAGATCTGGCCGAGTTAGGGTTAGGGTAGGAAGTTAGGCTGCGTTATATTAGAAACAGTAAGAAAATGCATGACTGATTTTAAAGACTATTCCTGTCACGTTTATTTCTCTCTCAAAAGAAAGAATAAGTAGAGCACTAAAAGAAAAGTTATTACAAGATCAAGGGAAGGAAGGTGGAGGGGAAAGCGAGAGGAACTATTTTTTAATAGCCAAAGAATAATACCATCATTATTTGTTGCAGGAAATTTAGTTTAATATTTTTTTTATTATTTTTTTACAGAGAGGAGGGGAGAAGGAGAGGGATAGAGAGCTAGAAACATCGATGAGAGAGAAACATCAATTCAGCTGCCTCCTGCACACTCCCTACTGGGGATGTGCCTGCAACCAAGACACATGCCCCTGACCAGAATCGAACCCGGGACCCCTCAGTCTGCAGACCGACGCTCTACCCACTGAGCCAAACCGGTCAGGGCAGCAAATTTACTTTAAACATGTTGGATATTTGGTATCTTATGAGTCTAGAATATTCTTCCAGAAAATGTACTCACACATCTTCCTGTAACTTTTTTTCTACCAAACCACAGTCATGTCTCCTATGATATGTATCTGGAGTGATAGGATATCCATTTCTGGTGTTGATTTTAGGCAATGTTTCTGTTCTTGAATGGAGATATCATTGGAAACCTTGAGTTTGTCTAACTTAGGTTAAGCAGCAATGCTGATGAAATAATCTAGTGGTTCTCAACATGAGTTGGGCATCATATTTGCTTGTGATACTTCTTAAAAAATGTCTCAGACCCCCGTATTCAGTAATTGGGGAGTTTAGGGTGAGGGAGGCTGGGGGGTGGGTGGTTTGTATTTTGAAAAATTCTGATTCTGGTGAATTTTTTAAAAAAATCCTCACTGAAGATATGTTTTTATTGCTTTTTAGAGAGAGAAGATGAGAGAGAGAGAGAGGGAGAGAGAGAGAGAGAGAGAGAGATCGTTGTTTAATCCCAGATCAGGGATTGAACCCACAGCCCTTTGGTGTATGCAATGATGCTCCAACCAATGGCACCACCTAGCCAGGGCAATGCAGGTGATTGTGATTGTGGAAACCCCCGATTTGGTTCAACCTCACTTTTTTACAAAGGAGGAATTTTGAGTGAAGAGGAGGGAAGTGGTCTTTTTTTTAAGAGTGTGCCATCCAGCGACTGAAGGGTTGCCAGTGCTCCAAGCAAAGGGGTAGGAAAATGCCCAGAACAGCCATGAGCATTAATAAGGACAGTTGAGGGATTTTGCACCCCATCAAAGACCAGAGCCACAAGCAGATAATAAGTCCTCAAAGCGGAACCTCTTCCCCTCCCTCCCTCCCTCCCTCACTCAGATCTCCCACAGGGCATGTGACAGCATTGCTGGAATAGGCAGGAGCTCAAGCATAGTGAGAAAGAAATTAATGCCTCACCTGCCGGAAACAAATGCAAGAAATGGCGAGGCTCTCATATCTCCTTACGTAACCTGTGTCCTATTAGTTGGGGCTTTGGGTGCAAACCTAAATATTAGTTATCTTTCTCCCATTAATTATTGTCACACAGATTTAAAGGGTCAGAGACTTGGAAGTTAATGCTTCATGCGGTGTGGGAAAAGCAGCACTCTGCCCTTTGGCTGCTGTTTTTCTTTCTGGCTGACTGCAGACCAGTTGTTTCGGGCCCCATCTCAGCGGGCTGGCAAAATGCTAATTTGCATAGGGCAGCAGTTCTCATGTTGGGAGGAGGCAGCATCCAACTCACTCTTGACTTCAGGTGAGCACATGGACCCCAGGACTCACACCCGGTCAGCGTATCTGGTGTTTTACGCCTGTTCTTCTTTATATATAGAAGACATCGGTGCGTTCCTGCACTGTGACCACCCCGAGTTTCTCTTGTGGCAAACATCTTTCTTTTCTACAAACAAATAAAGCCAGCCCAAAGTTTTTTGCGTTGTTTTACTTGGAGTCACGTGATGTGGCCTGGGGTTGGGAGGTAAAACAGAGGTTCTTGTCTGAGCCAGCTTGAGGCTGAAGCCTGTTGATTAAGTTTTCAGGATTCAGGATTCATCAGAAAATGAGAAAAATAATAGCTACTTGGCTTATCACACGGGTTAAATAGGAATTTTGAAGTTGAAATGGCAAAGCAAGTAATTATAATTTGTTGCAATAAAACAAATCTGTATTCGGTTTTGATCTTCCCCATCATTGATTGCTCTTCTCAATAGGGGCTGAATTCGGCCGTTGAACTCCTTGGGAACATCATGCTTCTATGGAATCTTTATTAAAAATCAAGTCCAAACTAGGGAATACACTTGGAAGAAAGCGTCGAGGAGTCGGTTTTTAGCAGGTGGTGAGATCTTATGAAGATAGCACCACGCACGTGGACAGGCCAGCAGGGAAGCCTCCGCTGGCAGGCGGACGGGGGAACGGTGGCTGGATATGCTCACCTGGCAGCGGACAGGTGGAGAGGCAGCGGGAGAGCAACACCATTGGCTCCGATGCTTGACATTAATCACATTCCTATGGAAATTCTGCAATTTTTACAGCACGTTCGTGGAAGGAAACTGTCAAACTCTATTGGATGTTCACGTACACTTCATTTAAGGATAAAACAAACAAACAAGTACAACCACCAAGTGGTTTTGCCCCAGCAACATCCCGAAGCAGAATGTAAATAATACTGAGTTTATTATGGTAGCCAACCCCTGAGCCTTCTGTAATGTTTTGAGGGCATAGGCCTCTCTTTTGTGGTGAGAAAAATTTTTGCTGGAAAAATACTGGCTAGTATACAGCCTGTTTCCTTCTCCAACTGCAGCTCTTAGTTGCAGATCTGAGTTTAATTTCTGAAGCACTGGAGGGTGTTGCACCAGAGTAGGGATTTGACTTCTTTGCCCGTTGAAGGAGCAAACTGGTAGCCATGAGTAGAATGACAGAACAATTTGCTCAGGCAATGCGATTCCATGGCTTACTGCTATGCCCTTTGGGTTACTCTTTTCCATCGAAGAAAGGTGGATTCTCTTGAAGACTATGGAGTTTGGCTGGTAAATATTAATAAAAGCTTATTAATGAAGGAAGGAATGCATAGTATTTCTATGACTTGTTTCCCAATGTTCCTACGTCTGTAGGCTTCTACTCCAATGTTCATAACTTGTTAGTGAATGACAAGTCTTTAGCTGGTGGTCTCAGGTTTTCTTTGCCATTTAACAATATCAGCGAGGATCTGGCTCCTTCAGCCCTTCCGTTATGTCATACTCAATAAGTTAATGCTATCTTCCCCCATAATCTGAAGACAAATTGTTATAGCTCTAAGCATCATTTTAAAGCAGGAAACAGGGTTGAGGGAAGGGAGGCCTTTCTTTTCTCCCATTTCTTGTATCATGGAAGAAAATCATTCCTAGAATTCTCTCAATGCTACTTTGTCTTACATCTCATTGACAGGAAGGGGATCACATGTCTATATCAGCAGTCACTGGCAAAGCGGAATGGGATTCTCATGGTTGCCTTACCTGTCATGATTCTTACTCTCTCCCATAACAAAATTGGGGTTTTGTTCAAAAAGAGGAAGTAGGAAATGACTACCATCACTTTCTACCATATTTCTTGAAGGCAGCACCTACATTGTATTATTTAGTTATCCTTAACATCTAGCATAGTGCTTGGTCCATGGTAGAGCCTCAAGAATTCTATAATAATAAAAGCATAATATGCTAATTAGACCGGAGGTCCTTCCGGACGAAGCTGGGGCTGCAAGGGAGGGATCCAGGCAGCCACCGAGGCTGCGAAGGCCTACTCTTGCAAGAATTTCATTCATGGGGCCTCTAGTTACTAAATAAATGGTAGATAGATGGGTCCAGAGAGCCAATAAATAACTAAGAATTGATTCCAATAATAGTGGCATTTATTGAGAAACTAACATATTCCAGATAAACAATAAATATAATTTCTAATTCTTGTAGCCACTCTCTAAGGTGGGTTTTAATATCTCCATTTTATTTGTCGAGAAACTAAGGCAAAGAGAATTTGAGGAACTTGCTTGAGGTCATAAGCCTAGAAAGTGGCAAGCCTGTGTGGTTCCACAATCCAGTTTTCTTCTTCACACCAGAGTGTCTCTGTATGTGGGGACATAGTTTTGGGTTCCCCTTGGCTTGCCTGATATGATAATTTTATTTAGTGTCTTCAAAGAGTAGAGAATCTCTGGTAGAAACTGAAGTCTTTAGCTTGTATCTTCTCTAAGCATCCATATCTGTAAATGAATCAAAATGAATGGGAAGGTAGCAGGCAGAAGTGTAATATAGGTAATGCATCAGTTCTGAGTTATTTTTTAAAATTGATTTTCTAGCCTATTCAACTTAGCTATTAAGTTTTGAGACTGAAAAATAAGCTACTTAAGTTAGAGAGAATATATAGTTTCTTTAATTGTAACATGGAGAAGATGATAGTATCTATTTCTCATAGGGTTATGCAGATTTAATATTTGGTTATACATATGTAAAGTACTTAGCGTGTGACAGATACATTCTAAGTCCTACTTAACATGGCTATTTCTATAAGAACAGGGACTATGCCTTCTGAGCTCTCCGTTATAACCCTACCAAAGCCTCACCAGAGAGCACAGAGCGTGCATATACTGGTAGTAAGTGCACAGCAAACAAGATGAATGGGTGAAGATAGGAACAGCTACTTTAACACAAACATCATTTTGTGTTTTTCCCAGTAAATCTTATAGTCTGTCTCTAGTACATAATGAAAGGCGTGGCTGGCTTTTGCAACTTGGACGTACAAGATTTTAATGTCAGCCAGACTATTTGAAAACCTACTTAAATCTTGATGCTTTGCCTTGACTCTGATGGACACCAGTGCTTGAATCCCGATAGGCTTCCAGCCCATGTGGACAGAGTCAGCTTGGGACCTTTCCATAGCTCTACAATAGGTCCCAATGTACTTTTATTTATTTTAACAGGTTTGTTAACTACATTTGTCTTTTTCAGCAAAGCTCTTCATTTTCTCTTCTCCTATTAGAGAGCGCCAGATTTGTACGGTCTAATTGGTTGGCCTTCAGGAATTTCTTGAATTTCTTGGCAGGACTTTTGGTGAAGTAGGGTAGATATTTTAAGTGTTTTCAACCACTTTATCTTTGACCTCATTTTTATATGTAAGGTTTCTGTCTACAGACCCTTCAAACTCTTGCAATAGAAATAAGCAAACCAATGACATCAATCAGCTGGTGGAAGGTATGGGGCTATTGGTTCATATGTTGAGTCAGTCATTTATTCATTAATTTTATCTATGGCAAGTATACGAGTCCTGGGCAGTAGGTCATGAAGACATTCTAATGACTGATTGAGGAAAGGGTGTTGACTGAACCTTGATAGGACAAGATTCGGGGAGCAGAAGATAGCAACCTTGATAGGACAAGTAAAACCTGGAGGGGTAGGAGGGCAGAGTAGGAAGGAAAAGGAGAAGGTAACTGAGAAGAAAAGGGCTAATAGATGAGTAAAATGAAAATATACAAGTAAAACCTTTAGAAACATCCTTTTAAAATGTCAGCCAGTACAGACAAGCTTTTCTTTTACTGGCAATAATGCATCTGAAATGCATTATTCAGAAAAGACAATATCACCAAAGTCAACATGTATGGTGACAACTTTGCCTGTTGCAGAAGGAAAAGAAAATAGCGACGTGGATGTGCTTCAAGTAAATGAAAACGAATCCAGTTCATAATCAAGTAAAAATGTTATGGGTCCAGAGCCAGAGAATATTCTTATAGTGGGCTTTTTTCAGCACCCTAAATTTAACCAGATGGAATGCTTTTTAAAGCACCACCCTATTCAAACTTTGGAAGTGAAGAATTTGTCTTTTAATGGTAAATTTGCATTCCATCAAAAGATGGGACACATCATCCTCAGCTTACTTAATTCCAAGAGATAAGTTGTAATGTAATTCATTTTACTCTGTGATCTATGCAGAATACCTGGATTGCAGAAAAAATTATTTCAGACATGACCCGGCAGAGGTATACAAACAACATGGGTTGAGGCACATTAAAAATGCGAACTCCATTCCTGGTGTACTGAAAACCATGCAACCACAAATTCTTGTTGGTTTTAATATGAATATCCTATTTCACAAGCCCCAAATGGTGAGGTTAGAGAGAGAATACTCACTACTCTGAATACGGAAAAATTAATGCAGCTGAATTATTAGGGAGAATCTAGTTGCCGAAACGCAAATGCGTCAACAGCAAGCTAATGCAGTCCAACAGAGAACCGTGGGTTTGTCAAAGTCCTTGGTTCGGAAGCAGTCCCTTGTGCTACTGAAATAGCACCTTGGTTTTCTGATAGCTACGACACATGGCAGCTGCAGTGGTGGAATTAGTGCCCATGTTGCTCTAATTTCTATACAATGGGTTATGCTTTCATTAGTCAGGTTGATTCAGACATCTGTTGGTGCTTGGAATAAAAACACAGTTTTAACAGTCAACTAATATTTATTGCATGACAAATATGTATCCAGCACTGTGGTAGGCCCTGGGACTGTGAGACGTGGTAGATACAAAGAGAACTAAGACACTTGCTTATTCTTGCGGAATTACCAAACCCAGCCAGGGATCCAGTTATGGAAACAGAGCGTCATATTGTGATGGAGGCTTTACTGAGATCTGCACACAATGCAAAGAGGGCCAGGGAAGGCAGCTAGGACTGCTCCTGGGGTAAGTGAGGGAAAGTTCACAAGTATTTAGGATATTGCTGGGCCAAGGAAGAGGAGGCAGAAGGAGCATTCAGGCAAAAGAAGAGTATTTCTAAAGCCTAGGGGGTTTGATAAACCACCTGGGAATGGCAGATGAGTTGGTGTGGCTGGATCAGAGTGCATGAGAGGGATATTATTATTACTTTTGAGCCTCAAGATAATCCCGGGAAGTGAGTGGCCACTGTGACCTCTACTTGACGGATGAGGAAGCAGAAGCTCAGTGAGGTTAAGCAACTTAACCAACATCAATCACCCAATTGGGATCATTTTCACAGCTTTCATTTTCTAACCTTGAGTAGTAGCTTTATAGATAAGAGCACACCTGACTTTTGGTTCATGATATTAAAATGTTAATGTGGGAGAAAAGATGATGTCTTAATAAAAGTAATGCTAAACATGGTAAACTTTCAAATACTTGAGAGTGAATTACGCATTACATATCAGTCTGCCTCCTGCCATCCGTACATTTTTGTTTGCCTACTGTTGTCAGAAAATGACCTTTCTTGGGATACATCGAGATGAGAGGCTGCCTTCTGAGATTTGCTTGAGATGTAAATGGCCCACTTAAACTTAAATCCATTTGAATGTTTGACTATAATGTATTGATGCACCTGAAAAGGAATTGTATCCTGTAACATGGGAGAAAGAACCTGAGAGATGGGTCAGGGCTCCTGGCTGGGGGAATTTCTCACAGGTAAGAGGAGAGGATGAAGGATGGTTTAGTGCATAAAAGAAGTGAAACACAGAAGTCTTTTGATTTATCATCTCACTAATGGAGTCAGAAAACAAAGCCCAGGGAAAGAAATATAGTCAAAGGAATATGAATTATAATGAACACTTCAGTGGAGTGATGGGGTTAGGGGAGGAGAGGAGGCAAAAGGAAGAAAGTATGAGGAGAATGGGCCTTATTATTTGGTTATGTGGGAAGAAAGAAATCATGTAAGAAAGTTAATGACCTGTTTAGAAAGAAGAGAAAAAAGCAGGCTCCATTCCCGGGACAGGCCACCCCAGACTCACGGTAGTTGTTGACCCTTGGAAGTCAACATGATAGTGAAATTGTGCTCTGCTACTGAAGAGGTCTTCAAATTTAGACTGGAAAATTTAATGAGCTCATTTACATATAAAAATTATCTAAGCACTCTAAAGTTAGTATGACAATAGTTTTATATTTTTCCACTGTTTTGAATTATTCCATTTGGTTTTATTTGTATTGATATTTGACAGTTGATTTTGTAATAAATTCCTCCATTGGGTTATTCATCAGTTGGATACTTTATTTTACCACAAAAATATATAATTACGTACCTCCAGTAGTAAGACTAAAGAGAAAATTCAAAAATACTTTAAAAGAGACACATTTTTTTGTGTGGCTTTCTGAATCAAGAGAAGAGATTTATTAAATAGCAATAACAAACATACTATTCTTACACTACAAATCAAATAATATAGAAATAATTTGCTAATGAGATTCACATTTATATAATATACAGCTATAAAACACAATTCCAAGAATGATAATTTCATCAAATTGCCATTTGACATGTTGTATAATCACTAAAATAAGAACAATAAAACCAAAGAGAAAAATCCAACACTATTTTAGAAGACAAAAAGTTCTTTGAGTATTTCTGGAATATTTCAGTAAACTTGTCATACATTAATTCCACTACCTACAAATAGAATATAATAGAAGCAATTAGCTTTTCAAATTCAGTTTTAAATAATCTCTAGCCATAAAATATTATCTTAAAAACTGTAATGCCTTACAATTGAATCATTGTATTGTCACTTCATTGCTATTAGCAATAAAATTAGAAGAGAAATAAATGAAAATTATTTGAGTGGAGAGACAAAAATTCATCTTCCTGTGGCTCTGGATTTTCAGAAGTAGTCTTATTGGCAGCTGAGATCAACTCCAAGGGTAATGCACAATTTCTTGATTGTGTGGAAGAAGACCAAACAAAATCAGTGGTTGCTATAGGGCCATTTCCTGCTGGTGGAGAATGTGCTGGGTCAGAGAAGTCCCTCAGTGGAGGTGACTCCTGAGATGTTCCTCCTCAGTTTCCCCTTCTCAGAAATTTCCCCCTGGGATTCCTTGGATGGGAGGATGAGGTGGAGGACTCTGGACCAGCATTTGTGTGTACAAGGGGCGGGGCAAAGTATCTGGCAGTGTGAGGAGGGCTGGGACAAGCTCTGTCTTACAGAGAAGTTGCTGCCACAGGGGAAAGTTGGCCACATGGGAGGATCCTGCTCCTGATGTCCTGACCCTGGGAAGATGGTATGTGGTCCAAACCTGGCACTGGACCCTGGAGCCCACCACAGCCTGATTTCCCTCCTTCCTCGGGACCTGGTTGTCCAGGGGATTTCCTGGTAGTCCCCATGCGCCTGACATCCTATTTGGAACATCAGGCACGTTAAGGATACATTTTGAGGCATTTAAATTATTCCTCAGTAACATTTTATCTCATGCATGCATTTTCCTTTCTAAGTTCAAGTTTCTCTCAGATAACAACGTTGGATTTGATAATAGTGAGTGATTCTTTTGACTTTTACTGAAAGGATCTAGAATTTTACAGATGTCCAGCTCTTTACATGCATGGCTGAGCTTGTTATCTTCCTTGAAAAGATTTACTTCTATTTTTCCATAGTAAATTCTTTCTAAGTTGGATATTTAGTGAAAATTCATTTCCTGGATGCATTTCAAGAAGAAATTGAAACCACTGCTCTTCCTTTCTGTTTCACCGCAGCAAAGTTCTTTCAGTTTGATGACTTTTAATCATTAACCGTATCAATTATTTTATTTTACACAACTAATTTAATGTACATTTTATTTCTGTTTTCTTCAAAAGTTCTTAAGAGTTTAACTCATCTGTATTAATCAGTTTTTTCCCCCACAACTCCTTTGGATTGATCTCCTGAGTCTCTGTTGTCTAATGCAGCGTTTGCCTCGAGTTTCCAGTTCTTGCTATCAATGAACAGCAACCCAATATTTCACCCCAAATGTTTACCCCAACGCTTGATCTGATTTTCTTCACCATTTTGAATTTTTAATGTCATTTTAGACTTTTAAAATAAGTGTTTGCTGTTCTTTCCATTCTTTAGTTTTTGTAGAAATAGTTTTGTGCGTCCCTGAAGATGAGAATGGTCATCTAAAGCATCTTTTAGTGCTATCTGAAGTTATTCTTTACTGTAATAATGTATTTTGAAGGAGGTTTTGGTTGTAGATACTTGAGATTGGTTGTGTTTTGATACGTCTTGTAAATTCTGAATTTTTCTTATACTGTCATTCATTAGATTAACTTGTCAGACATATTTAGATTTCATCTAGTTATTTTAACTTATCAATTCTATTAAACATGTAAAGAATAAGACTACTTTTATACAACCTGTATCAGAAAATAAAGAAAGAAGAAATATATCCCAGTTCACTTTATGAGATCAATATAAGACTGAGATCCAAATCTTTTAAAACTGAAAATTATTGATGAAAGAAATTAAAGAAAACCTAAATAAAGACAAAGGTATACCATGTTCATAGATTTTTAAAACTTAGGGATGTTACATTGTCAATTCTCCTCAAATTGATTCTTAAATTTAATGTAATTCCAATAAAAATCCCGAAAGCTATTCCTTTTAGAAATTGAAAATTTGATTATAAAATAGATATGAGAAAAACAAAAAATCTAGAATAGTTGAAAATTTTTGAAAAATAATTGAGTATGAGGACTCACAGTACTTGAATTTAAGACTTGTGATCAATCTACAGTGGTCAAGAGAGTGTGGTATTGGTGTAGGGATGTGCAGAGACATCAATGGAACATAACAGAAAGTCTGTAATTCGACCTACACTTTAATGGTCCATTGGTTTTTAAAATAAATGCCAAAGTGATTCCATGGGACAAGGAAAGGTTTTGTTGTTGTTTTTAAGAAATAATTTTGGAATAACTGCATATGCACAAGCAAAAATAGACTTTGACCTCTGTCACACAACACACAAAAATTAGTTCAAGGTGGGTAATGGACGTGAACATAAAAGTTAAAACAAAAAGGCTTTTAGAGGAAAATGTAGGACAATATCTTTGTGACTTAAGGAGACCCAAAGGCTATTTACACAGGTCAGAGAAAGCAATTACCTTAAAAGACAAACGTCAATAAAATGAGCTTCAGTGTCTGAAGTTCACCTTCTGAAGTCCTGAACTTTAACTCATCAAAACACCTCATTAAGAAAATGTAAAGGCAAGTTACATGTTGGAAGAAAACACTTGAAATGCAAGTATCTGACAGAGGACTTGTGCCTGGAATATATAATGAACTTACTCGTCATATTGTAAAATGATATGGCCTCTTAGAAAACAGGAAGTTTTTAAATGAAGTTAAACAATAAGACTAGCCATTTTCAGAATTTATCCAAGAGAAATGAATACACGTGTCCATAGAAAGACTTGCACAGTTCTCTCCATAGCAGCTGTATTCATTATAGCCCCAAGAGAAAAACTACAAATGTTGATCAACTGAAGAATAGGTAGGCATCTTTCTACATATTTCACACAGTGGTATGAGATATTTCATACAAGAATTTTTATTCAACGAGATACTAATTAGCAATAAAAAAAGGAATGAGCTACTGTTTTATATAGCAACATGGATGAATCTCAAAAGCATTATGTTGACTGGGAGAAGACTGACACAGAGTATATATTATATGATTCAGTGGATATGAAACTCAAGAACAGGCAAAGCTAATCTGTAATAGCAGATATCAGAAGAGTGGGTGACTGGAGGAGCCAGGTGGTGGGATGTGAGCCCAGAGGAGCTTTCCGGGTAAGGAAAAGATCTGTAACTTGATTGTTTTGATCATATGGGTTTTTCTATTCCCTTCAAATCTTAGTGAATTCTACATCTTGCCTTAAAAAGTCTGGACGGGGTACCTTAGCCAAGAGCGTGAAATGGACGCATCCTAAAGCCATGCAACTGTATCTGGATGATAACTTGCTTCTTAGGGATCCTTTGGCATCTTGAGAGAGTAATCAAGGAACTATTAACAGAGCTTGAGCACTCTTACTCTCAATAAACAGGATGTTCAAAGTCTTCAACTGCTCTTTCCTGACTTCACGGTAGCTCCTGTTGCCAATGATAACCAATATTGGGGGAGAGGGGGTTATGTGGGAAATACAGTCTCAGATTCCCTCAAATTAAGACCCTGTGAGAATGGGTGGTAGAGGAATCAGTAGCAGAGGAGAAATGGGAGAAAATATGGCATTTAGCTTAAAGGGGGAAAATACCTGTTTGAATATTTACATAAATAGAGGTTTTACTTAGAAATAAAGTAAGTTGTAATGTTCCTATATGGAACATGAGTCACAAAGCATTCAGGGGCTGAGTGATACCAGCAGTGAACAGTGTTTGCTATATGTGTGTTTCACGATTCTCTGATATTAAAAGATCATAGGTATTCTAACACCGTCTATGATGTTCATGTACCTTTTACATTGTTGTATGTGTTTTGGTTTTGGTTTTGAAATCAGGCTTCAGGTAAAATAGCTTATTTTGCCTTTAAAATATCATCAACTATTCCACATATTGTATGATTCCATCTCTCTCCAATAGGTAAAACTACAAAGTCGGAAATATTAGGAGTTGCCTTGAGCTGCGCAGGAACAGGAGTTGTAACTAAGGGGCTCAGTGTTTTACTTCAGGCTGATAACGTTGTTCTCAAATGGGTTGTGGTGCCCTGGCTGGTTTGGTTCAGTGGATAGAGTGTCGGCCTGTGTACTGAGGGGTCCCAGGTTCCATTCCGGTCAAGGGCACATGCCGGGGTTGCGGGCTTGACCCCCGGTGTGTAAATAAATAAATAAAATGGGTTGTGGTGATGTCCCACAATTGTGAATATACTAAACACCAATGAATTTTACATCATAAGTGGGTGAATTGTAAGGGATTTGAATGATCTATAATAATAAAAGCATACTATGCTAATTAGGCTGGACATCCTTCCGGATGACCTTCCGGACGAAGCTGGGCTTCTGAGGGCCGAGCCCCTTGTACACATTTCATGTATTGGGCCTCTAGTATCTCAATAAAGCTGTTAAAATGTCAGCTTTAAGCTGCAATTGATTTTAATTGCTGTTAAACATATCACAAATTAAAGTGCTTGCCTTTGACAATGCCAGAGGCACAGCACCAGAAAGGATCGCTGCCAGAATCCCGGATCATCCCAACCCCTGAGGGCCCCAGGGGAGAGCAGGCAGGGTGTAGGCTGCTTTTCCCTCGGCCTGGGAAGGAGTTTGCTGCCCCACAGTAGCTTCACGTTTCTTTTCCCGCGTGTCTTTTCCCAGGACTGTGTGAAAGGGAGGCAAGACCCGCTCCCTGCCGGCCCCAGTGACGCTGGTCCCAGTGGAAGTAGGACGACCTGTGTTTGAGATATTTCTGGCAGCTTTAAATTGGACAAATGTAGGCAAATGGCCTGCATGCTTGTAGCCTCTGTTTTAAAGCCCTATTCTAAAAATTGGACATGAAAATATACAATACAGATTTTTTAAAAAAATCAATGGAAAAAATTCCATCAGATGAGGATTGACAACAACAAAAAGCAACCAATAAATGCATAAATAAGTGAAACAACAAGTAGATATTTCTCTCTCTCTAATTATAGAAAAAATGTATATTTACTAATAATTTAAAAATATTAATTTAAATTTAAGAGTTATTTTTACCTATATATTTAGTAAAGATTAAATCAGTGCTATCTGGAATGTATTTCAAGATAAAGGATATTCTGGGTCATTAAACAAATACTAACAAATTTAAGAGCAGTAAAATTTTGTTTTCTCTAACGAAAATGTAAGCAAATTAGAAATCAATAATAGAAAGATATCAGAAAAATTTTCAAACACTTGGGATCACTTCTAACAGATTGCTAAGTAATTATAGATCAAATATAAAGTCCCAAGGGAAATAAAAATACATCGAATTTAAATGAAAATACAACATATCAAAATTTTTAAGACAAAGCTAACACAGGAATGAGAACATTTATAGTAATAAATCTATACATCAGAAAAGAGGAAAAGTCTCAAATCAACTACTAAGTTCTCAAAAACCTTGAAGAAGAAGAGAAAAATAAACTATAAAGTAAATAAAAGGAAGGAAATAGTCTATATAAGCAGAAATCAGTGAAATGAAATCAGAAAAGCAACTGAGAAAATCAATACAACAAAGAATTGATTCTTCAAAATGATCATTAAAATTGACCAACTTGTAGAAAGATTGCAAAAGAAAAAAAGAGAAGGGAATAGAAAATATAACAACACTGCATATCCTGTAAACATCAAAAGGACAATAAGGAAATGATGTTACAAATAACTCTATATACATACATTTGACAACTTAGATAGAATGGACTGAGGCCTTGAAAAACACAAACTATCACAATTCACCCATTAAGTAATGGATAATTTGAATAGCTCTATAACTCTAAGAGAAATCAAATTCATAATTTAAAAACTCCCCCAAAAGATATCTACAGGCCCAGGTGGTTTTCCTGAAGAATTCTACCAAACATTTAAAAAAGTTAATACCAATTTTATACAGAAACATCCAGAAAATAGAACAGGAGGGAACTCTTTCCATCTTATTTTGTAAGGCCAGGTTTACTCTGATACCAAACCAGATAAAGACAATGCAACAAATGAAAACCATAGTCGAATATCTCTTATGAACTTAGACACAAAAAACTTAACAAAATATTTCTAAACAGACTCAATAATGTATAAAAAGAACTGTACAACATGACCAAGTAGGATTTTCTTTAGCTATGCAAGGTTGAATTCAATATTTGAAAATTAGTCAACATAATCCACCATGTTGACAGGCTAATTAAGATAAATTTTATGATCATATGAGCTGATGCAAAAAGACGCATTTTTTAAACTTTTTAATTGAATGTATTGGGGTGACATTGGTTAATAAAATTATATAGATGTCAGGTGTACAATTCCATAACACATCATCTGTATATTGTATTGTGTGTTCACCACCCCGAGTCAACAAAATAAAGCATTTGACAGAATTTAATCATGATAAAAACTCTAAGTTAATGATAAAGAGAAATTACTGCAACTTGTTATAAAAAAAAAAATCCTTCAGCTAACATTAAGCTTAATGATGAAGGCTGTCCTTCTAAGAGAGAAATAAGAACAAGGCAAGGATGTCTGCTCCCACCACTTTTGTATCACATAGTTCTAGAAGTGCTTCATCCATAATAGCCAAGATCTGGAACCAACTAAACCAGGGCAAGGGTTAAATGGTGATGCATTCCTACCATGGAATCCTAGTCAGCAACAAAAAGGAAAAAAACTCACTATTAATGTAACAACTTGGATGCAAAAACAACACTAGTAACGCTAAGTGAGAAAAGCCATTCTCAAAGGGTTACATACTGTATGATTCCATTTACATAACTTTCTTAAAATCACAAAATTATAGAGACAAAGAACAGATGAGTGGTTTCCTGAGGTTGATGAGGGGTGGCAGGTCAGGGGGAGATGGGTGTGGCTGGAGAAGGCAACATGGGGGATCCTTATGGTGACAGAAACGCCCTGTGTGGTGACAATGTCCGTATCCCGGCTGTGAGATTGTCTGTAGTGTTATAATATTTTACATTGTGGGAAACTGGGCAAGGGTATAGGAGAGCTCTCTCTAATTGTTTGCATAAGGACTTGTGAATCTATTATTATCTTAAAATAAAAAGTTTAATTTAAAAACCATTCAAAGTAATAAGTGTTATTAAAAAGGGCATTTTCATACACTGTTTTCTTTTCGGCTAACATATTGGTTTAACATTTTAAAGGAGCATAAGATAATAACTATCATAATTTAAAAATTGCATATCTTTTAACCAGTAATTACACTTGTAGGTTTCTCTCTTAAAGAAATCCCTTCATAAAAATGCTTACTTTATAACTTAAGGTATGTACTTAATGATATAAATTTATATATGTAGTTGATTAGTAGGGCACAGGTCAAGCTAATTAGAGTGTTCATGTAAATGAATATTCAGAGATGACCAGAAATATAGTCATGATATGTTATTAAGTGAAAAAGCAAGTTCAGAGCAACAGTTTCCATTCTTGTAGCATAATAATCATATCTATGCTTATAGAAGTATAGGAAAACCCCCCAGAATAAATAGAAATCAAGTTGTAAACTGCTCACCATCACCTCACCCTGGGGCTGGTGAGATGAGAGTACAAGAAATCTTCACTGTGTACTTTATCTATTTCTGCATTGTTTTCCTTTTATTAGGTACTTTTACTTCTTTTATACTAATTAAGACATAATACCAGCAGAAGGTTTTTACTTTTGGCGAGGCACCTTTTTATACATATAATCCCATTTTATAATCAGACCGCCTTGTGAGGTAGGTAAGAATATCCAGTTTTGAAGAGGAAATGGATGTTCCTGGAGATGGACTAACTTCCCCGAGGACCATTGCTGGTGAGGGACAGAGCCCGGTCCCAGAAATCTTTGGCCCATACTCTTCCCAGGCTGACTCCGTTGTTCAACTGCTTGGACTTTCCTTGCTTGCCCACCTCCCTTTGCCTTGTTGGAATGACTTCCCTACGCCAGGTGGCAATCTGCCCTGCCGGGAGCCGGTCCATCCTTGCTGTTTCAAGGGACCTGGCATATATGGCATACTGTTCTTAATATGTTTGCTCACCTTCTTGGCACTATGTGTTTTAACCAAGGTCACCTCTCCGAGAAAGGTTGTTTCCCCAGGTAGGGATTTTCCCCTGAAGTTAGGGAGGGAATAAAATCCCTTAACTGCCAGGC
>NW_006296434.1:1179844-1196945 GCF_000327345.1 Myotis davidii
CGGGCTGGAGAACCTAGTGTGAGAGCATGGCTACAGAACCTGGCTGGAGAACCTGGAGAACCTGGCTGGAGAACCTAGCAAGAGAACATGGACACAGTACTTGGCTGGAGATTGTGGCTAGAGATCCTGGCAAGGCTGCTGATCAACTGAACGCTGTCTCCATGTCATTCCTTCTTTGCCGACTCCGTCCACACCTTTGGGGACCCCTGGACCTGCTGGGGTTGGACCCCGGCACTGCCTGTCAAGACCATGTCCTTTCCAAAGCCTCGAGAGTGGGGGTAGACCCCACTCCTCCTTCAGCAGCTGTCCTTCAACTGCTGCATGACTCCAGTGGCTTGCGCTGCGCTTACGATAACATTGCATATGGCTAATCGTCTTTAGGTGTGCACCTTGTGTGTCCCCAAGGAGATCTTAGGTGGTGATGTGAAAGACAGAGAACAGATCCACAATTTCTTTTGTTGTCTCCCAGTGATGGGAAATGCAGCCCTCATTCCAAATGAGCCTTATGAAGCAGTTCTGTATCTGGCTTACCATCATCTTCTAAAAAAGCACCTAACTGCAACCCATGAAGGACTTAGTATTCTTTTCCATTTGCTGCTGATGAAAGCAAGAGAGGATAATCACAAAAGGCTCCCAAATGAAGATGGACAAGGAATCCTTGCACCCTCCCACTGAGAGCCACTTCCCTCCGGAAATGTAGTGACAGGGCTTAAACAGGTTAGCAGATCATTACAGAGAGTTTTTTTACTTAAAGATAACATACTGTTTTGCCAGCAGCCACTTCTCTGTGACATCTACTCCCGTTGAGTTTACGGGGCTGATGTTAAAGAGGGAATCGGACTCTGTTGACAAGTTGTCTGACCCTGAAACTGTAGAAGTTCAGCTCTTTTGCCGTGAGTTTGACCTCTCATGAAAATTTTTGGCTCCTGCCTGTTCTGGTTAGGTTAACCATGGGATGGGTTTTTCTACGCAGTTAAAAGATCAAGACCAAGGTTTTGAAATCTGATCAACAATCCTAGTCCTGTTTATGATCTCTGACCACAAATGATCTGGTGGGCTGTCTTCTATTAATCATCGCTGGGAGGGGGAGGGAGGGAGGCCCTGTGCTCTATCTTTTGTGCACGGGAAGGCTCCCCTTCAGTTAACCTTGCTGCAGGAGACTGCAATCATCATTTCTCTTGCTGATGGGTGGCCATTGTGTTATTGTTTGCTCCCTCATTCGAGTTGGTGGGTGGCATTTACAGTGCTAGCATTCCGTCCCTGGCGGCTGAGGGGTTGGGGACTGGGGAGGAGAGGTAAGCTAAGGAGGCAACAGCTACCTCTGTGATGAGATTCCGAAATAAGCTGAAAGGGTTCCCATCCTAGCAACCCTCAAAAAACACATAGAAACACATCTGTCCCTTATTTTTTCAGCTTGCTTTAATGGTGAGTCATTCAAGTTCTTAAAACCATACAATTACACATGCTAACAGCAGGGAAAAAGAGAGATAATAAAGCTGGCAGGGGTAATTTAACCAAACCATGCGTATCAGTAGTTTATACCAATAAGGGACACTTAAGAATTCCTTTCAAGACACACACACCCCTCCATAGGCATACATATGTAAAACAATTAGATATATATGTATATAAATATATGCATATATACCATCTCTTGTATGTTCAGAGGAGAAAGTAAGTGGGGTAGTCTACTAGAGAAATGCAATACAAAATAAATGTGGATATTGATTTAAAACAACAGACAGAATTCACTCCTGCGTGCTAGGTTATCACACTCCTGCAGTTTGGCAAAGATATTTTCCCTTCTGAGAGAATTATAGTTAAAGAAATTTAGCAGTTTAAGAACTAAAGAACAATTAAAGGTATAAAAATCATTGATTTTTAGGAAATAAATAGGGTGTGCAAGCTTACTATGCACACTCATGCTTACACTCACATTTTCTAAACTCCCACTATGTGTATGTTTGTGTGTATGAACTTTTTTTCTGAAGCCATGGTAAAAAAAATATTGGAGATTGATACATAATGGAACATTATTTTTATGCTGTAACCAAATGAAGACATATAACTGTAGATATGACATCTTGTGGGAAAAAGAATTTGCCATAGCACTGGGTCCTAGGTCATCCCTTTAATATATTCAATATATTTAACTTTGCAATGTTAGTAGGAGTGGCTTAGCGGTGCAGGGAAAGTCACCCATAATAGAGAGACCTTTAGACTTTAACACTTATTCTTATAAAATAGTTCTCTAATTAGGTTTTACTCAGATCATAATTTACCACAGAATTAAAAAGTGAGATTCATGATTTTTCAATGCTTGTAAATATTTTAACATGTTTATTTTAAAATTATATTTTTGAAAATAGTTGATAAAACTAAAAGGTTGGGAAGTCCTTTATTTATATTTCGCCCACCGAATGTGCATTGCCTGTAATTATAGTTCATTGTATCTTTATCTTCTCTGGCTCATCTTCCTCTTCTTGATCAGGTCAATGAAAGGAAGTGTTAAATGCATTTCTTACCTAGGATTATTTTAGGCATGATTTACAGGCATGTGTATATCTATAATAATAAAAGCGTAATATGCTAATTAGACCAGACATCCTTCCAATGACCTCCCAGACAAAGCGGGGCTGCAAGGGAAGCCCGGGTCCCGGGTGCCAGAGGGAAGCCGGTGCTGGAAGCTGGGGGAAGGAAGGCCGACTCTTGCACGAATTTCATGCATTGGGCCTCTAGTAAAATAATGGATAAAATCTTAAAGGATAATTTAATTCAGGTCCTAAAGTTGCCATTTGTCTATAATGTAAGACCCACTATTAGTATGATAAGTTGTCATGATGCAATTAATGCCTTTTATGCATCAACAACATACAGTTGTGTGATATTGGTCCTAGAAGTATTTGAAGGCACATTTGTACCTGAATATGAAAGTCATCCTAGTTTAGTGTTTTCACTCCTTTCTCCAATTGAATGTTATGTGTGGATGTGTTCTGAGAAAAGAGTTTATGCATGAATCTGAATTCAGGGCACATTAAAAATGTATCTACCCTAGAGCATCTTACCTTAAATATATTTCATTTTTTGCATATGCTGTATTTTCAATATTTCATGTGGTACATTTAAATAGTAGCTTTCCTTTTAAGTTGAATAAAGTCTTTTTGTTCATGTTTTAAATACTTATAATTGAGACTAGAGAATATTTAAAATGTCTTCCACAAAATTTTAAGTTTATGACAGGACAATTTAGAAATGTACTTTCAGATGATATTTTTCTTATTATTGTGACTTTCTTACCTTAAGTTATCAATGAGTGAAGGGACTTCCTAACTGGATTCCTCCGAGTGATTTGAAAGTCACCCTATGTTTTCCTTTCAAGTCCAGTGTAATATGTATATCTAATTTTTAAAAATATATATTTTTGTTGATTTCAGAGAGGAAGGGAGAGGGCATTAGAAACATCAATGATGAGAGAGAATCATTGATCGCTTGCCTCCTGAACACCCCAAACTGGGGACCAAGCCCACAACCTGGGCATGTGCTCCCATCAGGAATCGAACCATGAACTCCTGGTTCATAGGTCAACACTCAACCACTGAACCATGCTGGCCGAGTATGATTTTTGTCTGATCTTACAGTATATGCTATCTTGGGGTTTTAGACAAATAAATAACTTAGCAGAATTGCTAAAAAAAAAAAAAAACACCCACAAACAAACAAAAAACTTGCATCAAATGGTATTTTGTGAATCCAAAGCAATAACGTGTGTGACAAATAACCATCGGCAGTGGGGATGGCTCTGCGTTAGGCTTGGGCCAGCGAGACAGCTGGGCTAGCTCTGCTCCATGTATCCAACTGGGAAACCTGGGCAAGTTTTTCTCAAAAGCTGAGGCTAAACCAAAGCTGAGGGGATCCAGGACTCTTCAGGGCCGGGACACTGTCACTGCCTCCCATTGTCCCTTGGCCAAAGCAGGTCCTATGGCTGAACCCAGTATCAATGTGGTGGGGGAAATTACTTGCCTCTTGGGGGTAGGGAGTGAATATTTGCTAAACCATAATCTAATCTACCACAGAGCATAAGTAGTCTTTATTTCCTCATTATAACTTGAGAATTTTGTACTTGTATACTTGTTCCTATTCCTTGAATTATTATTAGGGTAACTTTGGAATTCCCGGCTCTTCATAGATAGTCTGTCTTTCAAATAGTGATCTCGGGTCCCAGGTTCATGGAAGAGTGTGTGCCATTGCTGCCTGGAAATCGTGGCCAAAATGCTCTATGGTTTATGGTATGTGTCACCTACCCATGGTTTTGCTCTTAAGACATACATATGTCACAAACATTACACCTAACACTGATAGATCCATTTAATATTTATACTTATACCTTGAAAAATAAAATTTGGGTTGATTTGGGATGACTTTCATAGGAATGTTATTTAAGGATGTCTTGAAAGTAGCAAGAGTCTTTATCTCATCATTAAGCTATTTGCCTTTTAGTATTTTGAAAAATTTAAAGCTATACACAGTATCAAAGGCCAAATCCTGGAGAGAGAGTGATATAGCTGAATATTTCTGTTTGTAATTAAAGACTTATTCCTCAAGGCCCACCCCTGCCTCCATCCATGAGAGAGAGGAGGACTGGAACATGCATTGCTTGGCTTTCATCACATTTAAGAAGCTATTGAAATTCTTTTTACATGCAGTGTATTCATTTTCTATTGCTGTGTAAAAATTAGTATAGGTATAGCCATTGAAAACAGTACACACTTACTATCTCTCAGTTTTCGTGGATCAGGAATCCAGGCTCAGGTGAGCGGGGGCTTCTGCTCAAGGTCTCCCAGGCTGCAAAGTATCAGCCAGTCTGGTGCTTTGTGATAAGATGACTTGAAACGAGTCTTTTTCTCTTTGCACTTATGTTCAGAAGCTTGGGGTTCTCTTCCAAACGCATGTAGTGTTAGTGGAATTCAGTTTCTCATGGTTGCAGGACTGAGGTTCTTGCTGTCTTGTTGCCTGGGGCTGCTGTCAGCTCTCAGGCACCCCTAAGTTCCTTGCCATGGGGTCCTCTCAGGCCTCCTCACATCATAGCAGCTTATCTCTTCAAAGCCCACAGCGGAAGCCTTCACTTCAGTTGTTAACTGGAGTCTTCCACAGTGCAGAGGGATCACAGGAGTGACCGCCCCTCACCCCGACATAGAATGGAATCCGGCTAAGGGTTCCTATTGGGTAGAAGAAATCAGCAGGATCTGCTCCCACGGACAGGCAGGGCTTAGGCAGGGTTTGAGCCATTAGAGGGTCATCTTTGAATTTTGTCTCCCACACTCCATAATTCACCGACCAAAGGCCTCAAATCTAATTCTTCACTGAGAAAAATCATATTTCTTTTTAGAAATTCCAGCTTACCTGTCCGGTAGCCATCATTCATGGTCTTGAAGGCAATAGGCAATCAGCAGCGCCAGAACTAATCTAAACTTCCTGAGGAATAATTCACATTCCTCAGAAATACGGAGAAATCTTAGTCTGAGCCCCAGAAATATCATCAATGGTAGGATGGGCATGCACGCGGGTAGCTCCTTTTAAAAAATAGAAAGAAAAGGGAAAAAAGCAACTGACAGTAACACCTAGGCTTTAAAATCATGCCCAGCTCGTGTTTGACAATCCTTCTGATAGCCCAAATACTATAAATTTAGTTGAGGATAACAGAACAGATGGAAAAAACATATGGCTTGTAGGTAGTGTGTGGTGCTTGATATTTGTGGTACATTAGGGGAATTTAATTTATTTTGTCTCTTTCCTTATGTAACTTTATGATACTTTATCAAGTAAATTTTATAAAGCCTATTTTAACTTATCTCTATTGCACCTATTAAACTCTCCTTGTGACTTGAACATTACATTACAAAGGATTAGTTTCACAGCAGGCATTTAGATACACCGGCAGGAAGACTAGTTCATTCAGGAAAACATATCTTTAGCCATGCGGTATCATGTTGAATCCTTCAATGGAAGTTACACATGTAAAGGAAACAAAAATTTATGAAGATTAATTAAATTAAGGACTATTAAAGGAGGTCAGATGAACTGGGAATTAGATTAGACATGTATCAAAAATTCCAACAGAATCCAATAGGTCATGATTTAACATTGGTTTCTACAACTTCATTCTAAAGGAAACTTAGTCAACAAATAAGAGTGTACTGAGAATGCTATCTTTTACTCCTGTTACAGAAATAAGGAAATTTTGATGTACAGAAAATGGCATACAATTCTGCATCTCTTTGAAATTTATCTGAATTGAAATGCAACTTCCTGATGTTTGCCTATTAGCAACCTTGTTAGTTTTTAAAACATAGCTAATTATTTTTAAAAGACCTTTCAAACATAAAGGACAAGCTGATGAAAGAACATCTCTCTTTAAGCAGACTTGGGCAATTGAATATCAATTAAATAAGTATGTGTGACAGTTCCTATTGCTGTTGGCTATCTAATAGCATGTCTACAGTGCGGCCATCCTATATAATAACAGGCTAATATGCAAATTGACCAATTGGCGAAAGACCATCACTATGACGTGCACTGACCACCAGGGAGCAGACGCCCAATCCAGGAGCTGCTCCCTGGTGGTCAGTGCGCTCCCACAGGGGGAGCGCGGCTCAGCCAGAAGCAGGACTCATGGCTGGTGACCAGACTGTGAGAGGGCACAGGCTGGGCTGAGGACACCCCCCCCCCCCCCCCCCCCCCCCCCCCCCCCCCCCCCCCCCCCCCGCCCCCCAATGGCATGAATTTCATGCACTGGGCCTCTAGTATTAAAATAAAAATTGAACTCTTGTCAACATTATTTTCTAGGACTCATTCTTGGCACGACTCTTTTTCCTTTGCCGTACCTCCTACATCAACACATTGGCTGTGTATGTTACCTTAAGTAAATGAAGAATTTGCTTTGAATCTCGTCTACATTACTTTTCCTTAAATAGTTAAATGTTATGGGTTCTCCATTTTGAACTCTGCACACGCCCCCACTCCCCCCACATACACACCACTAGAGTAGAGAAAAGATGTACTAGACTGTCTCATTCTCCCATAAATGTCCATTTACTATTGTTATATATTATTCATCCATTGTATACTCTTCTCTTATTCCCTAAAACAAACATGTGAAATAATGTATTTAGGGAAATTTTAAGTTCCAGTCAAAATACGTTCAGGTTTAACTAGTTGATCATGTTTATTTTGAATTATTATTGAAAGAACCAAACGTATTTTCACCTTCTTTAAATTCTATAATTTCATAATAGCATATTTAATCTTACTTATAGGTAAGTGGTATATATTAATAACTATAAGACTGGTTTGCTTTTTTATTGTGAAATAAACCTGTCACAAAATTTAAGTAAAGTAAACTTGAAAATTACAGAGTACTTTGGCTCAAAATTCGACAGTAGTCTGTATTATGTAAATGCTAACATTTCCCCCACTCTACTGTGGACATTTTATCTTAAGAAATGTTATGTTCCACTACATCTTGATGGGTTTCACTGTGGCTTCAAGTTCAGGTAAATGAATAGAGTCCATTGTTTTGTGAAGAAGTTCTGTAGTGTTTAATCCTTGCTTTTGAAAGGTGTTCTTTAGTCTCATCTAATTTCCTTTCAGCTTCCACTGTAATCCATTTCCTCCTGTCAGTAAAGATGAACCGGTTAGTAATATCTAGAAAATAATATTTCAGTCACTCTTAGGCTTCTGAAAATTGTGTGTTAAGTCCAGTTTCTTTAACCTCCTTATTCTATTTATAAAGTAGTCTCATTATAAGTGCTAGTCCAACTGGATCAAAGAAATGAGTGCTAGATACCTACCTCATCGATAGAGGCATACCAAGATCCTCACACAGCCTTGTTGAGAGAAATGCCTAAACTGACTCGTTCATGTTCATGAAGTTTTCATTATCTCAAGTTTTTCACTGGAAACATAATGCTACCAAGTATTCTTATTCACTAAGTTCAGGTACTTCCTTCTCCACCTGCTCCCTTGTTGCCAAGACGGAATCAGCTCCCTGAAGGAAGTTGGGTTTCCTGTGGCTGTGATGACAAGAGACCACGCTGCTCGATTTGCTCTTAGAATATCAGCCACAAAGGACGTACGCTCCGTCCTGTGCTTTGTGCTGAGAGCACTCGAAACGAGTCTTTTTCCCTTTGTGCTTATGGTACAAATTTGGTATAAAATTACGTCCATTCGTTTCAAATTGTTTTTGCTTTTTTGAAGATTACTTTTACATTTGAAAAAAACTTTTTGGATATATAGGTTATTTATATGATTGCAAACTCTAACAAAATATATTCGTAAAATCTCACTTTTTATTAAAAACTATGTGACATCTGCCACTCTAGAGTTCACCATTTTTATTAGTTTTGGGTTTACACTGACATTGTCACTTTTCTGTTTTCTTTTTTTTTTTTTGCAAATGTAATGAAATATGTGTGTATGTATATACTTTTATCTATCCTTTTCATATACATACACACTCATATATATATATATGCACATATTTGTACACATGCAAATATATATACACAAACATGTTTTAAATACATGTATGTTTTATACATACCTATGTGTGTGTGTGTGTGTATATATATATATATATACACACACTAGTGGCCCGGTGCACAAAATTCATGCACAGGTGGGCGGGGGAGGGGGGTACCCTCTCCAATCGGACATCCCTCTCGCAATCTGGGACCACTGGCTCCTAACTGCTCACCTGCCTGCCTGTCTGATCACCCCAAACTTCCCTTCCCTGCCAGCCTGATCTCACCCCAACTGCCCTCCCCTGCTGGCCTGATCTTGCTCCCGACTGCTCTCCCCTGCCAGCCTGATTGCCCCTAACTGCCTCTGCCTCAGCCCCTACCATCATGGCTTTGTCCAGAAGGAAGTTGGATGTCCGGGAAATGTCTGGTCAATCTGGTGTAATTAGCATATTACCCTTTTATTAGTATATATATATATGTGTGTGTGTGTGTGTGTGTGTGTATTTTTATACCTTGATCCCTTTCACTTTATAAGCCTAAGACTCACCAGTATTAGGTCTCATGATTATGGTGCTTTCATTATTCCTTTATGGAGCTGCATAATATTCCTTTGTGATAATGTAACATAGTTTGCTCAACTAGCTTCTATCAATGGGCATTAAGATTATTCCCTATATTTTGCTATTATAGATAATATTGCAATAAATACTGTAAATGTTGTAAAGATTATTGATTCTATTTTTTAAAGCCCATAAACTCTAGGATCTCTCCACTTAAAAAAATCTATAGACTTTTTTTTAAAGCTATAAGAGTAGTCACTGATCACTTTAATGAATATTGGTATTATTCTATTTATGTGTAAAATTCAGGTACCTTGTCCTTGCATTTTTCATCTTTCCTACATATCACACACATCTTGGGGTCATAAATAGTGTCTGGTCTTTATATATATTTCACAAATATTGGTTATTATATAGTGTGACTTGTGGATTGTCTATTTTTGATCATTGTCGATATGCTTTCTTCTACTTCCATGTTTATGAGTCAATATTTGTGTTGACCCAGAGATTTTTTCCTTGTTAATTTAGAAAATGTTTATGAGATGGCTACTGTATATGGTGTTGTACAAGACATGAAACAATAAAAGATAGCTTTCTGTGGCTCTCATGCTATATCTATGATTAGCTTCGTGACTTGAGGGAGGACAACTTACCTTGCTGGGTCTCAGTGTTTTTATCTGACAAATGGGAACTATAGTCCTTGTTTTGATTGTTTCAAGGGACTCCTAAAAGAGCCCACAGCAGCAATAAATGTGAAATAGCTCTCTAAAATATAAAGAGCCATAAAATATAGTGAATAGTTATTACTATTTTAGTACTACATATTTTCAATGTTTTATATTATCTTCCCCAGTAGGCTTAGCTGTTTGAGAAACGTCAGTATAGTTATTGTTTTATATTTCCTCAAAACAGCTGGTACAGAGGGAATAGACACTAAATTTATGAAAAATTTTATTTCACGGAGACACGGTCTTTTGTACCAAGGGTCTTAAACTCAAATTCTTACAGTGGCTACATGGAGGACATAAATTGGATCACGGTAGGGAGTGGTGAGAAATTATGGCCAAACTGGAGAGTGAATTCTAGATTGAAGACAATCAAATTCAAACTTAAGAAGAGTACTGAGTGAGGTAAACAAACAATTGAAGGCTACATCAGCAGTCTTTATACCCAGTCTGTGAGCCGTGGTTTATATGAATGGTACATTTGAGAGAGAAATCTTACTTCTTTGCTCCATTCATATTCTGGATGAGATACAGAGGCAGAACTGCCTCAAACAGAGTGTCAAACTGCATCGGGAAGGCCGGGGAGGGTTCGGGGGCGGGAGGTAGGGGGGTAAGAGATCAACCAAAGGACTTGTATTCATGCATATAAGCATAACCAATGGACATAAGACACTGGGGAATAGGGGAGGCTAGGGGACTGTCTAGGGCGGGGAAAAAAATGGACACATATGTAATACCCTTTGTAATAAAAAATAAAATTAAAAAAAAAAGATGTGGGATACTGGCAAGCACAGGCAAATCATTATAAATAATTTTGAGTGATTAGTAAACTCCTTTCCCCCCCTTTCTCCCTATTCTATTTTGCTTATTTGTAAGCTGCTTCAAAAGCTTTCTGGAAAGAGGTGAGGTGTAAATGACAATTCCCAAAGTATATGCATTTGGAGATAAGAAAGTAATAGCTCCCATGTGCTGTTATTTACAAAGAAATGGGGCATGCAGCTGGTGGAACATTCTTTTTTATAAGCAGATGCTTAACAATGAAAAAATGCAGGTTTTCCTGTACTAAGCTATCCAGCTAGCTTTTCTCAAATTTTCCTACAACATTTTTGAAAGAAAAATTAATTTTTGTAGAAGACTGGGCTGGTCCTAAATTGCTATTCCTCAGCTATTTCTGGCTCTTTGCCTTCAGGAACCTGTTAGGATGGTACTTCCTGGCCTTTTCTAGGTGGGACCACATGTTCAGCTCTAGCCAATGAGTAGTGAGTAGAAGTGACTGGAGAAGGCTCCTCTGGGGGAGAGAACATTGGGTTGTCCTTATGAGACTGGTCAGCACTCCCTCCCCCTTGGACGTGTTGACCGGCAACATTTGAGATGATGGCTGATCTGGCCACCAGGGTCCCTGAGTGCTGAGCATTCTTAAGTTGTATTCAGCCACTGAGTCTTTGGCCTTTGCCACCCAAACCCAATCTAGACCATCCTGAGAGATTCAAAGACAACCCATATGAAAGATCAGGGCTGTGGATTCCTTCTCAACGGTGCTTATTCCCGGATGGCTAATGAAGATATAGGCAAGGATTGCAGAGGAGACAAATAGGAGCAGATATCATCGTTTCACATGCAATTCAAAGGAAAAAGAATAGAATCGTTCAGAATGAGAAATGTCACCTTTCAGGCAGAAAAAGCTTTATTTTCACCCGGGCGTTTTCACTGTGCAGCTTTGCTTACCTTCACATCAAGGACAGAAAAGCTCCCTGTGATAGCCCGGGTGTCTGGATAATATGTTTACAGACATGCATCAGTCCTGTGCTGGGACACTCCCTGCAGCTGGAGGTGAATGAGAGTCTGGCGGGAAGTAATGAATGGATTCAGCCCTCATTTGCCTTGACTCCACAGGCAGTTTTTGCATTTTCAGAGACTCAAGGGTGTTATTTGGAGAAATTACTCAGGAATAAAGATCTCCCACCAGGCAGGAGAGGGTTTCATGTTTTTGAGACACCTCTTTCTTCCATTTCCAGTTTGCAGGTGGGATGGGGCAGTGAAGGGAGGAGAGAAGTGTGGGTAACATCTGCTCCTAAGTGCAGAGAGCACCCGCTCCACACAGCAGTGAGCGGACTCTCCGAGCAGACAGATTGCCTGCATGTCTTTTTGTTGTTATTGAAATGTTCCGGAGAAAAGCATTAAAGAGGGGATGCGACCTCCTCCTCAGGAATTTCTGTATTTCCTGGCACAGTGGCCCCGATGTTGGTCTCAGAAATCTAGCCTTGGAGAAATGACTCTCTCAGTACAAAAGTGCTCCATGTACAGGAAGAAAGTGCTCCCATGTACAAAGTGCTTCCATGTACAAAAGGGTCATGTGACCAGGTAGAGTGAGATCAGAGAGACAGGTGTATGGATGGACACCCAAGCAAGTCAGGTGTCCAGACCTAAAAGATGTCGTAGCTAACCGGAACGTTTAGGCACCCTGACATATATTCTATATAATAAAAGGCTAATATGCAAATCAACCGAATGATGGAACAACCGGTTGCTATGACACACACTAACCACCAGGGGGTAAATGCTCAATGCAAGAGCTGCCCCCTGGTGGTCAGTGCACTCCCACAGGGGAGTGCCACTCAGCCAGAAGCTGGATTCATGGCTGGCAAGCACAGCGTCAGTGGTGGGAGCGTCTCCCGCCTCCGCAGCAGCCCTGGGGATGTCTGACTGACAACTTAGTCCCACTGTCAGTCAGACATCCCTGAGGGCTCCCAGATTGCGGGAGGATGCAGGCCAGGCTGAGGGACCTCCCACCCCCAGTGCACAAATTTTGTGCACTGGACCTCTAGTTTTATTCATAATTGATGTACATCAGTGTGTAAGCTTAAATATGCAGCATGAAGGTTGGGTTTGCATTGTATCGGGAAGTGATTATTATAATAGAGTGAGTTAACACCCATCATTCCCTATAGATCCAATAAAAAGAGAAGAAAAAATTTCTCCTTGTGATGTTGTGATGAGAACTCTTAGGATCTCTGAACAATTTAAAGACTTGGGACACCTCAGGATTTTTCTGTCCTTGTGCCAGGGCCACGGGGATCTTCCCTGTAGTGTTTCAGCTTTAGTGTATCTGCTGCCAGAGCGAGCCATCCCCCTGACATCCTTGACAGGCCGTCAGTGTGGACTAAAAGGAAGAAAGGTGGGGATGTGACGTGACAGACTTTTTAAAATTCCTTGGAAGCCATATCCTCCTGAAAACTGAAAGGTTTCATTCCCGATGTTGAAATTGATATCTGCATTCCCACTTGCAGCTTTCAACATGTGAGATTGAAATCAAAATCCAAAACTTTCTTTGTAGTTGTTTGCAAACAAAAATTTACTACATGATTTCTCAGTTCTTGGCTCTAAGTGATGTATTCATTTAATCCTGTCTGTACCGGTATACATGAAGCACATGTATTGCATAGTATTTCTTAGTAACTAAAAATTTCACTAAACAAAGACATGCAAGAGTGTTTATTGTAGTGCTGCTTATTGTAACAAATGTTAGAAATCACCTCCATTTATAAAAATAAGGATTGGTTAAATACTTTTTAGTATAGCTATAGAAAGCCATATTTTTTTCTTTTTTTGCTCAGTAAGGTGACATATCTCAGAAGAATATTTCTCTGAAAAAATAGGTTAAGTTAAAATCAGATTAATAATAAAATAATAATTCTCTCTGCGCATATACATATAGAAAAAGAACTCTGTGGTGCTTTTTAATACTTACTCCTCCAAGGGTCATGCATTGCATTTAATTGAAAGTAAATAAATTGAAAGTAAATAAAAAGATACACTTAATTGTTCTTTGTCCAGACCTCCCCCTTGAGCAGCAGAGTAATTTAGATCGATCTTTGATGTCTTCACTTGAATGTCAAGGTCACCTTGAGGCCCACACCACCCCCCAAAAGCCTGTGCCCTCCTGTGCCTCCACCTTAGCAAATGACAAATATGCTCATCCCAGACAAGCCCAGTAAGGGTCTACTTTGCAGCTTTCATACCCACAAGCCACTGCTACCCCTGGGGTATATCCACATTCTGTTTCCAACAGATATTCCAGACTGGGAATAAGTCTGTGTCTCTCCATCTGAAATGATACCACCTCATCCAAGTTCCCACCATCTCTCCCCCGGGTCACTGCAAATCTGTGCCCTCGTGGCGTTCTCTCCCTCAGTAGCCAGGGAGAGCCTTGCGTTACCTCAGGGCTTCCCAGGGCTCCTGGGATAAACCCGTCTCTGTCCTGACTCACAGAGACCGGATGGTCCGGCCCGGCCTTTATTCCAGCCTCACCGTCTACTTGGTTCTATTTTGCTCACAGTTCTCTGGTGTTCTAACCCTCTCTCTCCTGGGATCACTTCTTACCAGCAAGCTCTCGCCTTAAGGCCTTGGTATAGGCTTTGGTGTATGCTTAGAACGCTCTGACCCAATTTTCATGTTTAATTCTGATCACTCTTCCAGAGGTTAATTTAAACACTTCCTTTTCCCCCCCAAATCACATTATGAGCACTTGAATTATTATGTGCTCATTGTCTCTCTCCCCCACTAGAATGAATGCTTCTAAATGTTTGTGGCACAGTTTCTTGGCACATGGGAAAAGCTCAGGACTAAGATTCTGTTGAACACATCAGTACATGAATAGATGTGTCATTGTGTCATTTTAATATTAACATATTTATAAATTGACTGTTCTTAGGCTATGGTATAGTTGACTTTTCCTAAATTTCTTTTTCCATTTTTGACTAGATAAGTAGTTGGAAATAAAGTAATATTTTCTTCACTTTTTATTCTATAGAAAAATGATAAAATGATTTTATATTCAGATTGACAGCAAAAAAAAATAATAGGAATTTTAATAAAAGTATAATGTTAACAGCCCACATCCTTTGAAATCTGAAGCATGCTGGGCTACATACTATTTCATTGTGATCCGTAAGAATTTAAAGATATTAGACTAGCTGTAGGCATACTCCCTATTATTCTCTGAATGTAATAGGAACATTGAAAATTACAAGTTAAAATTGAATGTAAATGCTACAGAGTTCAGACAAAACCTATTCTCCAGTTCAGGAAAATTGGAATTAAATTTTGATCATGGTATATACATCATATATGAACAAAAAATATTAGTTATTTAAAAAATAAGTGGGTTTATATACTAGTATAATAGGATAAATAACATTTGAATTATATAAATAAATTCTTGAGGTTATAATGATCCATTTTATAGACATAGATAATAGTAAGAACTTTACAGGGAAATTCAACTGCCAAAGAATTTGAAGCTCATTATTTTCAACTAGAGGCCTGATGCACGAAATTCATGCAAGGGCGAGTGCTCAGCCTGTGCAGCGACAGTGGCTTGCTTCGGCCCTCGCAGCCCTGGCTTCGCCTGGAAGGTCTTCAGGAAGGATGTCCAGAAGATCATTTGGCTGTCCGGGCAAATTAGCATATTATGCTTTTATTATTATAGATTTGCAAATTCTTTGACATAGAATTTCTGTCTGTATTTCACTGGATATCACTTCATCCAGTTTTTTTTTGGAAGTATATCTTATTGATTTTTTACAGAGAGGAAGGGAGAGGGATAGAGAGTTAGAAACATCGATGAGAGAGAAACATCGATCAGCTGCCTCCTGCACACCTCCTACTGGGGATGTGACTGCAACTAAGGTACATGCTCTTGACCGGAATCAAACCTGGGACCTTTCAGTCCGCAAGCTGATGCTCTATCCACTGAGCCAAACCGGTTAGGGCACTTCATCCAGTTTTAACATCCCCTATATTTCTATTAATAAGCTTTTAGAATATGTGTGAATACATGTCACAGTTAAACTTTATATCCAGATAATGTCTATCAGTGGTAAACAGATTATTATATAATATAGTGTAAATCTTTTAAAAACTTAATTTACTTCATTGGGAACCTACTTGTACTTTAAAGCATTATGGTAATTGGAATTAAAGTTATTCAGTAGCAACTATTTGTGTTCATAAAAGCATAAGCATTATTTTTTTCTGTAATAAATATAACTAATACAGTCACAAATGATAGCATAACTGAGTGATATGTTAACTAAATGTAAATACATTCATTCAAACTACGTGTATGTGAATATTATTATTTCACTTTATACCTTTGAATAAGATGGTATATATATATATATATTTTAAAGATTATGATTTTGCAATATGCACAACTTTAGATCATGCCATTTTCTTATAACATAATACCAAAGCCATTTTCCCATATAATTAAAATTTTCATGCAATATTTGTTTCATTTTCTATATCAACATTTCACTTTTAGGACATGAGGGCATGATTTTTTTTCAATGTATATATTTAAGATTTTCAAATCAGTTCTCTAGAGCTGTCGTTTTTTAAACTTCAGCTTGTGTTAGAATCACCTGTCAGGTTTGGTAAACCACAGATTGCTTATTCCCATCCCCAAAGCTCTGCCTGAGGAGGTTTGCAGTAGGGCCCTGAGAATGGGTGTGTTTGTGCTGATGCTGCCGGTCCAGGGACCATACTTTGAGAACCACTGATATAACAGTGCATTTTTTAGTGTAAAGTTAATGAGTCTACATACCTATTTTTAAGGCTCTTGGTACACATTGCCAATTTTTTTTTCCAGAAAGACTATATCAAATTGTATTCATATTAGTAAGCCTCATCTTTGTGGAGTATTTTAATTTTAAATCCTTTGTCTTTTTGAGACATGGAAAAGGTTACTCCATTGAAGATTTTGAATCATAATAAAACATTGTAAATATTTCCATCAAAAGAAAACTGGATAATTAAACATAGTTATATCCATACAAAGAAATTTAATTTTATCAGTTTAAATGAATGAATTAGCTCACATGTGTCAATTTGGAAAAATAGCAGACCAATAATTTGAATGAAAACATTTTTTTCTTTTTAATTGAATCTTTATTGTTCAGATTATTACATTTGTTCCTCTTTTTTCTCCTCATAACTCCCCTCCTCCCAGTTCCCGCCCCACCCTCCGCCCTCACTCCCCACCCACTGTCCTCATCCATAGATGTACGATTTTTGTCCAGTCTCTTCCCGTACCCCCACACTCCTTCCCCCCCAAGAATAGTCAGTCCACTCCTTTTCTATGCCCTTAATTCTATTATATATTCACCAGTTTATTCTGTTCATCAGATTATTTATTCACTAGATTTTTAGATTCACTTGTTGATAGATGTGTATTTGTTGTTCTTAATTTGTTTCTTTACCTTTTTCTTCTTCTTCCTCTTCTTAAAAGATCCCT
>NW_006296434.1:1197494-1215400 GCF_000327345.1 Myotis davidii
CTTAAAAGTGTGGTTTTGAGCTCTATATCTTCCATTTCTGACATTTGCGTCCTGTTTCTTTATCTCCACATCTTTTTATCTTTTCTTGGTGCACCCCCTAGTGGTCTTTGTGCTCAGTCTTGTTGTAGTTAAGCCTTGATTGTTGTTGGGGGTGATTTGACCTCCAGGCTAACTGGCTATGAGAGTCGAATGAAAACATTTTAAAACATGCAATTGCTTATGAATACGTAACTAATAAATATATAAAGAAACACATATATGCAGTAAGAGCATGTAAAACACATATGGGAATGATCAGATACCAGCTCAGAATAGTTGTTGCTCTGGGAAAGGAGGTGAAGGAATGAGCTTGGTGAGATAGCAGTCAAGGGGCTCTCAACACATTTGTGATGTGTCTTTAAAACATATTTCAAGCTGCCCCGGCTGGTTTGGCTCCGTGGATAGAGCATCGGCCTGCGAACTGACAGGTCCCAGATTGATTTCAGTCAAAGGCACATGCCCAGGTTGTGGGCTCGATCCCCAGTATGGGTTGTGCAGAAGGCAGTCAACCAATGATTCTCTCATAACTGGTATTTCTACCTCTCTCTCCATCTCCCTTCCTCTCTGAAATCAATAAAAATAGATTTTAAAAAATATTTAAAGCTAATATGACAACATGTTAAGATTAGTTAAAGCTGGATGGATATTTGCTTTATTCAGCATTAAAAAGGAAATAATGAGATCGTACCAATATTCACTTCGTTAAAATCCTAAAACATCTCAAGTCATTTTTCCAGAATATTAACTACAGCCTCAAAAAGTGATTCTTTCTCAAGTTAAGTATTCTTGGTTTAAAATAAGAAGTATATATACAAATATAAAAAGGAAAAATAAAAGATTGTGTCTTTTAAAATTAAAGGGTAATTAAAAAATGGAAGTCGGTGGAGCTATGGGTTAATGATTTGCTATTTTATACCAAGGAGAGCAGCTCCCAATGCCTTGCAGACACAGGCTCATTAGCAGTCAGATTCTTGACTGAGAAGACATAGGAAGCGTTCTTAGTTCCATTCCAAAGAGAGCATGACTGAGAGCCATAGATGTTAGGCACGTGGGGTATTTTTTACAATTCAAGAGGGATTGGTAATTCTCACACGTGGAATGCCCTCTCTATAATTAATTTTTACTGACTGATGGTAGATTAAAAACATGAAGATAATAAGAAATGTAGAGCAGTGTATAGACAACAGAACACTGAATTATTCATTTAATCCAGTATTTTAACTGCTCAATCCTGCTCCACTCTTATGATTCCTGTTTAATTCCTTTCAGGATCTTCACCTAAGAGAATGGTATCCTTTCTTAAAAATGAATGGATTTAGGAGTGGCGGCAGACACTGAAGACTAGCTTGTTGATTTCCTTGTACTGTATTTTTAAGCAAAATATTTTTCCAACTTAAAAGCAAAGCAAAAGAGCAACAGAGGCTGAGAAAGAAAACCCAATAGAAAGGCAGTTACCATGGAATCTTCAATATTGGGCTTAAAAAAGAAAAGGGGTTTCAAATTCTTTGAAAGAAAAGAAAAGAAAAAGAAACATGATAGAGAAACTGTTGCTATGCACATTACTTTATAAATCTGCCATTAGGACTGTAAACACAGGTTTAACAGTGGATTTTGTACTTTTACAGCTGTTCTCTGATAATATAAGAGAAAAATAAATTCTTTATAGCCCCTGATTATCTGTTTGTAGCTTATTAAAGATATCAACTCCAGCTATTTTAATGCCTATATATTAAGTTGTCCTTGAAAAAATACAGTCTTAATTTAAAATAAGCCTATTAAAAATATGACAAATAATGATACAGTTCATAATTAAAGCAAATATTAGTCTTTCATGAAATAGAAGCCAACTTTTTTAGGGAGTTAGACATTATGTTTATTTTTTTTATAGAGATGAAGACGAAATAAATTTATATTGCCAGTTTTATGAGCTCAAGAATCTAGGTGAAGATTACAAGTAAGTAAATCCTTTATGTTATCAGCATTCCTGGTTAACATTTCAACTGTATCGATGAGATTAGCCTGTGGATTACGCCTATTATAAGTTGATAAATGAAAGTACACTAATTAATAATGATTGAATCCTGCTTTTATCTGGTGAATGAGTCATGCCTAATATTATTCCAATTTATTATACTTTATATTTTGAAAGCTCACCATTCTACAACGTTGGCAGAAAGGCAAGTGTAAAAGGCAGAGGGTGAGGAAGTATGGAACATGGGATCGGGCTGGTGATGATGGCATAGTTTATTTGATTTTATTTCCAAGTATTTGGGTTGTAATGACTTTGAAAAACCATGATCAAAGGGACTCTAGGAAAAATTAAGTGTGACATTTAGAGTTTTCAAGACATATTCTTAGCTACACTGAAGAGAGGGTTTATTTTCTGATAAATCTTTGTCAACATTAAAAAATAAATTCTCCTCCTCCCTCTTCCTCTCCCTCTCTTTGTCTCTTGGTCATTCTCTTTCCAACCAAACAGAAGCTTATGATATCTCACGGATAATTGGACAGGAGGGAGGAAGAATAAAATTAATTGGATTCCTACTATGTGTTAGTTGCTATGAGCTTTGATTGATTTCTTCCAACAAGGAGAAAAATTCCCTTTTTACAGATAAGAAACTGTAGCAAGGAAAGGTTGTTGGGAAGGGATGCTAATGGAATTTACTTTCCGTCCTCCAAGCTTGGAGTGCAAAGTACAAAGTGCACCATCTCAGGAGCCATTTCCAGCAAGATGTTACTGATTTAACTTAGCAGGAGCTCTGGATCCCCATTTTCTGTGAAAAATGATGTTCATCACGCACAATATTATGTTTTTTACAGTGAAGATGCTGAGAGGTGTGATGAGTCTTGTTTTCCCTAAGGGATCGCAAAGTCAAACTCTATATGATGTTGGCTTTGCAGGTACCTCTGTGTTTTCCCCGAGCAACAGAACTTGCCAGGGGGGTGTGATGACTCCCGGGAAGAATGCCATTCTTCACGTTCCCCATTCATACAAGTCTCTGCGGTTAGGAGCAGATTATGTTCCGGGAGTTCTTTTGCAAATGAGTTGTTTGGGACACGGCATTCTCTTCTTCGTTGAAACAATGTGAGAAGTGCTGACTCAGCTCCTTCTGGAAGCTAGCACCGTGGATAAGCCAGAAGGTAGCAGGCCCACAGGAAGAACAGAGTTCTTAGGAAAATAGCACTGATTGAACAGTTTCTAGAAGAAAGTACATGTATTGCAGCTTGAGGACAAAGGGAAAACTCTGACTTGCTGGCCAGTCTTTACATTTTATTCCTTCTCCGAGTCAGTACTTCCAATGTTCTTCATCCCCACAGCTGTGTGGTCTGTATGGCTTCAGTTTCCATGGAAGCGATAGAATCCACATGCCTCCCACCTTGGCAAGCCTGGCGTGGGCTGTGCAGGTGGGTGCACCGTTTCTAGGTTGGGATTTCAGAAAGTGATGTTGGTGTTAAAGAAGTGCCTGGTAGAATTCCATGACTAATTGTAATTAAATCAAAACTTCTTTCTTTCAATATCACAGGATCTCATCAAGCAAAGGGAGGATAGTGAAACAATCAATAGTAGATATTAAAACTAATAATATTTGAGGCTTTCACACATGGGGTGGTTAAGTAGTATTATTTAAAAATTCTCAATGTATATAAGTGGTGAGCAATATGCCACCCTTAAAAAAAATGTGGTTGGTAGAAAATATATGTCACAAAATTTAAAAAGAACTTTTTATGAGTGGTCTAAAACAGGGGTCTCCAATGGGACAGGAGACACGGCAGCAATGTCTGGAGACGTTTTTGACTGTCATGCTGGGGGTGGGGGGCGGTGGGCGGTTCCACTGGCATCTAGTGGGTAGATGCCAGGGATGCTGCCCTTCAGTGTATGGGACAACCCCAACAACAAAGCCAGTGATGTCAATTCAAGGTGATGCTGTGTAGTTTAGTTGTAATTTTGATGTGGTTACGGGAGGAAGTGAGTATGCCACCATCTTGGCCAGAAGTTTGAAGACATTTTAAATGGCAATTAAAATCGGCATGCATAATACCAACAAAACACACCACTCATGATGAAAAACATGAACAGCTATGATCATGTTTGTATATGCACAGGAATTGGCCATTGCCGACAACAAAGTGATTGTTACTGGGGAGTGGTGACTTTACGATGCCATTGGATACTAGACGCTGCCTGCTGTCAAAGATGTTAAAGTAAACTAAACATGTTTGTCTGAGACATGATGAAGTAATGTACCTGTTTTGATGTAATGGGTCCTGTAGCCCAAAAAGTTTGGAAGCTTTGGATTCACCGCAGTTGGGCAAATTTACTCTCAGACTTCACAGGGACTTTAATGTGCTAATAAGGATTATGAACCATCCAAGGGACCAGTGTTTGGCAAAAATTAATTGGCCATAAATATTCTTTTGGCTCTCATCTTCTTGGACCGCTGGTTTGAAAATAACACTTTGGAAAATGCCAATGTAGAAGTAGAAAATGAGAATAGAAAGGAAGAAATTTGCAACAAAACATGTTGTCGAGAGGTTCTAGGAGCGTAGGCACTAAAAACAGGCCCCTGAGTTTGTTAAGAAGTCACTGCTGAGTTTCTGAGAACATTGTTGGAACAGGACAGTGTGGATGAAAGACATCAGATGGGGCTAAAAGAAAAAGTGACATCGAGTTAAATAATATAAACCATATTTTTGCGAAATGTTGGCAGTAAGACATGGAGAACCAGAGCTGGAGTTCCCTTATCCAAAAGGCTTTCACACAATGTGCCCTGCAGGACTGCGGCGAATGTTTCTATCCTCTCTGCTGGGTTCCCTGACTCTTAGACCACAGAAAGAACCCTGACTCCTAGACCACAGAAAGAACATGAAAAACTATTAGCTTCGCCCATGCTGCTCTCAGCGTTCCTCCTGTTTCTGCTCTGACTCAAATGCATTACATGCAGCAACCTCATTTGGCAGGATCCTATGTATCCCGTTCCTTCTCAAAAGGTTGTTACTGAGCAATATGCTATTGAAGAGCTGGATAGCCCTAGCTGGTTTGGCTCAGGGGATAGAGCGTCGGCCGAGGACTGAAGGGTCCCGGGTTTGATTCTGGTCAAGGGCACATACCTTGGTTGCAGGTTCCTTCATACTGGCCAGGGTGTGTGCAGGAGGCAACCAATCAATGTGTCTCTCTCACATCGATGTTTCTCTCTCTCTCCCTCTTCCCTTCCACACTCTCTAAAAATCAATAATAATAAAAAAAAATCCTTGGATGAGGATTACCAAAAAATAAAAAAAAGAGCTGCAGAAAGAGAGCACCTCATTTATAAATGTGATGCGAGTGGCACTGTGGGAGGAAATAAGTCCAAGAAGACCCTGACTATCTAGAAAACCAGTGTCCCAAAGTGGAATGGTAAATTTCTAATTCTAGGGTGGCGGTGGTAACACACATCCTAGAGCTACTAGTTGGAGCTAGTAATCGCTTGTATCTATTACAGACAGTTAAAGTAGGACTAAGGCTGATAGCCAGAGCTGTTAAATGTTCATGAAATTTACCATTTTATTAAGGATTTAACTACACAACATCACTTTGAAAAATAGAAATCATTATAGGTCAAAAATTAAAACATACACAGAGTGAGTTAAGAAGAATTCCGTTTTTCTTTTCTTTTTCAGTGCAGCCTCACTAGCCACAGTAGAATTTCCCTCTTGTATTTGACAGCAGATCAGCCTTAGCATTTAGAAGCATTGTGAGTAGCAATTGACAGTGAAAAGGATTTTCAGAGGAAGTTTTGAGTGGTAAAATCGGGTAAATCTATTGGAATTCAGATCAATTGGAACTTAAAAAAACAAACAAAACAAAACAGGAGGTAAGTTAGGAGGAGGTCGAGGAAGAAAGAAGATAAAGGTGGGGGCACATGAGCCTAAGGAAGATGAAGGTTTGTCTTTAGGGATCCAATCTGGAGAATCATATGGAATGAATAAAACCCTACCTGAGAAATGGTAGGGCTCAGGTGAAATTGACAGTGTGGATTTATAATAACCATGTTGCTATAGTGACTTCAGAAAAAATCTATATTGGCCAAAATTATGACTGTCCTGAACTGTACACAATGTCATATGTTTACAAATTCATGTCAAGTCATCAAAACAGTTCTTAAGTGTCTGTATGTATGTATAAAGCAATGTATAGACTGAATTGAGAATTCATGGTTATTATTCTCTACAGAATAATCAAAAATATCATGACATTGTCAAAGACAAATATGTTGACTATATATAGTAAGTAATATTAACTATACATTCTTCCATGAAATAAGATTAATTGGTGTAACCAAGTAAAGTTACTCTAGGAAAATAAATGTGAGTTGGAAAATTGAACTTAATTCCTATTTGAGTGAATGAAGTTAGTTCCTGAGGTCATTACAATACTTTTGAATACAGAAATTTAGCCATTAATAACTCTAATCTATGAAAGGCAGTGAAGGGGGAGACCAGGTAGCCAGAGTTCCTCAATGTCAATAAATATTTACTATTTTGTTGAGAATGTAAAAACAGATATTATAGGTCAGAAATTAAAACATATACAGAGTGAGTTAATGATACAATCCATGCAAATCATTAAATGCCTAAATTATTTTAAGCATTCTTGATGAAATTCTTTTTTAGATATATTACATGTTTCGGTGCTTCTGAAAACAAAAAATACTGGATATGATTTAGAATTTGTTGGTGACTCTGAGTCAGTGTGTGAACTCTATTGTACTCAGTCAGTGGGCCCGTGCTGAGATTTACATGGGGGATGCTCGCTCCAACACTAGACACATTGAATGACCTCAGTCACCTCTAGGCCAATGCTCTCCTGGCTCTTCTAATTTGCCTCATCTACTCTGTAACTCACTGGAAAATAAGAATACTACCCTAGTTAGGATTTTAGCTAAAATAATAGTAAATATACTCAAAGTGAGGATCTAAGGTCTTTGCGTGAAATATATGCAATTGTCTAGATGAGGTTAGGTAAAATCTATTCTGATTGCATTTATCACTTTTTATTTTCTGGCTCATTTTCATAAAATGGCTAAGTGAGTTCTGTATATGAGCGATTCTGACTTACTGATAATTTGCCCCTGCAGCATGTGTGCTGGGTTAGTAGGCATACTCTCTAGTGCCTGCAGAAAACATAGCAAATGAAGAGGGCATTGCGAGATTTGCAATAAGAAAAGTTACCGCACTGCCTAATTAATCTGGGAAGTTCAAGGAAAAAGAGCTGCAATATACATTTATTTGGGACAAAACTATCATCAATGTTTATATCTTATGCTTGCATTTTATATATACATCACTTGTAATTCAAGTATTTTTATCATTGGGTTTGAGCTGGCCAGCCAAGCATTTTATATATTAATATTGACTAGTTATTCGGTAATAGCCTACCTACACTACGTAGCTCCTGCCATAACATGATGAAAAGTGATCATGAAAAGTGCTTTGGTTTTGAGACTGGTGAATAAAAGAAATACCATTTTAATTTTCCCAGAAGGAGATATCTCTGTTGGTATTTACTAAATGTACAACAGAAAAAGGGAAATAAGATGATAAAAGTCATAGTGAGCCTATTAATATTTAACATAATGAAGAAATATTTCATCCATGATTCCATATACATTGGGACCTTGACTTACGAGTGTCCTGACTAACGAGTTTTTTGAGATACCAGCTGTCTCTCTGCCTGATTTTTTGCATTGAGCTGACAGAGTAATTTGAGTTAACGAGCTCCTTAACGAGTTTGGACTCAGAACGAATTAAACTCGTAAGTAAAAGCCTCACTGTAATATGGTAATACATCAGAGAATAAATTATTCTTGTACACAGTATTAAATTTTATATTCACATGTATGTATATAACTTATTTAAATCATATTTAATGGAAATTAGTATTTTTGATCCCATTATTAAACTTCAAAGCCCTAGCCGGTTTGGCTCAGTGGATGGAGCATCAGCCTGTGGACTGAAGGTCCTGGGTTCGATTCTGGTCAAGGGCATATACCTTGGTGCGGGCACATTCCCAGTAGGGGGTGTGCAAGAGGCAGCTGATTAATGTTTCTCTCTCATCGATGTTTCTAACTCTCTGTCCCTCTCCCTTCCTCTCTGTGAAGAATCAATAAAATATATTTAAAAAAAAAACTTCCAAGAAATTACCTTAGGAAATAGCAATGAATGAAGACAAAGAATTAAGTTTAAGGATTTCATAACAGCATAATTTATAAACCAAAAAAGGGAAAACCTAAATAGTAAAGAATAAGTGAAAAATTAAACACATCTGTAACATATTTAATTTTCATGGAAAAAGTAAGGATGAGAGAAAAGTGCTAATAATTAATTTGATGTGAAAATAACTAGACATAAAGCAATATGTATAGCATGACCTTAATTTTTTAAAACAATTTTAAAATAAGTGAATACACATAAATAAAAATGAAAATCAAGCAATTGCCAACAGATGTTGTCTTTGGGTGGTAGAAACCTGAGTGATTTTTATTGTGATTTTCGACTACTCTGTATATTTTTTACGTTGTATCTGCATTTCAGTTGCTAAAATGCTTTTTTCTGAAAAGAGTTCTAAAACCAAAAAACATTTATGCAAATATTAAAGTGTAGCATCTAAGAGAGTTTTAAAAAGGTTTCACTTAAGCTAAACTATGAATAATAAAAAAATTGATGACTTGAGTTTAACATTGGTTTGATCAAAGAATACTTATACTGAAGAAAATTTGTATAGAGACCAAACACTACCCTTGGAATGTAACATATGTGATCCCAATCTCTACTTCTTACGTTCTTTCACTAGAACAAATTTATTTTCAGAGAAGTGAGTTTCAACTAAAACCAAATAAAGCAAAAATAAAAGTTTTAAAAATTATTGAACTGAGCCATCATGAAAAGTTCAGCATGCAATTAAAAAACTTGTCATATAGCTGCTTAATATGCTTCCAACAAAAATTAAAATGCATTGAAAATCTCAAACATTTTGCCAAGGAGTCAGTTGTTGTATAATCCGCCACAGTCTTGGTGTCACTGCAAGAATGTATCACCTTCTGAAAATAGTCCCCAAGATGCTTACCTTCTGTGTTTCTGCTTCACCTGCCCTAGCAACGCAGTCTCTCCTTTTCCTTGTGGCTGTGAGAGAAGTTCTCCTCGGAGAATTAGTGCTCAATATGGCAAATATTCTAATGGTTTAAACTCTAAATAATTGCTGTGTTTTAGGGTCTTGGTAATGTGTCCTGCAACAAAATTAGTAATACGTTTTTATGATGTGAAACATCTTTTGAAGTATATTTTTTACTGATCTCAGAGAGGGAGAGAGAGACATAGAAACATCAACGATGAGAGAGAATCATTGATAGGCTGCACGCCCCCTACTGGGGACCCATCCCACCACATGAGCTTGTGCCCTGACCCAGAATAGAACTGTGACCTCATGGTTTATAAGTCAACACTCCACCCATGAGCTGCACCAGCTGGTCTGGTGTGAAACATTTTTGATTTGTTATTAAAGGCACAGACTGGTTAATTGAATGGGTTAATACAACATTATAGAGACTCACAGTTAAAATAGGCTTCACCCATGGGGCTGAGAATGTGTGGGTGAATTGACTTGTAGAAAACAGCTCTGTTCCACACGCACAGATTTTCCTTTTTAACATCTGGTCAGTTATCTCTCAAAGGTGTTACAGGTAAGAAGTGCCATTAAATCAGCATAAATCCACGTGCCCACTCTAAAAATACCCTTTTGAACATTCATTTCTGCATTTTTATGACTTTGGCATTCGGAGAAACCCTGTCAGGTATAGAAAAACTACAATGCTGAAATAAATTTCAAAAATTACAATATTAGCATGGCAGAAGAAAAAGAAAATGATAGAGCATCAGTGGAAGTTAGAAATCAGTGGAGTAATATCTTTAAATTATGGGAGAAATCAATATTGAACCAGAGGTCTTTACCCAGTGAAATAATATCTCAGTGTTGAAAGTAAAATCAGTATAATTTGAATTCAAAATATAATATTGAGAGTATTTATTTTAAATAGATCTTCAGTTAAGTAATCAGTGGACTCAGAAGTAAAAGAATAATCCCATAATAAAAATTGAACACGAGAGAAATGGCGAGTAGAGAAAATGGTAGATATTTAATAAAAAATATTTGGCTTTATTAAAGGGAAACAATAATGTCTACTGTGTAGAGCTTAAAAATGTAAGAATAAAAACTAGAATGCTGTCTAGTTTTTTTATATAGTTGCATGATAATAAGGAAAGGGTGATTTGGGTTAGTGTTCTAATGTTTTTGCATTGTTTAGAGAAAAAAAGAAATCTAGAAGAAATATACCAAATAGATTGTGTATTTCAGAAAGATTTTTGTTCTTATTGCCATTTGAAGAATGAATAGAGATGAAACAAAAGTAGGATCAGAAAGATTAGTCTGTTGCAGTCATTCAGGAGGGCCAGGGTAGAGTTCTGGATAAAGAGATAAAAAGAAGTAAATGGTTCAACAGTGGTCGGCAAACTGTGGCTCGCGAGCCACATGCGGCTCTTTGGTCCCTTGGATTTTCCACAAAATACCACGTGCGGGTGTGCACATACAGTGCGGTTGAAACTTCATGGCCCATGCACAGAAGTCAGTATTTTGTGGAAGAGCCACACTCAAGGGGCCAAAGAGCCGCATGTGGCTAGCGAACCGCAGTTTGCCAACCACTGGTTCAAGAGATAGGATCCACAGAATTGGATATGGGGCAATGAGGGAGAGGGAGGAATCAAAGCAACTAATATTTCCAATCTGAGCAGCTCAGTGAAGGGTGAAGCTGTTACCTGGCACAGGAACGCAGGGAGAACAGAGGTGTGCGATGGTAGATAATGAAGACTGGGAATTACTGACTGTTCCCACAGGAATGATGGGTAAGGTGTGAAGAAGAGTTGTCGGGAAGAGTATTAAGGACCAAACTCAGAGGAAACAGAGCATGGAAAACCTGAAAATTAGACTGAAAAAGAGGATCCAAGGAGGTAACCTGGAAACCTGGAGGACATGTCTTGGAACCCAAGTGAAGAGTGGATTTCTGAGTGTAAGTGAACAAACGAATATAGTGAGACACCAGAGGCCAGAGGTGTCCATTGGCTCGTGAGAGCAAAGGTTTTCTGGTGACTGAGGTTACGAGGTATTTTAAGTAGAGTTTTGAAGAAGTGGGGACAGCGAGGATAGCCCTTTCTTTGACAAACGTTGGCTTTAGGTGGAAAAAGAGAACTAGAGGAATGTGGGGACACAAGTGTGAGGAAAATTTTTGTTTTTAATACGCAAGTAGAGACTTGAACCGGCTGAAATGCTGATAGATATAATAAATTCATTAGATATAATAAAGTTGACAACTTAGAGGCGATGGGATTGATCAATGTATTTGAACAGGAAAGGGAAGGATTTTGTACACAGGTGGAGGAATTGGCAGCTAGAATACAACTCTCTAATTTCAATATTTTATAGGTACTGTGATGTTCATTATCACAGCTTTTCTATTTTAATTGTATGACACTTTTTTTTTTCATTTTGGAGCTCACTACTTTAGTTCTTTGGAACTAAATCTTGGGCCATTTGACCTTGAACTCATTCGTTGAAGGAAAACTTGGGGAGCAGCCTAGTGTGATTACATTATCAAAAGACCAAATTACAAATGTCATCTAATTAATTATATTAGAACTCATTTTTCTGTTTGTTTATTATGGTGGCACTTGCAACAAATGGCACTTCAAAAACAAGTTTCTCATGAATATGTACTACTATTCTATAATATACCATGAACACATTCTCAAGTGGCTATTTCAGAATTTCACCAGTAATCATTTCATTTTGATCGGGTAGCTGCTGATAACCCAGATGAACATCCTGTGTGCAATTTTATTTAGCACATCTCTTAGAATGACTGAGGTGTCAGAACATCCCAGGTACCTGCTGGAGACACCAGCTGCACTGGAGGAGTGTTGCCCAAAAACATCTGGAACATTTTTCAGTATGAAAGAGAATAAATATATTTATGGGAGAGACATTCACATCTTCTGTGATCAAGTTCTCTCAAAGATTCCAAAATCCATATGATTTCCACCAACTTTTATTTTTCTGTAGAACTGATATAATTAAAATTTGTTGGTTAAATTCTGTGCTAAAAAGAAAAAAAAGGCTAATACTTTTGGAGGCTTGGTGTGAATATTGTACCAAATGAAGCATTATAAAGAATAAGTTTTAATAACTGACCTGTTGTATGAATCAGGAGAATCTTATATATAGTTTTCTGTCTATTTTCCTAAGGATTTGGAGGAGGAAAGTATAATTGACCTCCTCGGAAAGGAGAGGGATATGATAAAGTTTCATGGGCTAACTTGTCAGAACTTAATAATGAAGATGACTATTTGTTGAACATTCGCTCTGGACCAGTCACGTATAGACACTTACTTTACATATTTTGTTATTTCTCTTCCGTGTAGCAATGCTTGCAGGTTAAATATTCTTTTCCTCATGTTGCTGGGAGGGAATCTACTGACCTATGATGAAAGAGATTCATTAATTTGCCCCTGGATATATTTGCTAGTAGATTAGGAGTCAGATACTTGGCTCAACGTCCATCTGATTGCAATATGTCTCTTAACATATTCTGCTACTCTTCAAATAACTGGAGAAGAATTTGGAAAAAATGCTAATAATAATATGAGTTCTGAGGTATTGCTTTATTTATTTGATTAGAGAAGACTTAAAGCCATCAGCATTTCATTGCTTTGATATGTATAAATCTACTAACATGTACCTGCCAATAATCATATAGAGAGAACAAACAAATGTCTGTTTTTATAATATACTACTTATAAATATTGGGTAAAAATAAAGGATATGATTTAGTTTTATTGTAACTGAAGATGCAAAAATAACTTGATTTTTTTTCTCACTTTGATTCATTATCACTGAGAAGATGCTTACTTAGCAGATTGCTAACCAGTGCAGATTGCTAACCAGGGGAGGGCACAGCTGCTACTATGAGTATGATTTTCAAAAAGTGGGTCTGTCTAGCCCGGCCCATGTGACTCAGTGGTTGAGCATCAACTTATGAACCAGAATGTCAGGGTTTGATTCCTTGTCGGGCACATGCCTGGGTTGCAGGCTTGAGCCCCAGCAGGGGGCATGCAGAAAGCAGCCGATCAGTTATTCTTTCTCATCATTGATGTTTCTATCTCTCTCTCCCACTCCCTTCTCTCTGAAATCAATAAAAATATATTTTAAAAAAACCTCAGCAGCCAAAACAACAACAACAACACACAACAAAATCTAATTAAAAAAAAGATGGATCTAGCGCTACTATTAACTAAGATAATATCTATCTCTATATAAAAGCCTAAGCAACCATCTGACTGTTCAACCGTTCACCTGGTAGCTATGATGTGCAATGACCACCAGGGGGCAGATGCTCCAACCAGTACAGGAGGGAGCCCCATTCCTTGCTGAATCGGCCATGGGTTAGGTTGCTGCTGGGGCACTGTTGGCCCTGAATATGCTTCACCCACACCCCGGACCCAGAGAGGACGGAGCCCCTAAAATATTTCTTGTAATTAATTTCCTTTCAATGTGCATGGATTCATGACTGATGTTTTCTTTCTTGCGTGTAAATACTATTGACTATATTCCCTGTGTTGTAATTTACATTCCTGTGAATATTTTGTAACTAACAACACTTCACCTTTTTAACCTGGCCCCCTAACCTCCCTCCTCATTGTCAAATATCAGTTACAGTTTAATTTTTAAAAGTAATGAAATAATTTTCTTAGAACTCCTCATTTCTTTTGCCTCTGTACATAATTTTGCCTGGGTAATTTGGGGTATCCTAGAAATAAAAGAGGTAGCTAACCTAGTGTTTAGCCTCATTTATATAGCACTTTTTTTTTCTTGACATGTTGGGATCTATGTTTGTAGATGCATGTGGCAAAGATATTCCGCTTGATAAAGGCAGGATTGTTTATGACAACCTTAAAACCTTCCCTTCCTTCCTTTCTTTCTTTCTTTCTTTCTTTCTTTCTTTCTTTCTTTCTTTCTTTATTTCTTTATTTCTTTATTTCTTTATCTTTCTTCCTATTAGAGTTTATAAAACCTTTTTACTCATCATATCTTTTCTAAAAATGTGTGTGTTCTTCTTCTGTACCCATACCCCTTCTCCATTCTTCTCATTGACATTGATGTCTGGGAATACTCTTGCCTCTAATAGTCTTTGTGTTCCCTTAGACCTGGCTTAATAGTGTAGAGACCCCCCCCCCCAATGATATTTAGTCCATGTATTAACTTTTTTATTGAATATATTGGGCTGACATTGGTTAATAGGATGATGTAGGTTCAGGTGTACAGTTCTACTAGTATAATACATAGTCTGTATATTGTATTGTGTGTTCACCATGCAGATTTCCGTTTGAGGATACTTTCTTTAGTCAGCTTGCTCGTTTAGCCTGTGTATTGAGGGAGAGGGCCCTTCCAAGGCAACTGCTTTATTACTCAAGTCTCATGCTTTAGTTGTTATTTAGACACTGGTGACGATGCTCCTCTCTCACCTGCGTCATCACTTTCCACAGAGTAGAGAGGACCCAGCTTGGTCTCTGTCCTCTCTGAAAATCCTTACCTTAACTTGCTTCAGCAACTTGCTCAGAATGTTCTTTTACACCTCAGGTTCCTCATCTGTCAAAATGGCACAGTAATACCTACTGAGGCAGGATTTTGGCAGGATTACATGATATATTACATAGGAAGATAACATGTTGACACTTGGAACAGATTAAGTGTTCAAAAGCATTAGTGTAATATGAATCAGAATAGCTCCTGTGATGAAGTTAAACTTCCTAGCGTACAATCACTTTCATTTTGATGTCTCAGTACTTCTGACTTTGGTTTCATCTGTTCAGCAAGCATTTAATGGAATGCGTGAGCCATTGATTTGGATGTTGGGGATATGAAGAGACAAAACGGATCACGTTTTTAGCCATTGCTGAGCCATCTCTTTTAATAGGGGAGACAGACAGAAAACAAGAGAAAGAAAAACATGTGGCATGTTAGGTAGTAAGTTCTGAAACAGAAATAAAGCAGGGGAGGAGGAGAGGAAATAATGAAAATGAATTTGTGACTTATGTGGGGTGACCAGGTAACCTCCCTGAGAAGGAACGTGTGAGTAACAACATATGAATGAAGGACCAAGTATTAGGATATATTGGAGAAGGAGACCCAGGCATAGAGCAGGGCAAACACAATAGCTCTGAGGCAGGAGCATGATTAGCAAGTTCCAAAAACAGCATGAAGGGTGGTGAAGTGTTGTTTTTCTTTAAAATATATTTTTTATTGATTTCAGAGAGAAGGGAGGAGAGAGATAGAAACATCAATGATGAGAGAGAACCCCCCCTTCCCCCTACTGGGGATGGAGCCTGCAACTCAGGCATGTGCCCTGGCCAGGAATTGAACCATGACCTCCTGGTTCATAGATCAACGCTCAACCACTGAACCATGCCAGTTGGGCTGAAGTGTTTTTATATCCATAGAAAAGTCTGGAAGTTTTACCAGGTGGATCTGCTTTATAAATACTCAGGGAGCCAGCGTTTTTCCAGTTTATCTCTGTTTATTCCTAGGGAAAGGTTTTTATCCCCAGAGTCCAAGATAGTCCTGTCTACATCCTGGGACCCAAGGTTTGCTCCGTAGCCATCCGTAAGGAGAGTTCTGAGCCTTCGGAGCAAGGTCTGCCTATCTGCCACTGGCCGGAACTTAGTCACCTGCTACGCTTTGCTTCAAGGGATACGCTCAGATTTGGGTAGTTCTGCCTGGACAAGAGATGGAGGAACCAGCAATACCCCAAGAAAGTTGATGTTTTTGGCAGATGCTCATGCTGTTTTGCAAACTCAGCTGGTCTACAGAAGACCCAGATAAGCATCTGACCTTTGTTTTATTTCTTAGGCCCACTAAGCCTGAAGGGTGAGCTCCCTGAGATTTACCCAACCTTCCCTGGAAGAGGAGAGGGGCCTTTTCATGGTCTAGCTGACTTCCACCCTCTGATTCAAGTCGAGATTCACACACCCAGCTTAAGAGAACCATGTAACTTACGTTTTGAATGCTCCACTAGCATTCAAGTGCATTCTGTTCATTTCCCCTGTTGTTGGCAATTCTCTTTTCAGACACTCTATAATTTGGGGGTGAAGTAGAATAGTTTGTTTTGTTTGTTTTTCTGAAAACATTCTCAGCTCTTAAGAGTCCTATAATTGAATAGGTCTTGGAACAGGATCAATTCTTGGGAAGGTTTTTTTTTAATGACTTGTTTTATTGTTGTTGTTTTGCTGTTGATATAAAAGACCCAACCCCCAAATTTAGGTTCATTAATGTTCAATTGTCACAGAGTATATATTATAATGGTTCTGCACAAAAGACCTATAAAGCAAAGTATATTCTTATACAGTGTTACCAGAATCTTTTTCCTTTTTTTCTCTCCATTAGAATAAAAAGTTTGTCTTTTTTTTCTTAATATCTTTATTGATTAAGGTATTACATATGTGTCCTCAAAAGTTTTTGTCTTTATCGCATTATCCCATTGGAAGTGATACAAAGTTAGCAGTTGAGCAAAATGTAGTCTTTTTGACCACAGATGTCTCCATTCCTTCCACACACTTTTTGGCTTTTTTCAATCATTCTTTGTCAGTTTGATTAAAATATCCTTTAAGAATTGTTGATCCACAATGTGGTGTTTCCAATAAACATTGCGCTTAGAATCTGTGCCTGGTGGAGATGAACTTGATGCACGTTGTGTAAACATCCAGCGTTGAGGCTGATGACTGTTTGCAGAAAGCTTGCTGACCAACCGCGTTTGCCTTTGGAGAGGCCTCATGGAAGTTCACTGACAGCTGTGTGCGCAGCGATGGCTGGGTGCTGTCAGCATTCATGAAGAGTAAATGCTGTGTCCCATCGGTCTCATGTTGACTTGTTGTCATACTTAGCAATTCAACGCCTTTCCGCCCTTTTGGTCTCATTGATATTGTTATTTTATAAGATATTTTTTATATTACAAAAGCAATATCCACCCACCCCTTATGAGGATTTTGGAGAATTCAGAAAAACTCAAAGATGGAAATAACAGTCTTGCCATTCATAGAAAATTATGGCTAACATTAATGTAACTATAATTTTCAGTACAGTCTTACCTTTCTGAATTATTTGTGCTTACTTGGTTTTGTTTGTTTGTTTTTTTGTTTATGTATGTATGTATGTATGTATGTAGGTAGGTATTTGAGTGTTATTTTATTTTAAATGTTCAGCTGATATTGAATACCATTCTGCACCAGTTTCTGACTTGACAGACTGGTCCCCTGCTGCCCCAAGCACCTGCCTGACCCTGCACCCAGTCATCTTGACATTATTGACTGCATTCCCATGCTGCACATCGCATCTTGGTGGCTATTCTGCAACTGTCAGTTTGTACTGCGTAATCCCTTCTCCGTTCCCCTCTGGGCCTTTGAACCCCCTTTCGTCTGATAGCTGTCAGTCCATTCTCTATATCCATGAGTCTGTTTCTATTTTGTTCATCAGTTTATTTTGTTCACTAGATTCCACATATAAGTGAAATTATATGATAGTTGTTTTTCTTTGACTGGTTTATTTCACTTAGAATAATACTCTCCAGGTCCATCTATGCTGTTGCAAAAGGTAAAATTTCCTTTTTTATTTATGGCCGATATAGTATTCCGTTGTGTAAATGTACCCCAGATTTTTTATCCACTCATCTGCTGATGGGCATTTGGCTGCTTCCACATCTTGGCTATTGTAAATAATGCTGCAGTGGCCATAG
>NW_006296434.1:1215801-1222022 GCF_000327345.1 Myotis davidii
TAGAATTTTAGAGCAGTAATCCACTAACGCCCTGTTCTCTGCCGGGGCCGCCTTTTAGGATGTGGCTATCCCCACGTCTCCACATTGAGTCCCTCCTTAAATGCTGGTCCTGTAGGAGGCTCACAATCCAAGTCAGCAGTGCTCTCACTGGCATGCAGTCCCAGAGCAATCCGTGGCATTTCTCATAGCCCAGCGGTCGGCAAACTCATTAGTCAACAGAGCCAAATATCAACAGGACAACGATTGAAATTTCTTTTGAGAGCCAAATTTTTTAAACTTAAACTATATAGGTAGGTACATTGTTATTAACTTAATTAGGGTACTCCTAAGGCTTAGGAAGAGCCACACTCAAGGGGCCAAAGAGCCGCATGTGGCTCGCGAGCCGCAGTTTGCCGACCACAGGAAGCGTATAGACAGTGAATTGTTAGACGTTTCATATTGGGATTTAGATTTTAACCTTCGTGTCTTTCCATTAGTGAAACTGGGAGAATGTTTTTGAACTTTTATGACTTTTGGAGACTGCCCATGAATTACATTTCTGCTTTTTTTTTTTCTTTCGTGATTCATTTCAGCTTGTTAAAATATTTGGTGTTAATTATTTTGTACTTTCATTTTTATTATGCAAAATTATTCAGAATAAAACATGCATATTCTGAAAAAATAAAAAAGGTAACATGCGGACAGTGTTGCAAAACTCCAGGTGGGAGCTGTGACTGTCATGTAAAAATGACATATGTAAAAGTTATAAAATATACAACTAAAGTGTTTGAAAGGGAAAGGTGTCATTTGGGGGAGATTTATTCTCAAAGTCAGAGGGAAAAAAATGGAAGTGGTCCCACCTGTTCCTTCTAGACGAGGCTCTGGTGGCATTGCCATGTTGAATGGCGATTCATGTGCTGTATTACCAACAATTTAAATAAAAAAACGACAAGCTCGTGCCTTCTGGAAAATAGACCAGTTAGAAAAATGAGGCACACTGGCAAAATTAAATATGTTCACTGAGTTTCCAAAACCACCCAAGTTCACAGGTAGCGATATGGGAAGGCGCATAAAAGAAGTCAGACTTCCTTTGTTTTATGTGCATGGCATATGTAAAAAATCTTTAAAAATATATACATTTATTCGACCTGGCTGGTTTGGCTCAAAAAGTCAAAGAGTGTTGGCCTGTGGACTGAAGGGTCCCAGGTTCAATTCAAGTCAAGGGCGCATGCCTGGGTTGTGGGCTTGATCCTCAGTAGGGGGTGTGCAAGAAGCAGCCAATCAATGATTCTCTCTCGTCATTGATGTTTCTATCTATGTCTCCTCCCTTCCTCTATGAAATCAGTACTGCCCTCTTAATTCAATAAAAATGTATATTTAAAAATATATATACACATTAATTCTTTTTTGAGATAGAAATAATCTACAGTGAAGTGCACAGACTCTAGGGTACGGTTTGATGACTTTTGACAAATGCAGGTAGCCAGCTGAGTAACCTCCACCCCTAAGGACACTGTCATCACCCCAGCAATACCCTCCTGTCCTTCCCAGTTAATCCTCTCGGTCACCCAGCTGCAATCATTCCTCTGACTTCTAAACCTGATGATTTAGTTTTGCCTAATATTTAAATAATTAAGTGGATTGTGTGCCCCTCTGTGTTTAGCTTTTATTTTTTTGCACAGCATAATGTCTCTTAGCTTTATTCATGTTGTGCATATAAATATTTTTTATTGCTGAGTAGTATTCTGCTGCATGAATGTACTAAAATTTGCCCATTTTCCTCTTGATGAAATTTGAGTTTGCAGTTTTTGCCACTGGTGAGTAAAGCTTCTGTAGCATTCTTGTGCAAATGTTTTTGTAGATATATGTTTTTACTTTTATTTTTGGTAAATATCTAGAGGTGGAATTGCTGGGTGAGAAGAAAAAAGGGAGTATATTTAACTTTATAAGAAACTGCCAAAACTTTCCCCAAAGTGTGGGTATTATTTTACACTTCAAGTTCCCCATTTATTCTTATTGGGTTTTTTTTTAAATGTGTAGACTTCTACAATTCATAACAGAAAACAGAATTTAGGTTACATGCCAAAACCATTCTGTATACACAAGGTAACTTTAAGTGCTGCCTTATTGCACAGCTACTATGTCTATTGTCTTCCGAGAAAGGAATGGGGGTTATTTCTTATTTTCTGGGGACCAGCCATGGAACACAATGTTTTTTAAAATCTACATGTTAAAAGAGTACTTGAAACCCACGTAATATGTAAGAAGATAAGGAAGTCCTAAACCATGGCTATTATGGGGATGATTAATTGAGTTCACAATTTCAATCTTTAACCGTAAACTTTTATTTTTTATTTTTATGAATAACTATATAACAATCACTTGTGTTTCTGGGCACTTTTCTAAATGCATTACAGAATGGATTTCACATTCATTTCCTGGGGGTGAGGCAGGGGCGGGGAGGGGGAAGCAAAACTCTTCTCAAGTAGGATGTAAGTAGCATTCTTGAAACTATTTACATGTTTTTAAAAACATGAAGTATGAAGCACTTCATGAATCTGTGTGTCAGCCTTGGGCAGGGGCCATGCTAATCTTCAAATCATTCCAATTTTAGTGTGTGTGCCGCCCGAGTGAACACCCTCCCCAAACTTTTTTAATTCATTAAACCCGATATATATTGTGACAAACCACCTTTACCTTAATTTTCCACCTCCATTTTGAATGGATTTTAGTATTTCTAACTTATTTCATTAAACTCCTCAAATTTGTTTTTTTAAGAGAGTTATTTAATGTTGAAAAGAGCATAGAAGTTTCTGAAATCCCTTCTCCTCTTTGGAAAAGTGAGTTGTGTTTTGAAGGAATTTTGAAAGGAGTTCCATTCTCCAAGACCGTGGTCGGCAAACTGCGGCTCTTTGGCCCCTTGAGTGTGGCTCTTCCTAAGCCTTAGGAGGACCCTAATTAAGTTAATAACAATATACCTACCTATATAGTTTAAGTTTAAAAAATTTGGCTCTCAAAAGAAATTCCAATCGTTGTCCTGTTGATATTTGGCTCTGGTGACTAATGAGTTTGCTGACCACTGCTCTAAGAAGTAAAATCAGTTCGGAATTACTGACCAGAAGGCCTGGCCAAATCAGTCGTCCTCACCTCGCCTGCCGCCATGGCAGTGCAGTAGAGACTAAAGCGAACGGGGAGGTTCTTCATATGCACGTGCTTGCCCAGGCCTGTTCTCACCTAAAATGCTATCTTTACGCAGAAACAGGTTGGTGTTTTGCAGGGCAAACTCTTGAGGGGAGGTTGAAAGCAGGTAGCATGGAACATACTCTTACTGACTTTTAGAACTGTGTTTGGCAGCGATGTGTACCCAGTTGTCCAATGTAAGCCCGCAGGACTTCCCCCATTGGTAGTATGGTGGAGTGTTCTTTCCGTAAACACGTGCTTCTGGAAAACATAAAAGGTCCGTTCTGGACAAGTGCATCAGGCCTCGCTCTGCCATCTGTAAATCATTTAGACTTAGCCTTTTTGAATGACCCTTTAAAAATACACAGGACCTAATTCTATCCCCGAGTCCCGTAAAACTCCCATTGGACTCCAGTGGGAACATTGCAAAGTTAGGTTGCGAGGAGGGAGGGCCTTTCCTAAGGCGTGCCTCTGAGAACTTCCTGGGGCAGAACTTGGCCAGCGCATTCCTCCTGAGAGAGCTGTCTGATCTTGTTGGTTGTGGAGCTTCAAAATAGACTCTCTGCCCGAAGGCAGCAGGCTTCTCTCAGATGGTATATCCCCCCATAGGCCTGCAGCGTCCCAAGGCAGTGAGCCGGCGTGGGTGACCCCTGGTACTCAGGGAACCTGCCTCCCCTGCAGTCATCCTTGGGTTACCAGGTGTGTTCTCACTGCCCTGCCCCATGCTCCTCTATGCTCTATTTTAAAAACGTGCTATTTTTGAACACTTAGTCCAGTGATGGCGAACCTTTTGAGCTCGGCGTGCCAGCATTTGGAAAAACCCCAACTTAACTCTGGTGCTGTGTCACATAGAGAAATTTTTTGATATTTGCAACCATAGTAAAACAAAGACTTATATTTTTGATATTTATTTTATATATTTAAATGCCATTTAACAAAGAAAAATCAACCAAAAAAAATGAGTTCGCGTGTCACCTCTGACCCGTGTGTCATAGGTTCTCCATCACTGACTTAGTATGAGCAGGCACTGTGTCAAAGCTGTACATACAGTATTTCACCAGTTCCTGTGACTGACTGTGGAGCAATGTAGGGAGGGCAGCTACCAATGTCCCAAGGTCACCCAGCAGAGCCCATATTGGACCTGCTTCCTCTGGCTCCAAAGCCATGGGTCTCCATTGTTGCATGTTTGATGATACTGCTGCCCGGTGCACACCTGTTCTATACCAAAGGGATGGTCCTTGTGTTGGGAGGGCCTTGTTTATTGACCTGTCTCTCCAGTGAACTTGAGAGAGGATTCTTGCCTTCTTCATCTTTGTATGGCTAAAGCAGGATTGATGGGATTTTAATAAATGAAACTTAAATGTAAAAATTAATCTTTCTCTGTGACTATAAAAGCTCACATCCTTTATATAGAAAACTGAACAAAAACAAACAGAAAACATAAACTGTTCCCAGATCCCATTATTCAGAAATAACTGAAAAAATCATTGATAACTGAGTGAATTAAAAAAAATATTTTAAAAACACCAATAGCTTTGTTCTGTTCCTAATGCATTTATATAGCAGTGGCTCACTGAGACTACGCGATTGCTTGATGTTAACGAAGCATCATTAGTGCATGATAAAGCCTTTATCCTTCATAACCTGGGAGATGAAAAGGGGAAAACAGCAAATTTTTCAATGATAAAACTATTTTAATATCATAATATAAACTTCCTGAAATAGCATTCTCTTTGTGAATATACATTTTTGAGTCAATTTATTTCAAACTATTAAACTGATCTGAGGTAGATATTTAAACATTATCTCTCTTATGATCAGAAATACATTTCAGGGTTAACAACACACTTTTTATCCGTAGGCAAAATAGGACCTGGCGTGCAATAGTTAAAAGCAGTTTATTGGGGAAGTCTAGCCCCTAGTCGACAGGACTCCCTGGTACACCCCCCACACTGAGCTGGTGGGTCAGCTGGAGGGACGCCGGAACCTCCAGGGCTTCAGAATGGACGGTTTCAAACCTCTTGGTGTTGATATTTTCTTCTCTTCTATTTTTTTCATAAAAGATGCCACATGTAATGTCTAGCTTAGAAGAACTTCATGGTATTTTGGTGAATACTAAGACTTTCCTACTCTACCATTTTTTTTTCAAGCATGATTTTCTCATTAGGCAGTGAAGAGAGTAAACTCTCTCCACTCCCCCTTGTTGTCCCTTCCCTTCCCCTCTCCTCACCTTCTCTGCCTTCCCTTCCCTTTTCCTCACCTTCCCTCCTCTCCCCTTCCTTTCTGTTTTCACTTCACTGTAAGTATCGAACAATTAAGCAACATTAGCACTTTTTGTCAGGATGAATTTAGGTTACATTTATAGCTTCATCCCCAATATGCAAATACACATACACACTTCACAAAATGGACTATTTCTTTTAAAACTAAAAAGAACTCTTCATTACTTCCTTTTCCTTTTGTAAATATGAAATTTAAAAAATGCTAAAACAATTAGAGTGAAAAATTAAACACGTAAATAACACAGAATGAGCATACTTGTGAATGAAATAACACCCAACACCCAATTGAAAAGTGTGATCTTCTTGAGCTTGCGAAATCTTTCCCATTCTAAGCATTGCCATCAAACCCGTTTTATGATCCAGAGACACTATGGGATTAGATTTCTCCAATCACCCTGATGACTCTAGACGTTTGAACTCCAAAGGCAGCCAGTTCTGTTCTGTATTCCGGAGCTTGCGGAATGAAGCACTGAGGGGTCAGGCCCTCAGACACTTTGCAGTGACACACAACATAGGGACCTAATGAAAGTGGGAGCACTGTTTTGCATACATGGAATTGTTAGGACACATCTATTACAGTAAATACGGCTCTTCACCTCCACACACCTGAAGTTCACTCATGGGCTCTGGGGGGGGGTCGCAGCTCCTGAATCATTGTCAAGTGTGGCAGGAAGTTCTCTGACACCAGGTGGGAAGTTTTCATCCCAGAGGTGTGTGGGCGCGGCTCAGAACAGGCTGGTGAACTGAGGTGCAGCTGTCTGAGGCGCGCGCGCATGCGTG
>NW_006296434.1:1222048-1222832 GCF_000327345.1 Myotis davidii
GTTTAGAGCAATTGTGTGCAGTTTTCTGCATCCATCTAGTGCTGCTCGTGTATGAGACGGTGCCTGCACAAACATCACACATCCCTACTGTAGCCATCACCTCTCACCTGATAGCAGTAGCCTCGGAGCAGTTCCGCTTTATTCTCTTTCTCCTCCACCCATTCTCTGCCCAGACCTCTAATTTTTATTTACAATAGCTAAGATCAGGAAACAGCCCAAGTGTTCATCAGTAGATGAGGGGATAAAAAAGCTGTGGTACACAGCTGTCCTCAGCTTGTCCCTGCTGTATCAGAGCAAACTCCCGTCTTCCAAACAGGAGCAGAACTGATTGTACTCTTTGCAAAGACTTGAAATAGAAGAAAAGTGTCTCATTTGGCACAAGAGCTATTTAATGTTTAAGAAATGGTATAAAATATTGTGCACACCGAACGCTCTTCTGGATTTGTTAGCCCCTGTGTGGGCTAACACACAGCACCGTCCTGAGCACCAGCACATTTATTTCCTCCTGTCACTTTAAGTCATGCTGTGGGTTTGGTACCATGTCACGGAAGCAGGTATGAGTCTTAGTTTCTCTTGGGCTGACGCTTCCTAACACTTTTAGTAGCAAGCGCTAGGGCAGCGGTTCTCAACCTTCTGGCCCTTTAAAACAGTTCCTCATGTTGTGGTGACCCCCAGCCATAAAATTACAAATTGAACATAATTAAAGCATAGTGATTAATCACAAAAACAATATGTAATTATATATGTGTTTTCCGATGGTCTTAGGCGACCCCTGTGAAAGGGG
>NW_006296434.1:1223053-1236558 GCF_000327345.1 Myotis davidii
GGTGCGCGCGCGCGTGCGTGCGTGCGTGCGTGTGTGTGTGTGTGTGTGTGTGTGTGTGTCATGTATTCCTGCGTAGTTTAGATCAATTGGGTGCAGTTTTCTGCATCCATCTAGTGCTGCTCGTGTATGAGACGGTGCCTGCACAAACATCACACATAAGTGGGCTGCGGACAGTGTTGGACAGGTGCAAATGGAACGTATAGGTCAGTAAGTGAAGGGAGGGCGGCATTGTCTCTTTGGTCAGTCAGGAGGACTAGCTTCACCAAATGCTAACATTTCAGGAGACTAAAATACGAGTTTTTAAGTATTTCCAAGTTAGAAAAATACAAATGTCTCTTCTTCAGTGCATGTTGTCAAAATAAAAGTGCCATAAAAGAGCACTGGGTTTTCTCCTCCAAATTTGCACCTCTCCAAGTCTTCTGAATCTGATTAATAAGCACCAATATAGTTTCTCAAGCCAAGCCCAAGGGGCGTTTTTGATTGCCACCTTTCTCTCCTCCCCACCCTCACATCCACTGCAAGCAAGTCTGCCAGCTCTGTCTCCAAAACACATCTGAATCTGCCCATCCCTACTGTAGCCATCACCTCTCACCTGATAGCAGTAGCCTCGGAGCAGTTCCGCTTTATTCTCTTTCTCCTCCACCCATTCTCTGCCCAGACCTCTAATTTTTATTTACAATAGCTAAGATCAGGAAACAGCCCAAGTGTTCATCAGTAGATGAGGGGATAAAAAAGCTGTGGTACATTTACACCATGGGATACTATGCAGCAGTAAAAATGAAGGACCTAACAGAAGGGAGGCGGGGGGAAGGATGAGAGGAGATTAACCAAAGAACTTATAAGCATACTAGAGGCCCGGTGCACAAATTCATGCATGGGTGGAGTCCCTCGGCCTGGCTGGCAATCGGGGCTGATAAGGGCAGTCTTGCCCAGTCCCAATCGGGGCCGATGGGGACCGGCCAGCTGGGGAAGGACCATGGGAGGGCTCCAAGGTGTGTCTGGCCCTCTCACCCAGTCCCAATCAGCCAGACTCCAGCAGCAAGCTAATGTACCAGTGGGAGTGTCTGCCCCTTGGTGGTCAGTGTGTGTCAGAGCAACGGGTCAAGCAATTGACCAAAGAGTCAACTGATCGGTTGGACACTTAGTATATTATGCTTTTATTATTTAGGATATGCATAACCCATGGACACAGACATTAGGTGAAGGCCTGGGGTGGGGTGGGAGATGGGTGGAAGTGGACCAAGGGGTGGGGAGGAATGGGGGACATCTATAATATTCTCAATAAAATAAATTTTTCAAAAAGGATAACAGTCAAATACAATGGTTCTTAAATACAAGAACATTATATACAAACTATTAAACACAAACCTAACATCAGTGTAAAGAGCACCACCCTTCCCCCTAAATGCATTTGCTAGACTCTCGAGAGACCCTTAGGTATGAAGCCATGTATTGATCAACAACATAGGATTTGGGGGGATAGCAGTCAAGCTTACCCTGCACAGGCATTGACTATTTTTCTTAGTAGCTTCCAGATTCCAGGAAAGACATCTGGAAAGTGGCTTGCAATTTATTTTAAAGCTCACGATGCCAGGCTTAGCATAGCCTAAGGGAGCAGAAACCAAGGAAAGGGGACTGTGACTTTCAGGGAGTACATGGAGAGAGTGCTGGGTGGAAACATGTCTGCGAATAATGAAAGACCACCGAAACCTGGGAGGGGAGCAGTAGCACTGAGACGCTGTTTGCATCTACCGGGATGCTTGCTGGAATCTACCGAGTCTACAGAGTCCAAACCCAGTGCCAGGAATCAGGAGCTAAAGTTCTGGTCTCTCTCCTGCAACAGTATAAGCCACTGTAGGTCTGAATCTCAGTTAATACATATGTCAACGGTTGTACTATATTACACTTACCAGCTCACCTGTGGAAGCAGAACACTGGGCTAGGTGTGCTTTTAAGGAATATGCTAGCTTTCTTGGACATGATGGTAATACTTTGTAGTTCAGAAGAAGAGGAATAGAACAATGGCTACGGGGTTCATAGGGACAGAATTTCCAACAGGTATACACAAACACTTTAAGTTGGGGAAGTGTTGATATGGAGAATTAGTCCTTACTGTCAAACACAATTTATATATTAAAGCAATAGGGGAAAGCCACGAACTACTTCTTTTTTTTGTAACTGTGTTTTTATAGTCGATAGTATTACGCCGCTCTCCCATTTTCCCCACCTTTCCCCCTCCCTCCACAGACTACTTCTGGGGCTGCAGAATCATGGGACTAAGTACCAGCTGTTTGTATTCTTCTTTTAATTTTAAAATTTGAAATTGCAAAAAGCCCATAAGATGTGGTTTAATATGTCTTTATTTCTTTGTTTAGTTTAAATATTAGAGCCAAGGAATTAAATTCAGCATAAGGAAATTAAATATTGGAGATGTTGTCATTACACTACACCGAATTTATATTATCAAATGAATGAAAGACACACTCCTTTGAATGGGGATGTGGAGCTATAGTTTTCTGCATGCAATACTAGTGAATACTTAAGATTTTTCCCTGATGGGTTGGCGAGGTAGGATGTTACTCCCAAAATGTGGAGCAGGGGAGATAGCTGGAGAGGTGGCTGCCTGGCAGGAGATCAAGTTCCGGGGGTTGGGAGGGGGATGGGGGAATTAAGTTTGGCACATAGCCAAGAAACTTCTGAGAATAGAAATTTTTAAACCCAGTTTTAAATTATTTCCCGATCTACCTTTTTCTGCAATCCTTTCCCATTCCACCTAAAGTTTTAATAAAATTGACAAACTGCATTCTATTTTGTGGAGTAAAAGAGGATAGTCCAGTTGATATGGTGAGAAGATAGAAGCTGAGAAAGTGAGAAGCTAAGGGATGAAAATGGCCCAAGTGAGAGCGGCCCAAGTGAGAGATCCCATCTACCCATGAGAGAATGTGTGGAATATTTGGGGGAGTTATGGCCTTCCCCAAGAACTTGGGGTGGGAACTTAGTTCATTTAGTTTGATTGTGACAGAAATGCATTCCGCAGAGGCTAGAAGACCTGATAGTATCCAGGAAGCAGACATGTTGGATTACATATGTAATTACTTGCATTATGGAATTTTGGGGAGACTTTAGCAAACTCATGACATAGCCACTAAAGAGGAGTGATCATGGGGAGATGGACGATACAGGAGGATGGATCTTCTCTGAACCCATTCACCCTACTTCTGGCAGTAGTCATTTGGGGATCTAGTCCTTCCTTTATTTGGTCCATGTGGTTTGGTAGAGCATCCCCAATTTCTCCAAGAATCGAAAGTGTGATTTAGACCTAAGCCCATCAATAATTTTAGTCCTCTGACCATGGGAATTGGTCAGAAGTATAGGCAATTACCCAAACTGTTATGGGTGCGAGGCAAGGAGGCTTTCTGAGACTCCCAGGAAACCTACATTTCGACTTTCCTCCCAGACCTTGCATTGGCTTTGTCTTCAGGATCCATAGATCCAGATGCACCATTTTGCTATATGTGGGTCCTAAGGAAGAATAGGAGCAATGCAACCACTGATAACACAGGAAGAGGTGAACTTGAGTGAGGGGAAGGAGAAGAGAGTGGAGAAACTCAGAGAATTTAAACACTAGATGCTGTGTTTAGGCTACATGTCCTCTTTCTTTCAATCCTCAAAGCAATCAATATTTCCACTTGGCAGATAAGGTACTTAAGTCTTAGAAAGGCTGAGTCAATTGCCCAAGTAAGAAACGAGACTTGAATGTTCTAATATTTTATCCCATTTAGGCTCTAATCTTTACTGCCTCTGACATTCTAAAGATGAGAAAGGGAGGAATTTGTAGGTTGATGGGTTACAGGGATTTCACTTCTGGGCTCAGAGAAAAGATAATTATATTCCTCGATTCTCTGGGACTCTCGATACTGCTCCCATCCTTTCACTGCCATTTCCATGCTGGCATGGTATAGGAAACATGAGTTACATCTATTTAGCATTTTAATTGTTCTTATGGAAGCCATATATTTCTCTTTATAATCTAGGAAATGGTTTGCACAGTGGTAAAGAGTTTTAAAATTCTAAAACAAAAAATTCAGCTACTGCTTTTTGGCTATTCTCACTGGCTCCTAATCCTATTGAATATAATTTACTCTCAATCTCTACTGAGGAGGTTAGGAAGTATTTGAAGATACTGAAAATGTTGAATTATCGGGGTGCATTCATGAGGCTGTATCTGTGGTAGAGAGCCATTTTAAACCTGGAGAAATGTTAAGGGCATTAATAGTGCGGGGATGTACACTCTTGTACCAGAAAACTTAAGCACTGTTTTTTGAAATGGGCAAAGGGAACTTTTGCAGACAGTGGAGACGGTGGAGGCTGGAGCCCACTGGTTAACACTGAGTGAAGGCTGCACACTTTTATTTCTGTGTTTAAAAACTAGCCATGGAATGGTGGTTTCTAGAAATAGATGTGATTACAATGCCTGTGCTAACTGCCAATTTCTAGTTCTAGGGAAGCAAAAGAAGAAGCCATCTTCAGCAAATGGAACTAATGCCAGGAAAGCCTTTTATTGTCCACAAGCGCAGTTATGCTCTTGGGAGCTCATCCCTTGCCTCTCTCCTTAATACAATCGACAGCAGAGATTAGAGGGGCGTTCATACAGGACAGTTCTTTCATCGCTCCATTTTCTGGGTGTTTTTGGATTACGCTAATACAGAAACCATCTTAGTGTTCACTATCAATTCGGAACATGCGTTAGCTGGATTGAGTGGCATGTTAATGATTAAGGTTAAAATTCAGTTCTTTTCAGAGGAGATCGGGTACTTTTCCTGAGAGCAGCCTTCACTGAGGGGGCAAGAGAAAGCCAAAGTTAATGTACTTCTCTTGGGAAAACTGACTTTTAAAAAATAAAGAGCATCTTCCAACATATTGTTGTTTAAATACATGAAGAGGGCTTTAAAAAGAATCACTGGAGTCCCAAGTGAGATCATGGGGTCAAGATGTTGTAATTTTAAATTGAAAATGGTTTGGGCAAAACACGCATTCTTCTCAAGTACACATTCTACAGAGGAGATCATAAGTTAGGCCACAAAACAAGTCTTAATAAATTTAAGAAGATTGATATTACACCAAGCATCTTTCCTGTTTTCTTCTTATTGTTGTTTGAGGGAATGAATAGGAATACCCAAAGCTCCTGTTTGTCTTTCTCCTTTGTGATGGCTTATCACATAGCCAACTTCGGTCTCTCATCCTCATCTTGAAGGCAGGGAGAAAATGCCTCATAAAATAAAGACTGAATAATTTCCTGAATGTACACTATATGCAAGGGCTGGTTTTCTTATGAATACATTTTTTTTTCAGAGGATACATGTCATTGGAAGTAGGATTCCCCTTTGCCCTGCCAGCCAATCTGCCCCCATTTTAATTTTTAACATTGCACTTTCGGCTAATGACAGCTATACCTGGAGAGGAGAGTGGACAAAAGCTGATACAATTGGGTACTGATGAATTCATACTATTTAAGCACCCACTATCAACTAAGAGATGCCAAGTGCTGTTCACTTCTCCATTCAGAGAGGATTCAAGTAAGCAGTCTTGGATACAAAGCATAACGATAATGGGTTTTTGCTAAATAGAATGTCTCTGTAATATTTAGCAACACATAGACCCTTCATATTTCTTTATAGCTTTCACTTATTGGAAAGGGTGAAGTAGTGCTCAAGAATACTGGAGTTTATTGCTGGAAGAGTATCTTTTAAAATAAAAATGATATGATAACAACCCCATAATATAGAAAGCTTTTGACTGTCAATTTAATTAAGTGCATGAAATCCCCTTTGTTGACTCAGTATTGTTTGCAATTTTATGAACGTCAATGAAGAACTTTTAAATTCTAGATTCCGCATGGCATCAGGGATCCTCTTGTGTGACTTTAATATGCTGAATCAATACATAAGGTGGCAATTTAAAACTGTACCTCAGTGAGGTTAGGGACATATTTTCCTGGAGTTATTGAAAACCTCTAAGTGCTTAGCACTGTGTAATTCTCAAAATGGGTACTCACTGCATGCACTTTGGGGGTGGGGTGAAAACATGGAAAAAGTATGCTTTGAATGAATATTTAACTTTGTCATCTGACATTCTTAACTTTAAAGTTTCTACATTAAAAAATAAAATAAGATTCTATTTGAAAATACATAACAGTGTGACCTGATAAGGTTATTTGAGGATCTCAGATATTATGCTCAATCAATTTATATACTTTACATCATATACCATGTAAAACACACACATCGTAGCCTGAGGAGATATGATAAATCATCATGTGTTGTCATTTATTTTGGAGAAAATTTGTGGTATGGGTTTTGTCTAAAGAGTTTGTGAGCTATGAGGAAAGTCATATACAGTATATTTATAAATTAGATCCATTTGGGAGGAAAAGGAATGCCATATTACTTTGGTTTTGCTGATATGGTCTTTAGCTTTTAACTGGAAGCTGCCTCAAATCTAAAAAATAAACGGCCTTTGTTTAACAAAATTCCTCCACTGTGTATCTGAGTCTATTTACATTTCGCAAAGGCCAGCCTGTACCGCGGCAGTTTAGATAACCGAGAAATACAAGGGAAGTTTGGGCTTCTTTCTGGAAACAATGTAGACAATACAAATATAGTTATTTGTAAAATTGATTCAGTTGGCTGCCTTATTAAATTCATCCAGTTTGAACACTGCAATCAAGGTCAATTTTTGGTCATTATTTGGAAGTAAGGAAACATTAGGGGGGACATGAGAACAGCACAAAGGCGTTTGTTGTGTAGATAGTTGTGAGAGGGCACTTCTCAGCACCCTAGATGTGTCCTCATTAAGTTCTTCGTGAATGACATGCTTCACTCAGGAGGTAGATGATTAATGCTAATTTGTGGTTTTTCCAAGCAAATATTTCATTTTTTTTTTATATGGGCTCGCACGCACCATTTTGCGTGATGGAATATTGTCTTATGCTGGGAAATACAACCCTTGGAGGAACTGTCTTTCTTGTAAGTAATTCTACCCACGTAAGGGATTTCTGAAAACCCGAATGCGCTTCATCCCTGTCCTTTGTTTTTGAACACTCGTACCAGGCAGGAAACCAGGGTATTCGTATTGTGGATGGAGGTCCTGAGAAGAGGACTGCCTCTGGGTATTCTATTGAAAGGTTAACTGACAAAAAGGACAAAGAGTATCTCAGAAAATAACTTCTTCCTTTCCAGTACCAGTGAAGTCAGTACACGTATTTTAGGAAGCACATCATGAGCCACTCATTGCAATCAGGACTCAGAGAGGAGAAAACTTGAGTACAGTGACTTTTGGTATGTGCGTAGCCAGAATCACTTAATTACTCATCTTAGAGAGAATAGCAGGCTGTGGCCCAGAAATAGAGCGATGGCTGTAAATGTGAATGGAGGTGGAATGAATATCTTATGGTAATAAGTGTAAATTTGCTCTATGACCCCTGCAATGAAAAAATGTCACATTGCTAGTCCCTATAGTTGGGCAATTGCCTCTTGCCTCAAATCTTGGACCTCACACCCTCTTAGACAGTTTGGGTCACTGGTCCATGAGCCTATGATTTGGGAAACCAAATCAGTTGCGACCGGGAAAACTTAAGGATATAGTAATTGAAAGTGTGGCTTTTCTTCCAGGATGGAGGGCAAGGGACAACTTTTTTTTTTTTTTCCAGTGTTTGAGTTTACTTAGAATGAAGAGACCAAGATAGCAATTAACATTTCAGCAGATCATATTTTTTCTAACAAGTTTAGAAGACAGTCAGTTGTAGGTATATGAACAATGTTAACACCAGGTAAGAATACAGGGCAATGATAATTATTTCCAAACACTCTCACGCATTACTAAGTGAATGCCAGAGACTTGGTGGCTCATTTATTTTTATGGAGTTTGGTTGCATCGTGACATTATGCTTAATGTGCCATTGTTTTAGGAACCTGGCAGAATTTTTCAAAATTGAACCACTTAAAAATTTAACAAAGTAATTTCTTTGTAAAAACATAAAATCTGTACCAAATCAACTAGAGCACAAAATGTACTTTGAAGACTTTTAGGAATAAATAGAAATGAAAGGGAAGGCACATTATCATTTTTGGCAAAGTTTGGAGGCTATAAAATGCAGTTCTTACTTTAGATAGGAATTAAAGACAGGAAGGACAGCATCTGAGACCCGTGGATTAAAATATATGCATTAGATTTGAAAATTCCTGCAAGTTTACGTGTAACCCCTTTAAGAAATAAAGATTATAAAAAGATTAGATATGGCCCGGCCCTATGTGGCTCAATTGGTTGAGTGTCATCCATGCACCGAAAGGTTGCTGGTTTTATTCCCTGTCAAGGCACATGCCCGGTTGCAGGTTTGATACCCAGCTGGGGTGTGTACAGGAGGAGGCACCCAATCGATGTTTCTCTCCCTCCCTCTCCTGTCCTCTCTCTCCAGAATCAATAAAAACATTTACAATTTTTTAAAAGATGTAATTTATTTGATTTCCAATTTACCACCCCCACATGAGATGAAATCAATGAAGGCCACCTTTCTTTACTTCTCAAAAACCAAGTTAGTGTGGCCCTGAGACCAGAAGTGCTAATGATCGTGCAGGCAGATGCTATTTTTAAAAAATACATATTTTTACTGATTTCAGAGAGGAAGGGAGAAGGAGAGAGAGATAGAAACATCTATGAGAGAGAACCATCGATCGGCTGCCTCCTGCCTGCCCCCACCCTGGGGATGGAGCCCACAACCCAGGCATATGCCATGACTGGGAATTGAACCATGACCTCCTGGTTCATAGGTCAATGCTCAACCACTGAGCCATACCAGCCAGGCTGCTATTTCTTTTGACAGTATAAAGTTAGCATTTATGCTGGATTCAAATTGAAGTTTCTAAGAGGAGCAATACTATGCTCATGTGGGCATGTGTTGTGGAGAAAAGACAGTTAGAGATAGGGAACATCAGTTGGCTGTAAAAATGTCTTAAATCAATCAGTGTTCATGCTAGTTATGTATCTTCAAGATTCCGGGGTCTCTTAAGAGCAGCTTACAGTGGTATAACGCCTAACACATAAAGCATGTGATCTGAATGTCCTCCCATATTATTTATTTATTTATTTATTTTAAATATATTTTATTGATTTTTTACAGAGAGGAAGGGAGAGGGATAGAGAGTTAGAAACATCGATGAGAGAGAACCATCGATCAGCTGCCTCCTGCACACCCCCCACTGGGAATGTGCCCGCAACCAAGGTACATGCCCTTGGCCGGAATCGAACCTGGGACCCTTCAGTCCCCAGGCTGACGCTCCATCCACTGAGCCAAACCAGTTAGGGCTCCTCCCATATTATTTAAAGGGTTATCGTCAGCTCTTCCCTTGATGATATTTGCCTAGTCCAAGGGCAGAGGGACCTGTACAGTGACACCCCATCTGATCCATCACCCACCAGGGATAACGTTTAGCAGCTTTTCATCTTTACATGGACTAGAAATTTGGACCCTTCTTTTCTTTCTTTTTTTCCCCCATCTTGTTTGTACTGGTGCTTGTTTTGGTGGCTTTAATGTGACTAATGGATTTGGAGGCACTTTATTTTTCTCTGTATTGTCAATATGTGTTACTGTTTCACCTGAATTGGAATTACATCTCCAAACCTGTTTGATAAACATATTGAGAGGCCTCTGAGCTCAGTTAGCTAATAGTCCCTTTAAACAAAAGGTATTTTTCAAGTGCCTGAGGCTATGAAAGGTTTTGTGGGACATTTGTGAAACAAATGTAAAACGGGAGAGCTGTATCAGGAACTTAAATTTTATTTGTCAAGAGCATTCGGAGCAGTTTGAAAACAATATAATTAATGGCCAAAATATGTAGTTTTCAAAACTCAAGTCCTAATATAGAAGGTTCAAAGAGAAGCTCTGTTGGGGATGAAGAGCAAAGAAGGTTTCATGAGGAGCTTTTAATCATAACATAAGTTAGTAGAATTTAAATAGAAGGGTAGGGGGAAAAAGATAGACAATAAAAGAAGTTAACTTGAAATGATTCATTCCACAATTTAGTATCTCTGTTTTATTTTGTTTTCTCACTAATTTTTCTCTATTAAGAATAGCTCTGCAGTGATAAACCTAGAGCAAGCTTTACTTTAGATGCACATTGTACATACATCTATTAGATCTTGACACATAATTTATTTCTCTTAGTAGACTAGTGTGTCTCACTCTTGGCGCTATTGGCATTTGGGGCCAGATAATTTTGTGTTGTGGTGGTGGGCTGTCCTATGGATTGTAGGATATTTAGCAGCATCCCTGACCTCTACACACTAGATGCCAGTAGCATATCCCAACTTCTCCGCAGCTGTGACAATAAAAAATGTCTTGAGACATTGCCAAACATCCCCTGGCTGCCCAAATTGGTTAAAAATAATGGCTGTAGACTGTGAACCTCTTTAAAACAGGGGCAACATCTCTGTACTACCAGTATTCCTAATATAATGCCTTGCATATAATAGGTACCTAGTAAATTTTCATTGAGTGAATGAATGAATGACTAGAAATCTCTTAATTCTACAATGGATGTTTAAAATATTGTTTAAGTTCCATAAAATATTGTACATAGGCAGTATTCAGTTTGAGCAAACACTTTAAAATTCACCACCACAATGACTGCCATTTAGTGAACGCTGACTACATACCTGACATGCTCTACTATCTGCATGTTTAATCCATATGCCTAGGACTTCCCTTAGGCCTGGACAAGAGGGGCCCAGGTCTTGCATCCTGTGTGTTAGAGAGCCCTACATATCACAAATACAAAACCAAAACAGAACAGAACAGAACAGACTATAGTACCTTTGTTAGATTCTTTGATACCGTCAGTGTTAGATTGGACAAGATTAGATGGCAAACTCCTAAAGGACAGACACTCAGCATGGACACAATGTGATCCTCGGCCAGAAGCATCGGCTCTCAAGGCCCCAGAGCCATGCTTCCCACAGCTCTTGCCCTGTGTCTCTGAAGTGAAGGGCGGTGCCTCCAAGCGTTGCGCAGATGCGTTGATCGTGCTGCTGTTAACTTCACAAGTAAACAGAGCTTTGGAGTATGGGGAGGATTTGAACAATGGGAGATTTCAGGTAAGGGAGAAGACCCACTGATGAATTAGTGCAATTTTCCTCTCATAGTGTAAGTACAAAGATTCTTGCATAACAAGGATTGCTTTCCAGAAGTTTTCTTCTTTTCTGTGTTCTGATTAGCAGTCCCAGCAGTGGTCATCAATTGGCACAGATTCTGTAGCACTTGCACATGGAAACATTTTGTCATAAAACAGTCTATGTTACTTTTGCTCAGCCAGCGTGGCTCAGTGCTTGAGTGTCTGCCTATGAACCTGGAGGTCACGGTTCGATTCCCAGTCAGGGCACATGCCGGGGTTGAGGGCTCCATCCCCAGTGTGGGGCATGCAGGGGGCAGCCGATCAATGATTCTCTGTCATCATTGATGTTTCTCTCTCTCTATCCCTCACGCTTCCTCTCTGAAATCAATAAAAATATATTTTAAAAAACCAACAATTTATGTTACTTTTGTTTGTATATATATGTATATATGCATATATGTATGTATGTATATATACATATACACATGTGTGTATATATTCATATATACACACGTAGACATGGGTATACACACACACACACACATATATATCTAGAGCAGGGTTGGGCAAACTTTTTTTAAAAAATATATTTTATTGATTTTTTACAGAGAGGAAGGGAGAGAGAGACAGAGAGTTAGAAACATCAATGAGAGAGAAACACCGATCAGCTGCCTCCTGCTCATCCCCCACTGGGGAAGTGCCTGCAACCCAGGTACATGCCCTTGACCGGAATCGAACCTGGGACCTTTCAGTCCGCAGGCCGACGCTCTATCCACTGAGCCAAACCGGTTTCGGCTGGGCAAACTTTTTGACTCGAGGGCCACAATGGGTTCTTAAACTGGACCGGAGGGCCGGAACAAAAGCATGGATGGAGTGTTTGTATGAACTAATATAAATTCAAAGTAAACATCATTACATAAAAGGGTACCGTCTTTTTTTTAGTAGTTTTATTCATTTCAAATGGGCCGGATCTGGCCCGCGGGCTGTAGTTTGCCCACAGCTGATCTAGAGGTAACATGACATGAAACATATTTATTCTTCATAGTAACAATTAGATGGATTGAACACTAGAATTTATGAGTAAGTGTATTAAAATATTTAATAAGATTTTATATTTTTAAAACAAAAATGTTCATCTCTATTAAATATTTTGATTTATAAGTTTGATTCTTGATGTTAATTTTAATTGATAAACAAATGTTCAAAGGAAATAACTTAAAAACATGAAAAAATCACTTTGATTTTTATATTTATTTGAAATATGCAGTCTGATTAGATATATTTAATTATAAATTTAAAGAATTTTTGAGTCATTGTAGTTGATATAAAACACATTATGTAAAAATCTCGATTTTTTAATAACATAATCATTTTGCTAAAATGAAGACAAAAAATGTTACAGAATAAATGGATCACAATTTATATTCTATAAGTTTTTATTTTATCATTCATCCCAAAACTGCTGTCCCATCAACAGAAGGCCTGGTCTTTGATATTTGCCAACTTTTGGTCCTATAAAAATCATAGCTTTACACATACTGTTTTTGATTTTTGTCGTTATGAAGGTATTTTTGTCAAGGTAGGAGAACATATTTTATTTAACAGGCTGTTGGCTTGATTTACAACTTTTAAATATTTAGACATATGGTATGTGGGTCTCTATTTGTATTCCTGTCCCAGCCAGTCCTACATACAATAAGTTTATGAGGTAGATGTTATCATTCTCATTTTTTTTAGACAAGGGACCTGAAGCTCAGAGGACTTACATAAAGTGCATGAGCTATAACTCAGTGAGTGGAAGCTTCCCACCCGGTCTTCTTGCCTCCTCAGCCCCACAGAGCCACCACGTCGGTCAGTTACTAAAGGTTCTGCTCCTGCTATGGTCTTCACGAGGAAGCCCCAGAACCGGAGAGCACATCGGGCAGCTGCCTTTTCACTCCAGAAGCACCAAACCACCTAGATCGAGCTTGCATCTTAGAAATGTGTATGGCACATGTGTGTGCGTGTGTGCACATGTGTATGCGTGTGTGCACATGGCTAGGCGTGCGTGTGCGTAAGAAGTTGAGGGTGGAATTAGACATTGATGCTATACTGTCTTTTAAAGAGCAAAGCAAGATGGTTTTTCCTTGAGAACCAAAGTGCATTCAGTTGTTTTAAATAAAAATGAAATTGCCTTAAGTTGGCATAGAATGCCCCCCGTTATTTTGTGGAATGAATTAATATCTAGTACAGTTAGACTCAGTGGGCACTGTACAGAAATCTTCCCTCTTCTTGCTCATTAAATGAAGAATGTGTTTACTTTCTTTCTTCCACTTGGCCTCCTCCAGAGTTTAAGGTTAC
>NW_006296434.1:1241865-1249087 GCF_000327345.1 Myotis davidii
AGAGTGCTGGAGGGTTGGAAGGCCTACTGATCATAGTAAGACTTAAAACTTATTCTAAGTATCTGTAAGGTAGATTTAATGTTAAATGTCCTCAATGTTCCAATTTCTCTCCCTTTACACCTTCGCCATGTAAATTTGCCCCACTTCCCATCAAGAAGCTGAACCTGTTTTGTTATGCTTTGGTTCTAGGCTGGTCTCATGACTTGTTTGGCCAATCAGATGTGGTGGAGATGATGGCCCGAGAATTCCAAACTAGTTTCTCAATGGAGCTTTGTATGCTTCCATCACCCTCTGGGGACCCCTCGGCTCTTCCTGAGAACAAGCCTGGCTGATGACAGACATGTGACCCAGGCACCAGCCAGCCAACTACTTGACAGGTAAGTCAATCCATCTGAGATCAGAAGCCCTGAGTAGAACTGTCAGCTGATTGCACATACATGAGAGAGTCAAACAGAACTGTCCAACTGACATGTACACACCTGAGAAAGAATAAATGGTTGTTGTTTTCAGATACAAGGTTAGGTGGGGGTCATTAATACCCAGCCATAAATCCCTCATGCCATAGGGGGAGCCATTGGACAGTTTTTGGGTAGTGACATATCTGATTACAGTAGTGGTAACGATCATTCTGACTGATGTGTAAAGGCAGGAAGACAGTATAGATGCTGTTGTAATCATCCAGGGTAGATGTTTGCTTGAACTAGGATATAGGGTTGGCAATGTTACACGCAAGGTATATATTTAGGCAAGGTTAGTTACTACTGGCTATATCTCTGAAGTAAATGGCTCATGGATTTTGAGTTTTGATGAACTATCTTGTGTGTGAACGCTGGCCAAAATTTCCTTCACATGTCTGGCCCTAAGCTGTTGATTAGTTTCTGACATTCGAATATTGTTCCTGTTCATTGGATTATTATGTTCACTGTTGTATATGCAGCTCTTTCACATCATGAATGTTCAACTAATATCCATTAATTAATAAATGAATGATGTCTCGTATTCAAATTAAATGCAATTAGCTGTCATCAAATGTTTGATAGTTTCTTCTCAAATATCACAAAACTTCAAGGAACCATTCTGTGTTTCAGTGTTTCCATCTGAAAAACAGGAAGCTTGGACTACATACAGATCATAAAAAATTCCTTCTCTATTTCAATTCATATAATAGTAATTTCCTTTTATTATATTGTTTATCCAGTAGTGTATGGGTAGGCCAATGTTAGAATTTGTTACCCATATGACAGACTCAGAAAATAATGATGGTATTTTTCCCATTGTAGGAAATAAATATGATACATTTCTAAAATTTTACCATTTTAGTTTTTGATCTTGAATCAAATAAAATCTATTTTCAAACCATTTTTATGAAAGTCAATTGAAATAATAATTAGGCAAGATCATTAGTGTTACAGAACTCATATTTTGAATGCCATGTATATTGCATTGTATGAAAACCTCAAATATTTTGGAGAAATAGGTAGGTAATAAATAAAGATGGAAACTTATGAATTCAATTGCATGTTATATGACCATTAAAATGATAGTTATGAACACTATCACAATTTGCAAATTGTTATGTGTACTATGATATGGATAAAATAATTACAGTACTATATAAGTAAGCACTTATATTTTTCTAAAAGCACTGTGATATACAACATTTTAGATTAATAACAGCATTATCCCAATTTTACAGATAAGTAAACTGAGACATGAATCGGTGAAGTAATTTGCCCAAAGTCATATAGCTGGTGAGGGATCTCTACTTTCCAAAACAGAATTAGATGTTTTAGACAATATAATTAATACAGGAAGAGGAAGGACGAGGTATAATTATTGAGTCAGAAGAGCCAAACTTCTTATTTGTAGGTGAATTGATCACCCACTTAGAAAATTTAAATATTTGAAAAACTTTGATCAGAAGAGAGTAAGGTAATCACTAAACGAAAATCAAGAGTTTTCTTGCATTCTAAGAAAAAGCAATCACAGAACACAATGTAAAAATATTCTGTTTAAAATGCAACATAAAAAATGAAATAGGAATCAAGCCAACCAGGACCATAAATGATGGTGTAGCTGGACTTCAGAGCTTTGTGCCTGGCCCTGAAGTGAAGCTCTTGACTGACAGGCAGCAGAGGGGCCTTCGAACGCGAAGTTCTGCTGACTTAAAAAATTCTACCAGTGAGTGCAAATGTCACCGAAAAGCTTCTTTATAACAATGTCAACTGAAGCTAGTGTCACAGAAAGTTATTTTTTTAATTTGTAAATACTAAGTGTGGATTTTTACACTGTTTACAATAGTTCTGGAATGGCCCCATTATACATAAAAGAAACTTGAAGAAGAGCTACGGAGTTTCTCTGAAATGCCTTGTTTTCTGATTTGCCAATGGTACCAAGTTATTAGCCTCCTCTTTTGCCTAATCTGACCCCTATTTACCTATTTCTTCTTTAACTTCCATCACTATATTAAACCAAAGTGACACAAGTAATAGAAAAAAAGGAAGTTATTGTAGCATTGGCTTCAGAAGCCTCATGGAAGGTGTAGTGGCCTATTTTTGTTAGGATGTTAGGACACTTTGCATCATGGAACCTCTTCTTGAATCATCTCTCTGGTACCGCAGACAGCCTTAGTTGTGGAAAAACAAACACACAAAGAAACAAAGAAAACACCCACATCCAGGCTTCCCTGCATGGGCAGAATCTATGTGCTCATCAGGAAAGCCGAACAGTTTTACCACCTCGCTTTTTTCTAATTTGGACCACTGCAATGTGACAGGTACAGGGGGCACATGTTGGTAAAGGATGTTAGCAATTCCAGAATTTTACTCAGGTCCCTTCTATGATTGGAAGCCTTTATTCCAAAGTTTCCAAGACACTCAGTGAAGTGAATGCCAGGATCTGTAGGAGAGGTAAGGTCTGCCACAGGTGAGGCCCTGGGGATGCTCTTGCATTTATTATGAGATGAGCCATCAGTGTTCTATTCTTGCTAAAAAGTCTGCTTTTCAACTTGAAACATCCATCTATCCACCCACCCACCCATCTATTTATACAAATAAAGAAATCATAACTACTATGCTTAGAACTCTATGCTAAGAATTTGAGAGGGGTAGAGGAATAAAGAGGAATGATGTACCAATTCAGGTTTAAATTTGATAAGAATTGCCCATGGTCTTATATCTTGCCACTTATAGATAGCCACTTTTATTTGGTTACACGTTTTGCTGAATAGTATCTAGAGTATCATTTACTGTTCTAAATAAATGCTCACAGGACTGTAGAACTTTCCATGCCCTTAGAAAATATTCCCAAGAGACTTAAACTTGGTCTGTATATGTTTTAGCCTTAATTTCCTCATTTCCCCGACAACTCTCCCATTACCCACCTTTCTTTGTTCCATTCACAAAGACATAGTTCTCAAAGCATGTGGCACTTTTGTGATGGACATGCATTTCACAAAAATTGGGATCCAAGATTATTAGTTAATTTGCTCCTGGATTGGTGCCATTACCATGGGGTTGGTCGTTAATGCCCCCTGGCTTAGTGGCAGGGAATTAGGGACTATCAGAATTGTGGGTCCAGCGATGAATAGAAGAAACTTGATGGAAGATGAACTTTGAAAACAGCCTACCAACAAGGCCATGTGGCAGCCACTTCAACTCATCAAAGGTCTTTTGGAACATGTTCAGGACGAACTTGATTGCAAGCTATGCCTGGCTGCCACCACTTCTCATTTCAACAACACTGGGCACATTTTTTAAACTCTTCTGAGCATAATAACAGACAAGCAACTCAGTAACGCAAGGCTGTAATTCCACTGAGGGGTGCTGGCGGTGACATGTACCATGAAGTCAGAATCTGAGTGGTTTGTCACCAGAACCCCCAGCGTGGAATTATAGCCTCACTACACTTCTTGCTTATTTTCTTTAATATGTAGATGTCATTTTGCCTCTCCCATCATCTCCCCTGTAGTTCTTACCCCTGATTTCCTGGCCACCAAAGAATATTTTATCTTCTACCGTTATGACAATTTCCTCTCCCTTGAGAACTTTACAACTCTGTGATGTGGACACAGTTCTGGGTTCTGTTTTCTTCTCTTAGTCTTGTCAGAGGTCTGCTGCTGCATGGTCAGCGTATTCCAAAGGGCCCCTAGATTTGTGTCCCGGAGTAGAGACATCAGGGTCCTGCACAGCCTTTCTTATGAAGGAGGTTAACTTTAGATGCGAACAGAGCAGAACTAGAGAAGGCGGAGGCTTGGGGAAGGCTGTAAGAAAAACTGGTAAAGCAAAGGAAGACAAGATCCAGACAAGGAAGAAACATCTTCCTAATAGAGTTTGGTGACTCTGTAAGTTTAAATAAGTACATATCCGTATATGTAAATAGTTTTCAGGAATATACACATATGTCTGTGTATTCATGACCATGGCATAAAATAAGAACAATAGCTTTAAACGATGAGAGCTTACTTAACACCCCCAGGTCCCAGGTGGTTCTGCCCGTAAATTGTGTCTGGTTGCAAATGAATTGCAGTTGAACTCCAGAAGCCTTGAGGAGAAGCATGTATCTTTACTGTGCATTTCCCTGAATGGAGGACTCAGAGGTTTCATATAAGTCTCTCTCAACTCAGAGTCTCCAGTTGATCGCTGCTTCCAAAAGCCTTTTTCATACAAAGGGTCCCTTCACTATTTACTCTCTCTCTCTCTTCCCTTGTTTTTACATTATTTGAATCCAGAGCTCCTACTAGGATATCCCCAGGATACCTGGAAATTTTAGTTTATATTTTTCATTCAGATGGCCTTTCCTGTAAAGAATTAGCATCCCAGTCTTGAAAATCTGGTAAATGGTATTTTCTATAGTGAGCATTTTTTACTAAGTGCCAAGCACCTGGTTAGTTCATTTATGTTTTATAACAGCCCGTAAGAGTCAAGTATGGTTGCTATCCCTTCTTACACCTGCAGACACCGAATCTTTGGTTCCGTTAAGTAATTTTCCCAAGGCCACAGCACTAGTAAATTGTAGTCATGATTTGAGCTTAGCCTTCTGCCTTGAAAACTGGTGATTCTCCCGGATAAGCTGAAAGCCAGGCCAAGAGGAGGCAGGATTCATGTGGGTGTTAGCAGTTGGAGATAAATTCAGGGGTTAGGTGAGGGCACAGAATGGAGCCTACAAGGCCTTTACACCTAGTTTTCTACTTGCACTTCTCCCTGGCTCAACAGAATGGTGCTATCTCACCAACAAACAACTTAGCTCCTCCATTTGACACAGGCCCACGCCCATAACATTTTTTCAATTCTGATCTTAAGATTTGCCTTACTTCAATATCCACCTTTTCTGTTTAGTAAGAAAACATATTCTCTATTGTTTAAGCCTATTTAAGTTTGTTCTCTCTACTGATTTAAAAAACAAACAACAAACAAACAAAAAAAGTGGTGGCAGATTAAGTGGATGCTGCACGGACATGCTCTCAGGAGCAAACTGGTATTACAACTAAAATATAGAAAAACTTCCTGAATAATCAACGGAAAACTGGCAGGAGAGAACCCTGACACCTGAGGACCAAAAGTGGAGATGGCATAGAGACTGGTAGGAGGGCAGAGGAGGGAAAGGGCTGGCTGGGTGCGCACAGACAGCAACTGAAGTCCCAGAGAGATATCTCAGCTGTGGGGGTTGCCACTAAGAGCTCTCAGATCTAATCCCCAGGCTGGGCCCCCCAGCAGAGAGCACCAAAACTGAGGAAGGTATACATAACATCTGACTGTGAAAAGCAGCAGTGTGCTGTCTACCAGAGAGTAACAGCTAAAATTTCAGGCACCCTCTTAAAGGGCCAACACAAAAAATTCCCCATGGAGCCACCCACCTTGTGCTCTGGCAGAGGGAGGGTGAAGGGCACTGGAGCTGTGAGAGCAGAAGCCAGGACTGGGAACTCAGGGGATAGTGCCCAGAAGGCAGACACCCCATTTCCTGGACTGAGCCATTCCCTCACATAGCAGAGGACATCTGTCCCACTTAGACATTTGCTTTGCCTGGGGGGGAAGACAGTTGACACATCCTATTGGAAAACACCTTGCCCTGAAGCCACTTAAGAGATTAAAAATAACAATTAACCTCCAGGCAGAAGCCACTGCCCCACCCTATTGAAAAAACCCTTGCTACAACTGAGGACAATTGCCTTGGGGGCGCAGGGGACACAATTCAAGTTAGAATCCTATCAGTCTGTAGGCAGAGGCACTTTCTGGAGGCTTTGAGTCTTTGACTGATCTAATTAGTTAGATACAGCCTTTAACACTGTCCTGCATTAGAGATTGAGAGGTGTAGAGGATCTACCTAATACATACTCACAAACCCAAAAAGAAAGCCAAAATAAGGAGACAAAGAAACAACCCCCAAATGAAAGAACTAGAGAATTCTCCAGAAGAAGATATAAATGAAATAGAGATAAGAAACTTATCTGTAACAGAGTTCAGAGTAATGATAGTAAAGATGTTCAACAACATGAAAAAAGAACAATCTGAGATAAAGAATGACATAACACAAATAAAGAACACATTGGAAGGAATACACAGCAAATTAGGGGAAGCTGAGGATCAAATCAGTAAATTAGAAGACAGAGTTGAAAATATCACTCAATCAGAAAACCAAAAGAAAAAAACAATTAAAAAGCAGGCGGTCAGCTTAAGGGAGCTGTGGGACAATGTGAAATGTAACAATACTAGAATAGCAGGTGTGCCAGAAGAGGCAGAAAGGGAGAAAGGCATAGAGAAGGTGTTTGAAGAAAGAATGGCAGAAAACTTCCCTAACCTGGTAAAGGAAAAAGTATCACAAGTTCAGGGGGCACAGAGAACCCCAAAGAAGTAGAACCCAAATAGGCCCATGCCCACCCAGACACATCATAATTAAAATGCCAAAATTAAAGACAAAGAGAGAATCTTAAAGGCAGCAAGAGAAAAGAAAATTGTTACCTACAAAGGAGTTCCCATAAGGCTGACACCTGATTTTTTATCAGAAACTCTACAGGCCAAAAGGGAATGGCATGAAGTACTCAAGGTAATGGAAAGCAAGGATCTGAGAAAAAAATTACTATATCCAGCAAGGCTATCATTCATAATAGGCAGTCAAATAAAGAGCTTCCTAGACAAAAAAAATCTAAAGGAGTTCATCACCACCAAGCCAGCATTACAAGAATTGCTAAAGGGATTGCTGTAATGAGAAGAAGAAACAGAGAGAC
>NW_006296434.1:1249169-1269653 GCF_000327345.1 Myotis davidii
GATTGACAACAGTGCAGTCATAGTGGGGGACTTAAACACCCCCCTGATTTCACTGGATAGATCTTCCAGACAAAAACTTAAGAAGGAAGCAGAGACTCTAAAGGACACACTGAGTGCCTAGCATCAGCAAATGTATTTTAAAGTTATAGATTAAGTTACTGTTGAGATTTTTAAAAACATAAAAACTAGACTTGTATTTCCTGTATTTGCATAAAGTCAAATGGATGTTTAGGCATGATACCACAGATGTTTTGGGAATTTTAAGTTTATAAAAAGTCTTTTACAAGAAAAAAAACAAACCGTTTCAAGTGATATTCTTTCCAGCAATGTATACCACACTTAATTTTACTTTTTTTTAAACAATAGTACAACATTAAACACATCTTTTTAATTTTTCCTTTTTCTAATGAGGTACCTCTAATTTTTATGATTTAGTATGAATTTTACTTTTGATTTCTTTTTTTAAATATAGTTAAAGCAGTATCATTCTATTTTTATCTTATCTTTTTTTTTCTTTTAGAATTTCCATGTTTTGGCATCAAAAACTGTTGGGCATTTATTAATATAACGAATGCTTTTTCTGCTTTAACCTTTTAATATAATGCACAGCATTAATAGAATATCTAATGTTCAGCCATTTTTGTATTCTGGAATAAATTACTTAGTCATGGTATATTCTTTTTTTAATACACTGCTGGATTCAATTTGCAAATATAGTATTTAGAATTTATGCATTCATATTCATGAGTATAGTCTTCTATTTTGTAATAGTGTGCAGTATTTTTGTGCCAGTTATGTAAGACTATAAAATAAATTGGGAAGCTTTCTATTTCTTCTAAGTTTTGGAATAGCTTAAACAGATATATTTTCTTTTATTTTGATGTTTTAATGGAACTTGTCCATGTAACTATCAGGGCTTGATATCTTTTTTTGAAAGGTAGTTTTAAAAAACAATTTAAAACATCCCTTTAAAAGAAAGCAATCCCATTTACAATAACATAAAAAGTACCTAGAAATAAATTTAACCTAGGAAGTAAAAGATGTGTATTTGGAAAATTATAAAATGTTAAAGAAAGAAAATGAAGAAGATACAAACAAATGGAAGCATATGCCATGCTCAAGGATAGGAAGAATTAACATAATTAAAATGTCCATACTTCCCAAAGCAATCTATACATTTCATGCAATCCCTATCAAAATACCAGTGGCATTTTTCACAGAACTAGAACAAATAATTGTAAAATGGAACCACAAAAGACCCTGAATAGACACAACAATCTTAAAAAAGAAGAACAAAATTGGAGATATTATGCTACCTGATATCAAAAACTATACTACAAGGCTATAGTAATCAAAATGGTATGGTACTGGCATAAAAACAGACACATAGACTGATGGAACAGAACAGAGAGGCCAGAAATAAACTCAAGCCATATGATCAATTCATCTCTGACAAAAGAGCAAGAACATACAATGTGGTAAAGACAGTCTATTCAATAAATAGTGTTGGGAAAACTGGACGGATACATGAAAAAGAAATGAAACTAGACCACATTCTTACACCATGCACAAGAATAAATTCAAAATCGATTAAAGACTTAAAATGTAAGAGCCGAAATTATAAAACTCCTAGAAGAAAACATAGGTAATAAAGTCTCTGACATTGCTCTTAGTAATATCTGTTTGGATATATCTCCTTGTGCAAGGGAAACAAACAAAATAAACAAATGAGACTACATCAAACTAAAAAGTTTTTACACAACAAAGGAAATTATCAACAAAATGAAAATATAACCTATCGATTGGAAGAAGACAATCTCCTATGATATACCTAATAAGGGGTAACTATCCAAAATTTATAAAGAACACATACAACTTAACATCAAAATACCAGACAATCCTATTAAAAAAAATGAGCAGAGGATCTGACTAGACATTTCTTCAAAGAGGACATACAGATGGCCAATAGACACATGAAAAGATGCTCAAGGTCACTAATCATCAGATAAATGCAAATTTATCACCTCTTTCCTGTCACAGTGGCTATCATCAATAATCAACAAAGAGCACCTGGAGACGAGGATGTGGAAAAGGGAAACCTTTATGCACTGTTAGTGGGAATGCATATTGGTGCAGCCACTATGGAAAACAGTAATGGAGGTTCCTCAAAAAAATTAAAAATAGAACTATCATATGACCCAGCAATTCCACTTCTGGATATTTATCCAAAGAAATGCAAAACACCAATTTTTAAAATTCATTGTAGCATTATTCACAATAGCCAAGATATGAATGCAATCTAAATGCCCATCAATATGGATGGACCTAGATGGTATCATGCTAAGTGAAATAAGTCACTCAAGCGAAAGACAAATAACATATGATTATACTTATACATGGAATCTGAAGAACAAAATAAATGAACAAACTAAACAAAAGGAAACTCGTAATACATAGAACAAATTGATGATTGTCAGAGAGGAGGCTGGGTGAGAAAGGTGAAGGGATTAGGAAGTATAAATTAGTAGTGACCAAATAGTCAAAGTGCAGCAGAGGAAATATAGTCAATAATATTGTAATAACTGTATTTGGTGCTGGATGGGTACTTGAATTTATCAGGGGGATCGTGTTGTAAATTGTATAAATGTCTAACCACCCTTCTGTACTCTTGAACCTCATATAAAATAATATTGCATGCCAACAATAATTGACAGATTAAGAAAAATAAAGTTTTTTGTCTGTTTCCAGATGTAAAAAATAAAATTCTTTCTGTCTTTGTTTTTCTGATTTTCCTTCTCTTGCTAAGTAGATTCTGGTAGTTTTTATGTTCATTCTGTTCAGTCCTTTGAAGTTATTTGCTTGATTTTTGTGCTTTTAGTATCTCCTAAACCATCTCCAAATAAGAACTTAGTTCTGCTCCTGGCTGATAATGGGCTGACTGTGTGACAGGCATTGTTCTACGCATCAGCACACAACTGCCATGAGCTCATCAGGAGCATTTGTGTTCTCTCTCCAGTGTCTGGGTTTCCTTTATTCCTTCTTTAAAATCCCCGTGTTTAAAATCCCCCTTTTTTGTCTTCTAATGAATTGAACTTTGTTCTCATACTAATTCCTTCTTTCCACTTTTTTTTTGGTTATTGTTCACTTTCTTGCCTGCTTTATAATGACAAATGCATTAAGTTCTACTTGGTATTAATAGTTTTCTTTTTAATTAAATTTTTCTAACACAGTTTTGCCTATTTATTTTCAACAATTTTGCTTGTTTTATTATGTTGTCTTTCATAAATAGCACAGTATTGAATTTTTCTTTCACCTAATGTAATAGTCTTTTTAAAATGTGAAAATAGCTTTATTTATAAGACATATTAACAGAAAATCAACAATACGCATGAAGTAGAACACAGAATTCAATAATTCCATTCTTAGAAATAAAAATAATAATACATATTGTTCTGACAAATTTCTTTTTATGTATAGACACACCAATCAAGTGGTATTATAGTCTACCTGCTTTTTTTTTTCCACCCCAAAATATGTCAGTCTAGCCCTAGCCAGTTTTGCTCAGTTGATAGAGCATCAGCCCATGGACTGAAGGGTCCAGATTTGATTCTAGTCCAGGGCATGTACCTCAGTTGCAGGCTAGATTCCTGACCCTGGTTAGGGCTTGAGCAGGAGACAATCAATCAATGTATCTCTCTCACATTGATATTTCTCTCTGTGTGTCTCTTCTCCTTCCTTCCATTCTTTTTAAAAATTAATGGAAAAATATCCACAGGTGAGAATTAACAACAACAACAAAAAAATATCAGGCCAACTTTTCTATATTATTAAATACTAAAGGGGGGGACGGGGTGTCCCTCAGCTTGGCCCACACCCTCTGACAGTCCAGGACCCCTTGGGGGATGTCTGGCTGCTGGCTTAGGCCCGCTCCCACCTGGGGTCCTTAGTGCTGTCTAGGAGGTGGGAGAGGCTCCTGCTAATGCCACTGCACTTGCCAGCCCTGAGCCCTGCTTCTGGCTGATCACTAGGGGGCAGCTCCTGCATTGAGCATCTGCCCCCTGGTGGTCAGGGCATGTCATAGCAACTGGTTGTTTCGCTGTTTGGTTGATTTGCATATTAGCCTTTTATTATATAAGATAGGACTATAGTATCTATTTTAATGATTTAAATAAATATAATTATTTGAATAGTTATATACTACTCCATCTATCTTTTATTATAAAAATTAACTTGTTGATATTTGGCTTTAGGTTTTTTTTAAAAAATATATTTTATTGATTTTTCACAGAAAGGAAGGGAGAGGGATAGACAGTTAAAAACATCGATGAGAGAGAAAAATCAATCAGCTGCCTCCTGCACACTCCCCACTAGGTATGCGCCCTGCAGCCAAGGTACATGCCCTTGACTGGAATCGAACCTGGGACCCTTGAGTCCGCAGGCCGACGCTCTATCCACTGAGCCAAACTGGTCAGGGCTTTGGCTTTAGTTTTTTAAAAATTATTTTGTTTTTATATTTCCTTCTGTTTTCCTATATTTTTCCTGTACTGATTGATTATTCATTATCCTTTCATTTCTTTGAATGTCTTAAAATGTACAGATCCTGTTGCATTCTTATGGTGTACTTTGGATGTCCTAAAATTTAAAATGTTTTATCTTTCTAAGTATTAAGCATGAAACTGTATGTATACATTTTATGTTAAACAAAATCAGAACTTTAGCCTGGTTTAAGTATTGCCCTCCCTCAGCTTCTATAACAGAGACTGGCAGACTGGGTGGCTTAACAGACATTTATTTTATGAGAGTTCTGGAGGCTGGAAGTTCACAATCAAGGTGTTTGCAGAGCCATGTCTGGTGAGGGCACTCTTCCTGTATGTACATGGTTATCTTCTTGTTCTGTCCTCAGATGACAAAGAGAGAACGAGCTCATAAAGACACTAACCCCATTCATAAAGACAACCATTATAAATTCAAGAAACTGGAAGTAGAAACTATCAGTTCTCTTAAAGGTTAGCTCAGAATTAGCACAGAATTCTTTCTACCATGTTCTACTGGCCAAAGCAGACAGCCCACCAGATTCCAGAAGGTAGAAAAATGCATTTCTCCTCTTTTTTTCTTTTATTTTAATCCTCACCCGAGGATATTTTCCCATTGATTTTTAGAGAGAGTGGAAGAGAGAGGGAAAGACAGAGATAAATAATGAACCGAGAGAAACACATCGATTGGTTGTCTCCTGCAGGAATCCAAACCAGGGCCCAGGCCAGGGAGGAGCCTGCAACTGAGGTACATGCCCTTGACAGGAATCCAACCAGGGACCCTTCGATCAGCAGGCCAGTACTCTATCCACTGAGCCAAAGCAACTAGGGCTGCATTGCACCTCTTGATGGAGGGTGGCACACCTGTGCAGGAAGGAAGAAAATTGATGGTGGCCATCTTTGGGAACCTGCTGTCGCAGCAATAGTAATGATTGAAGTAAACGCTAACAAAACTCGATCATTTCAGCAGGCAAATCAATAAATAAGAGAAAGGAATTCATTTAACTCACTCTTCCCTCTGCTCCTCATCTTTAGTTTCAGTTCCCAGAGAAAGGTGTTCTTAACAGTTTTTAACCTGCATGCATCTCCATCTTCATTCATCAAATGCAAGTTTCATTTATTAATAGCTTGCATTGTTTCTGTTTTGCTTATTTGTATTTTTAGAATTCACATATAAGTGAAATCATATGGTATTTGCCTTTTATTTGTCTGAGTGTTTTCATTTAGCATAATACCCTCTAGGTCCATCCATGTTGTTGCAAATGGCAAGATTCCATTCTTTGTTATGGCTGAGTCATAGTCCATTATATATATGTATCATATCTTCTTTATCTACTCAGAGCAAAAATTGATGGTTGCCAGATGGAAGAGGGGTTGGGGGTGAAAGGAAAGGGATTAAGAAGTACAAATTGGCAGTTATAAAAATAGTCATGGGATTTTAAAGCATGGGAAATATAATCAATTATATTGTAATAACCATATATGGTGTCAGATGGGTACCAGATCACACCATATTGGGGTGGTCACTTCTTAACTTATATGTGTCCAATCACTCTGTTGTATACCTGAAACTAATATAATATCTTATATCAACTGTAACTGAAAAATAAAAAGCCAACTTGCATTGGACATGCTAAATTCAAGTTAACTTGCCCTCTGCCTGCTCTCCTTAAATTTTTTTCTGCAGACATTTTTTTCAAGTTCTTATGTCAGCTATCTTTATAGCTTTAAATAATACCTAAAGTCCCATAACTTGGCCCATCAACTTTAGATTGTATCTCTTGACTTTCTCTTATGTACATCATTCATTGGTTGTTTAGTTTGCTATGGAATTTCAGCTACAATATTATTTTCCTCTGACCTTTCAAGATATTGCTCTGTTGCCTTCTAGCATCAAGTAATAATCTCTGCTTAATTCTTTCTCTCTAGAAGCTTTCGGAAACTTCTCTTCAGTTGGGTATTTTGAAATTACACATATCAATATTTTCAGTCATCTGGTTTAGTACTTAGTTGATTCTTGAAATTTCCTGATTTTTATCTCTTTTCAGCTCTGGAGTATTGCCTTGTATTATTTCCTCAAGATTTCTTTGTCCTCTCTTTTCCAAACTTCTTTTAGTTGAATATAAACTCCTTCATGTATTCTCTCTGTCTTTTATTCTCAACTATTTGTAAATGTGATATACTCTCTAGGATAATTGCACCTTTATCTTCCAATCTTTCCATTAAGTTATTGTTGTCTGTTGAGTTATTTAATGTTTAGAATTTAACCTCCTTTTTAAACTTTTAGTTCTTAAGAGCTCTATCTTGTTCTGTGAGAATTATTATAGCATTATGTTTTTGCTTTATGAATAGAATACATAAAATCTCTCTAACGATATTATACGGTCTTTCAAAATTCTCTTTTATTATTTACTTTCCCTAGGGTGAGTTTTGCTTGTTCCTCTTGGTATTTCTGGTTTTTCTTCCTCATTGTTGCTTTATTCTTAAATATACAGTGGTTCTTGATTGTACATGATTAAATATGAATAGAGAAATAAGTTGCTAGATATAGTGAGCTAGCTGAGGTTTTTATCTTAAGTTGTTTCCTAACAGGCCTCTTTCCTAGATGCACAGGCTAATTGTGAGCTTTGAGCAGTTTGCATGGGCAAGGGGTTGGCACGAATCAAGCAGGAAGTTTGTTGGATGCACCCCAACCACCTGAAGTGCAAATAGGGAGGGCTGCATTGTAGAATGCCACCAGCTCAAAAGGACCCCATATCCTTTCCCAGGCCCCGCCTCCACCACCGCCTCTTCATGAGAATCTGTTCTATGGCTTTTAGCCTTGGCTTCCTAGGGATACTTTCCAAACTGTTTTGTAAAACCCTACAAATAACCCCTTTTGCTGTATTTCCTAAACTGTTCCTTGTTGATTCTAATGTGGCTCTATAGGCGGGGAGAAAAAGTATCTTACCTGTGTTCTGGGAAGGTATAGTTTCAGTCGGAGAAAATAGCCAACTAGCCACAGAAAGCATAATTGAGATCGGAACTTAAAAAATATGCATTGGGCTTGGTAATGTAGAGACCAGTGGTGCCTCATAGAAAACATTCCAGTTTGAATTCAGATTGGAGAGAGACTGGAGATGGATAAAAAAGGTTTGTATTATGAGAAATGTGTATGATAAATGAAGGAAAGTGAGAGGGGCATAGGAGGAGGAGGATATCAGATCATGAGAGGGATTTTACTGTTAGAACAGGAGAGATTGGGAATGAAGGTGCCTCCACAGAGGAACAAGCTGAAGAAAGAGAATTCAGGGCCCAGGGGGACAGACCGAGCCATAAAGAAGAATACAGGTGGTGAGTAGTCATCAGATATCACGCTCTTGAATTTAGAGATTCTCTTCTCAAATGTCAAAATAATAGAAGATGGCAAGAATGTAGTTAGGGTGTGTGTGTGTGTGTGTGTGTGTGTGTGTGTGTGTGTGTGTGTACACACATAGAAGCTACTGATCAACAGTAGGCTAATGTACAGCATAAGCCTGGGGTTAGCTCACATGCAGTATTGTGCAATACACAGCAGTGTATTGCACCAATCTAAGTAATGGTCAATTTGAAATTGAAATGGAAAATTAGTTTGTTAGTTTAGTGGGTGTGTTGTCTTTTTGGAATTTATATAGAATGACAGGCACCTGTTCCTGGAATAATTATGGACTTTGCTCTTATATAGAGCATGAGGTGCCAGGCAAGTGAATGTCTGTAAATAGCTAGACAAATCTGTAGATTAATTTTTTAAGAGAGCACAATTTATTTAGGACAAAAATCATCAGCTGTAATACAAAGTCAGAAGTTGTTAAATTTACTTTATTTAAATGCAGTGACATTTTTGTCTTACCCATCTCACTGTGAGATGTCAAGTTCAGAGATCTTAGTATTTAAATTAGATAAATACAATATGTGTTTAATCCTCTAAACAACTTCCTCTATAATGCCAGTATTCCCACATTTAGGAGTTGCATCAAAATACATAAAGAACTCATACAACTCAGCACAAAAAAAAAATGAGCAAAGGCTTTTGATAGACATTCCTCCGAAGATTTATTATGAGTGACCAACAAGCATGTAAACAAATATTGAACATCACTAATTATTAGGGAAATAAAAAGTTAAAACTACCAGGAGATGCCATCTCACACCTGTAAGGCTGGCTATTATAAAAAATAAAACAAAAAGCAGAAAATAGCAAGTGTGGATGGGGATATGGAGAAATGGGAACCCCTTTGCACTGTCGGTGGGCATATTAAATAGTACAGCCACTATAGAAAACCATATGACAGTTCTTCAAAAATTTCAAAATAGAATTACCATCTGATGCAGCAATTTCACTTCTGAAATTGGAAGCATTGGAAGTAGAATCTCAAAGAGGTATTTGTACGCCCATGTTCATAGGAATAGCCAAGATGTTGAAGCAACCAAATGTCCATCAGTGGACAAATGCATCAACAAAATGTGTGTATACATACAGTGGAATATTATTTAACCTTAAACAGGGAGTAAATTCTGACAGATGCTACAACATGGATGAATCTGAGTGAATGAAGCCAGTTACAAAAGGATGAGTGTTGGGTGATTCCACTTACATGCGGTACCTACAGTAGTCAAAGTCCTAGAGACAAAAGTAGCATGGTGGTTGCAAAGGGCTGGGGGGCTGAAGGGAATTGGGAATTGTTTAATGAGTACTGGCTTTTATTTTTGTAAGATAAAAGGGTTTTGTGGATGGAGAGTGATGATGATAGTACAAGATGTGATTGCACTTAATGCCATTGAACTGTACACTGAAAAATAGTTAAGATGGTGAATTTTGTGTTATATGTATTTTACCACAATTTACAAAGAGATGTCGGAGGCTGTTTAAGGATGCAAACTACAGAGCCCGGCTTTCAAATAGGTGAGTCAGCTTAGGGAATCTGCTACTTAAATTAGACGTCTGTTACTTGCTAGTTGAGTCATGTTGGGCATGTTATTTCAATGCTACATGTTTTAATTTTATTATCTATAAAGTGGGGTTGTTACATGTATTAGATCAGTTAGCATACGTAAAACATTTAAATAGTGCCTAGCATTGAGTACACTCTCTATAAATTGTGGCTACTAAAAGCTGTGCTCTAATTTTCATCTTTTTACCTTGACTCTCTTCCCATCATATTTTTAGCCTCCTCTTAGGTTTGTGCATTCTAGTTGCTCTAATCACTGATGCTACTGCAACAGCCTCTTGTCTTTTCTCTATTTTGTCTTGTGTACTTTTTATATACCCTCAACTCTCTTGAAAAAATGGTTAATTCATTTTCTTTCTTTCTTTTTTTTAATATGGAACGCTTCACGAATTTGCGTGTCATCCTTGCACAAGGGCCTTGCTCATCTTCTCTGTATCCTCCCGATTTTAGTATATGTGCTGCCGAAGCGAGCACTGGTTAGTTCCTTTTCATTGTCCACATTGGATTCTTCCCATCTACAAGTGAATACTTTTTATCTCCTTATTGAAGAGAATTGAGAAGAATGTATTAAGCAGAGTTTAGCAGCTGCATACCAACTGCCAGAGGTGGTGTTGATCTAGTTCAGTAAAAATGCCATATTCTTCACAGTAGCTGCTTTTGGATCTACCACTTGGTTACACGTTGCTGCAGCCCGCTATCATTCTCTTATGATCTGTCTAGTTTTTATGGTGACCGGCCAGGCGAACTGCATGGGGATATGATGAGGAACAGTACCTTCATCTTTTGATTATGGTCCCAGTCTCTGCAAATCCTCCCAGAATGCAGTCTTGCTTATAAATGTATTATTTTGCTTAAGCAAGAGCAATTGCAATGGTTTAATTCAACCCTTCTACCACAACGTAATTTACTGCACAGATCAGGGAACCAATGTGAACATGCTATAAGTTACTAGATATATCTTTCACAATTTTATAGTTAGTCCAATAAAACACCACAACCCAGTTAAAAAAAAACACCCAATGAACCTGCTATGAGATGGACATGAACAAAACTCTGTATTAGGTCTGGCTGAGGTATCTTTGTAGGCAGTTGTACTCTGAATCATGGATGAGTTCCCCCATATTAATAAGTCCTCCTTGCCTAGTCTTACATTCCAGCCTCACAGTCCAACACCTTTAAGGTGTGCTTTCACACATTGAGCTTCCTGCCACAGACATCGAGACAAGCAATTCCTTGGATCTGTAAACTGAAGAGATGATGTATTTTCTTGCTCAAGCTGTGTTGATATTCCATCCTGGCCACTGTCTCGGCAGCAGTAAGGAGAGGCAGGATACAATTATCTTGTGAGGTTGCTGTTTCAGATATGGTCATTATAGGTTCTTCAGTCAATGGAAGACTACTCTCCTCAAGCGAAAAAAGAAAAAAAAGAGATAGCTTTTGTCAGCATTGAAATTCAATAGTATTTGGTTCAAGATACATGCTGATCTATCCAAATGTCCCTATCCCAGGCTGTAAGCCTCCTGTCTCTCCTTATTCTTGGCACGAGAGACCTGTTGATGTTTTACATTCAGTGGTACTTTTATTCCTGACATCCTTACACCTCTGGCCCTGATATTCATTACAATCTTTTCGACAAATTCAGGAGATAAGGGATGCTCTGTGGTTCTCACATTTTCTTTTCTTAAGGCTCCCAAAGCAGTTAACAAAAGACAGGCAGAGTCTGATTCCAATTGATGGAGAAGTTTCTTGATTTAGTAAAACTCAATGGAAGCAAATGGCATAACTGAGAGGATGGATTTGAAAATATCCAATACAACACACTTCTCACATCTTGTAGGATAAGCCTCCTAATTTTATAAAGTGCTATTTTCCCAAAACACTTTAGTTTCCAATAGGCCCTTTGACTGTACACAAGTCCAGCTTCTTCCCGGTGATGATTTGGGTAATGAAATCAGTGGAATCCCTTAATGCCGGCTCATTGTCTGACTTATTTCACTGGACACCACCACTGGATACTACTGCTGCTGTCATCACCTCTAATCACTATTGCTGGGCTGCCACATTTAATAAATCTTAAAATTTCCCTAGATTTCCAGGCTATTTTAGGATCTCAGCCCAAACTGAGGAATTTATTATCTACAAATAGGACTATAACTCATGAACAGACTCAACTTTAGAAACTGGCTGCTCTTGCTCTTCTGGGATTGCTCCTCCCAGCCCCCTCACCACACACCTGTGCTCTTCTCTAGCTGACAGATTGGCTTGTGCAGGGACTTTCCTTCCTCATAACTTCAGCTTCCCATGAGCTCTGATGGTCCTGATGCGGATGGTTTCTTCGTATGGACTACCTAGCTTCAGTCCCTAACCATTAACTATCTCAATCTCCCACCAATATCTCAAAGTTTAAATTCTTCAAAAATAACTTATTCTAGGGCATAGCATACCTATCTGGATAGCCATGGTTTGATTGGCTGCATTCACTCTGGCACTGACCAGCTTTTCAGTGAGCTGGAATGCTGGGGGGGGAACAGACTATGCGGGAACAAACCTGCGACTTGCATCTTCGGCTCAGTGAGGTCAATGGGTGGGGCACCTCTCCTTAGAGGGGACTGTGAGTGCAGCTTGTGCTAGTGCTAGCATGTAAACTTTCATACGCCAGCTGTTCTAATCAGGATGGAAGTCCCGTGCTCTGTCTTGGGAAAGAAAGGAGACAGAGAAACACATTTTTTGAATTTGGTAATTGTCTTTTCCTCTTCATTGAGCTGGCCATTTGTTTATCTCAAACATGACAACCAAGAATGAATGGATGAGAATTAAATAACCTTCATTCTTTCTTTTAATTCACAAGGAACTAAGCATTTCATTTTGTTAATCCAATGAATTCTCCACAACTAAATTAATTATTTTCTTTATATCTTGATTTTCTACATGACATACTATCACATGTTATATTTTATTATGCTTTAAACTTTACGAAGCACTTTTGTGCTCATCACTATATTCAGCCCTCACAACAATTTAGAGAGTTAGGTGATAGAGACAGAATTAAACTTATAATATAAAGAAACTGCTTAATATCTTGCTCATATTATCCCTGAAAATTAGCAGGGTACAAAGAGAAACCTTCCCAGATTTTCAGTCAAGTGCAGCTTTTTTTTTTTATACCATACCATACCATACCATACCATACCATACCATACCATACCATACCATACTATAGCATACCATACCATACCTGTTTATATACGAACACGTAGATTACATCAGTACAGTATCTCTTTATTTTTACAGGACCCTGTAAACACACACACACACACACACACACACACACACACACACACAGTGATAATTAGATCCTTACATGTAAAACAAAGGGGTTAGACTAGATGACTTCTAACATCTCTTACATTCAGATTTTTTTTTTTAACTTAAACACCATAGTACCCTGAGGAAGCCCACTTTTACCATACTGTGAACCATTAGTAGGATATTTTTCTCTCACATTCACTAGGAAATCAGCTCCTGTTGGCTATTGTATCCCTAATGCCAAGGATGGTGCTTTTCACATAGTAGGCATTCAATACATTCATCAGTTGAATGAAGCAACAATTGGGAATCAAATTTTAGCTCATAATTCTGAAGACACCACATCTTGTTATTTATGGTTATATTGAATTAGAGGTCTTGAACAATTGAAAATCAAATTTCAGTTTTCAGTGTAGGGCACTTATATTGTTAGAGCTAACCTAAGGCAAAATGATGAAGTGGGCCAAGTGAATCTTCAGTGACTATGTCGCTCCTCTTTCCAAAGCTGTTTGGTGGTGAGTGTGTAATTCACTCACCTAAATGTTCAGAATTGATGGGAATAGAAAGATAGACATTGAAAAAGGCAGAATTGGATAGTAGGGATTTAATGAAGTAGAGTTACCATAATAGATTCAATGAAATCTAAGATACTCTTCTGTCAGCAAATAAATGCCTTTGAAAAGAAAACATGACTTGGTTTTAGTTTAGATGACTCAAGCACAATTGTATAAGAACAAAATAATTGAATTGTGTTTGTAGTTCTATAGATGTCACAGACTCACTTAATTTATTGCAATTTGTTCCAATGTCAGTGACTTATTTTAAAAAATATCAAATTTAATGTAACACTTAGGATTTGCTGCAATAAATTTTTTTTTCAAATATATATATTTTTTATTGATTTCAGAGTGGAAGAGAGTGGGAGAGAGAGATAGAAGCATTCATCATAAGAGAGAATCATTGATTGGCTGCCTCTTGCACACCTCCCACTGGGGATCGAGTCTGCAACTCGGAGCATGTACCCTGACCAGGAATCAAACCATGAGCTCCTGGGTCATAGATCAACACTCAACTACTCACTCAGTCACACTGGTCGGGCAATAAAAATATTTTTAAAAATGCATTTCTGCATATGAAATTTACATTGTGTTTCTATTTCTAGATCAGGAAATAATTTATGCAATAATATCAATATGCACAATTTGAACTAGTATAAAGCGAACAGTAGATATGAGGTATAATTGCAGTAAATCTAATGACTGCATCTCAATATTTATTCTTTTAATTCATTAATGATGTAACAATCACATGGAAGTTGAGCCTCCACACTAGAAGGATGATTATGTTGATGTGTATATGAGCTCCCAATTTGGTGACATCAGAGGTACTAGGATCCTTTTACTCCTGAGTTTAGGATGACCACATTTCCTGTAACTTGAAGTTCCATGCCTGATTTATGCTTGCTTTCATTTTTAAAAGGCAATTCATTTTTAATAACTGTACCCCATATTTTGTTTATGCCACATATGTTCAATCTAATAATTTATTTTGTTCATTTTGTGCAATTTTCTTAAGACTCCTTCTGTGTTCTTTCTTTTCTTTTCAAGCATTAAAGTTACCATGGAAATCTTGCCACTGGCATCACGGGTGGGGCTTTTACACAAGTATATATAGTTGCACTTTGTGAGGTTTTAAAATTCAGACCATGTCATCAAGTGAGAAAAATCAAGGCTGACATGCCTGTTACCTTCAATATATGTTTTAGCACATTAGTCACAGAAAGCAATGTTTTAGCAATGCTTTGATTGAAAATTAAATGACAAAGGGATGAAAGTTAAACCTTAAATCTTTCTTGGTAATGCCAGTTGGTTCATATTATATTTTACTCAGATATTGTTAACAATCTAACTATTAATGGTGCATAATAAAAGTATCTATGTTATAATGCATTATTATGTGCTTCCATTTGCTAAATTTAAATTAAGAAAATTTAACATCTGTATTTTTTTATATTGGCACTATGACATGCCTGTATAGATCATGTGGCTAGGGGATATTATACCATTTACTTATATTTATAATATATGTCTTGATATGGAGATGATTCCATATAATGGAAAGAGCTTATCATTTTAATATGTTATATGTAGTTTTGGAATATAAAAATGCCAAAAGTGCTTTTAATTTTCAGTTTTAATTAATTCCCTTTCTCATTTTTGAAACTCATATCTAGAGAAATGTTGCTTTTCACAAACGGTGTCCAAAATATATTAAAAACATTTTTGTCTAATATTTGCTGAAATTTTATACAGTATTGCTTAGAAAAATGTTATAGACTTGAAAAATTAAAAAAAAATTAGGAAGTCCTTGATCTATCATTAAAATATTGCCAGGCCTGCATGGCTCAGTGATTGAACATTGACCTATGAACCAGGAGGTCACGGTTCAATTCCTGGTCATGAAACATGCCCAGGTTGCAGGCTCCATCCCCAGTGTGGGTGTGCAGGAGGCAGCCAATCAATGATTCTCCCTCATCATTGCTGTTTCTAACTCCCTCTCCCCTCGTCTCTGAAATCAATAAAAAATATATTTTTAAAAATATTGCTTAGTTGGTAACTAAATGTCATATCCGAATTTCAAATATAATACAGGAGAGGGCACTTTGCCGAGGGGCCAGACCCAGGTCACTGCCTGTTTTTGTAAATTATGTTGTATTAGAACAGTAGCCATACTCATTTATTTATAGGTGTTTTCTATGGCTGCTCTCATGCGGAGTTGAATAGTTGCAACAAAGATCACATTGTAGCCCATCAAACCTAAATTATTTACTCTGGAGTATCTGTCCCTCTGCAGAAAGTTTGCTTACTTCTGGCATAATACATCCCTTATTATCATACTTGGGAACAGCAAAATGATGGGAAAATGCAATAAAACTGACAGACAGATCATTCCTAACAACCTAAGACTTCTATGCATTTATTGGGGGCCAATTCTTCTCTCCCCACCCAGTGTTTTCTTTCGTGTGGCCTGTGCTCTGTGAATGGAATGATGCATCTACCCATCACCTCAATTAGGCAATACCAAGAGAAATAGGCAAGCTACCAGACTGGCAAGTTTAGGAGAGGAACTGGGTACATATCTGCCAGCCTCATCCTTTCCCCTTTTGCCGGGAGCTAGTGATGGGCCATGCTGAACCTAGCCGTGCAGTGGCGGTAAGGGCAGCCCTACAGAGGGAAGCCTTCCCTGGGACATTGCTACTAGAGACTGGACTTTGGATAAAGGGAAATCATCCACTAGAATCTGGAACACCAGGACAATTTTCCTCAACAAACAACAGCTCCTAGGTGTAGTCAGTATTCAATGTTTTCTGCATATATAAGCGTTTTACAAAGGACATTTCTCTCCTGTATTCTCCGAGTCCTGTGAGTGCACATTAGCAGTGGAGCAGTACAAGTCCCTTCGGATATGCACCCAGTAAAGGCACATGCAGCCGTTAGTTTGCGACAGGGTTAGGGCTGTACAGGCCATTTCAAGGGACAGAGGCTGCTGAGTGGGGCTGAGACCTGGCGCCGCGGCAGGCAGGCCTGATGTCTCCTGGCGGCTGATTTCCCAGCGATGAGATGTCAGTCTGTGGGCGCATGGAGGGAGGAGCAGGTGTTGACCTCTGATCCACAGTCTTCTGGCACATTTCCTTTTCTCCCTTCCACTGAAAATCATTTATAGTAAATTGTTAACGTTCTCTTTGCTCCATCTTGTCCTGAACGCCACCTGCCATTAGCAAGTGCTTCGCAGGGCACAGCAGACAGCGCTCTCCCGAGGGAAAGTGAAAATGTTACCTGAAAGTTCCCCATATTTCCTCCGGGTTCTCCGGCCTGTGGAGGCAGAACTGCATTTCAGGTTAGTTAGGGCACGGAAACTCCCAGCAACTGTTTTATTGGTGGTGGGGGTGCATTTATCTTTTTTAAAAATATATATTTTATTGATTTTCACAAGAAGGGAGGGAGAGGGATAGAGAGTGAGAAACATCAATGAGAGAAAAACATTGATCAGCTGCCTCCTGCACACCTCCTACTGGGGATGTGCCCGCAACCACGGTACATGCTCTTGACCGGAATCGAACCTGGGACCCTTAAGTCTGCAGGCTGATGCTCTATCCACTGAGCCAAACCAGCTAGGGTGGTACGTTTATCTTATTGTGGCAGAAAAATCCAGAATTCTGATGGGAAAAAGGAAAAAAAGCTTTGTATTAGTCTCAGAATTTGGTGGACCCAAATTTGACCTGTAGCTGTGTAACTTTACCTATTTTTTAATTTCTAAAATATGTTTTTATTGGTTTCAGAGAGGAAGGGATAGGGAGGGAGGGCGAGAAACACCCATGATGAGAGAGAAAGGGAAATGAGGGGCTGCCTACTGGGGATTGAGCCCGCGATAGAGTGATGAAGAGCCAGACTATGAGTCAGAGACACTGAGGCTCAAATCCCGGCTCTCCTAAATTTTATCCTGTGACCTGGGGCTTGTAAAATGAGGGTGCTAGGACTACTAGCCTTGCAGCATGCTAGTGAGGTAAGTGCTTAGATTAGCCCCTAATCTAGTAAAGGTTAGGTCCACTGTTTACTGTTGCTATTCAGCTCTTCTGCCTGGGGGGCACCACGCTTCTTTGGTAGTGAAAAATGTTCTGCTTCTTTCTAATTAAGGGGAAGAAGCAGTAGAGCCAGATCCTGTTTTCCTCCCCCAAGTAATCACAGATAGCTCTTTCATTTCCAGGATACTATTCCCTTTACGGGTAGCTTAGAGAGGGTGGATGGTCCTGGAGGTTGTAAAGCTCTTAAGCCAAGTGGAAGGCAAGGCATGTAACCATGGATTATGTAAGAAAGCCTGTGACTATCAGTGCTTTTCCGATGAAAAGATAAGAACCAATAGTAATTGTTAACTTGTTTTGTGTTCTTACTGTGTGACATGCAGTATTCAAAGCCCCAAATTAAATACAACTTAATCTTTATTTACATTTTATTATCTCAGCAAGCCTATGAGGCAGGAACAATTACTCTTTAGTTTTTTAAAGATGACGCAACTGAGATACCTGAGATAAAAAGTGAAGTATTTTGCACAAAGTTACATAAGCTGGGATTCAAATTCAGGTTGTCTTGTTTCCACATCTCTGCTCTTAACCCCGGTGACAGTTGAAACAATTCTGAGTTGCTTCTATCCTGTAAAGGTAGGCAGATTGATATTGTATGGACGCCACCAGTACAACAAATAGAAGAGTACATACAGGGGCTCTCTCTAGACCAGCGGTTCTCAACCTGTGGGTCGCAACCCCTATGGGGGTCGAACGACCCTTTCACAGGGGTCGCCTAAGACCACTGGGAAAAAAAATATGATTAAATACTGTTTTTGTGATTAATCACTGTGATTTAATTATGTTCAATTTGGAACAATGAAATTGGGGGTCACCACAACATGAGGAACTATATTAAAGGTTTGCGGCATTAGGAAGGTTGAGAACCACTGCTCTAGACCAAAATATTTCTTTGTAGCTAAAAGTTCCTTGGACCATAAATCTGAGGTGTACATAACCATGATTTTCCTCTTCTCTTACTGACTTGTTAGGACACACACATTCTTCGTTTACCACCGGGAGAAAACAAGGCAAAAAATGTGATGCACATTTTAGAACATGTGTCTCGTCTCTTACCAAGAGCAGAATGTTTGAGACGCTGGGATATTGTCAGGAAACCAACTACAAAGCCACTTTGGGCTTGAAAATAAAAGTACACCTACGTACTTTAAATAAGTCTTATGAATACTATTGCTACAATTAAGCATGCACACACAGAAAGAAAGGAATTGACTCTGGAAAAGAGAAGAGGCATCTTACAATAATGAAATGGTCACTGGTCAGCCATTAAGTCTAAGAAAAATGTATAAGCAAAGGACATAAAGAAATAATTCAGTTCCCCAAAGGTGCTGGCTAAGGGATGATTGTGCCTCACAGATAATTGAAACTTGAGGAATATTTTATTCCTCTCAATGCACGTGAAATGATTTTGCCATTGGTATTTTTTTTTTTTAACTTGGAAGCACATTACCTCCATTTAATGCAGGTTGAATTTTATTTTCACCTGCTTTCCAAAGGAGATTCTAGCTATTGTAGGCTTTAAATGAAGCAATATTTTTCTCCAGAGAGGGCATGAATGATACGTTGTGTTCTTAGAAAACATCCTGGTATCTACACAAGCATGAAATTTTGGGGCACAAGGTAGTATTCTGGAAAGATGACTAATACATGTAGCAGAACTTGCTTTTACTTCCAATTAGCTTTGCAGTTTGATCAGCTTCTTGGTCCTCAGTTTCCTCACCTGCAAAATAAAAGGAATATTCTGTAGATAGATTCCTGTCTAGCTCTTAAAGTAAACCCATTTATAAATCATCTGCTTTGGAGCTTGGTAAACTACAGGGACATATGCGAGCCACATGCGGCTCTTTGGCCCCTTGAGTGTGGCTCTTCCTAGGTCTTAGGAGTACCCTAATTAAGTTAATAACAATGTACCTACCTATATAGTTTAAGTTTAAAAAATTTGGCTCTCAAAAGAAATTTCAATCGTTGTACTGTTGATATTTGGTTCTGTTGATTAATGAGTTTGCCGACCACTGTCCTAGGTTAATGAGAGCAGAGATCCTGTCTTTCTTGTTCTCTCCATCTCCTTGGAACCCAGACAGTCCATGACATGGCAGATACCCAATACATAAATAAGTAATTAAAATATTTTTTATTTACAGTTGACATACAATGTTATATTAATTTCAGATTGACAGCACTGTGGTTAGGCATTGATATAATTTGTGAAGTATTCACCTCAATAAATCTAATAACCATCAGATAACACACAGTTATTACAATATTATTGACTACATTTCCTATGCTCCTGACTATATTCTTCTGACTATTTTGTAACTAGTAATTTGTACTTCTTAATCCCTTCCCCTTTTTTACCCACTCACCCCCAGCTCCCCTCTCATCTGGCAACCATCTAAATGTTCTCTGTAGCTATGAGTTTCTTTCTGTTGTGTTTGTTTTGTTTTTTTAGATTCCACATATTAGTGAAATCATATGTTATTTGTCTTTATCTGACTTATTTCACTTAGCATAATAGCCTCAAGGTCTATCCATGTTGTTGCAAATGGACATATTTCATATTTTGTGACTAATATTCCACTGTATATATGTACCACTTCTTTATCTATTCATCTGTTGATGGATACTTAGTTTGCTTCCATATTTTGGCTATTGTAAAAAATGCTGAATGAACCTATGGGTGCATATGTATTTTCAAATTAATGTTTTGGGTTCAGATAAATACTCAGAATTGCAATTGCTTGGTCTTTCTTTTTCTCTTGTTATAGTCTTTGTTTCAAAGTATACTTTGCCTGGCATAAGTATTGCAACCCCAGCTTTTTGTTTTGATTTGTTTCCACCATCATAAAATGTCTTTTTCCATTTCTTTATTTTAGTCTCTGTGTGTCTGAAATGCACCTCTTATAGGCAGCATATGTAAAGGTCTTGTTTTCTTATCCACTCAGCCACCCTTTGTCTTTGGATTGGAGCATTTAATCCATTTACATTCAAAGTAATTATTGATAAACTAGAGGCCCGGTGCACAAAAATTTGTGCACTGGGT
>NW_006296434.1:1269838-1297510 GCF_000327345.1 Myotis davidii
CTGGTCACCCTCCCCTTCAGGGTGGGGGTCTCCACTGGGGTGCCTGGCCAGCCTGGATGATGGGCTGATGGCTGTTTTCAGGCTGGCTGGCGACTGAAGCTCCCAGCCTCTTCTTTTTTCTTTTTTTTTTATTCTGGGTTTTATTTACCTTCTATAATTGAAACTTTGTTGCCGTCAATGGAGCTGAGAGCCGGCTCCTACTCACTCCAGCTTTGTGGCCACAGCCTGCTGAAAGTAGGTATCTAGGGTTTGTTTAGCTTCTATAATTGAAATTTTTTGCTTTCGGAGCTCAGAGCCGGGCCGCGGCAGACGGGGAACCTTGGCTTCCTCTATCACTGGAGCAAGCAAGGCTCCTGCTCGCTTCAGCTGCATGGCTGCCGGCCGCCATCTTGTTTAGGTTAATTTTCACATCGTGCTGATTAGCCAATGGGAGGCGTAGCGAAGGTACGGTCAATTACGATGTTTGTCTATTATTATATAGGATATGTAAGTATTGCAATTTTATTATTCATATTTTTTACCTTTCTTTTCTTCTTTTTCTTAAAAAATTCCCTTTAAAATTTTTTATAATACTGGTTGGGTGGTGAACTCCTCTAACTTTTTCTTGTCTGGGAAGCTCTTTATTTGTCCTTCAATTCTAAATGATAGTTTTGCTGTGTAGAGTAATATTGGTTGCAGGTTCATGCTTTTTATCACTTTGAATATTTTGTGACATTCCCTTTTGTCCTGCAAAGTTTCTGTTGAGGGGTCAGCTCTCTTTTAAGAGCTCCCCTGTAGTAACTAACTGCTTTTCTCCTGCTACTTTTAAGATTCTCTCTTTGTCTTTAACTTTTGGCTTGCTATTTATGATGATTCTTGATGTGGTTGATAAGGTTATTCTTGTCTGGGACTCTGTTTCCTGCACTTGCATGTCTACTTTCTTCACCAGGTTAGGGATGTTTTTGTCATTCTTTTCCAACTAGATTTTCAATTCCTTGCTCTCTCTCTTCTTCTGGTACCCCTGTGATGGGAATGTTGGTATGCTTGATGTTGTCCCAGAGATACCTCCTATCTTGTTTTGTATTCTTTTTCTTTTTGTTGTTCTGATTGGGTGTTTTCTGCTATCTTGTGTTCCAAATTGCTGATTCAATCATCTGATTCATCTAATCTGTTGATTCCCTCTGATGTATTCTTTATATCAGTTATTGTATTCTTCATTTATGACTGTTTCATTTTAATGCTTTCTATCTCCATTTTTATGTTTCTTATCTCTTTGCTGAAATCCTCACTGAACATCCGTACAACCAGGGTTTTGAACTTCACATCTGGTAGATTGCTTGTCTTCATTTTGTTTAGTTCTTTTTCTGGAATTTTATTCTGTTCTTTCATTTGGGACATGTTTCTTTGTCTTCTCATTTTGGCTGCCTTGTTAGTTTCTATGTATTAGGTAGAGCTGCTATGGTCTTTGTAGAGTGTCCTTATATAGCAGGTGTCGTGTGGGACCCAGTGACAGAGTCTCCCTGGTCACCTGTGCTGGGTGCTTTTGCGTGTCCCGGGTGTGTGTCCTCTTCTTGTAAATGGGCCTTGATTGTTTGGGCACATCACAAGGAGAGAGTGACCTCCTGGCTGATTGGTCGTGAGGACTGGCAGTTTGTATTTGACCCTCAACATCTCCTTATAACCGTGACCTAATTGCTTTGTAACTCACTAGTTTGTGAATTATTGATTCCCTGATCTTACCTTATGAGTCTGGATGATCTAATCAGCACGGACAAAAATTTGGAATATGAATTTTTAAAATAATTGCCCCTTTTTAGCTGAAAACGTAAGGCAAACAAATTTCAAGTATAAATCTCCAGGTTTTTGGAATATGAAATTATTCAACTTCTTTGGTGACTGGGTTCACCCATTGAAAGATGCTGGAGAGTTCTTTCTGGTTGGCAATGTTCTGGGTTCTTTTCATGGATGTATAATTCTAAGAAGTTCTCATTTTTTTAGATAATTGCTGATATTGTGGATTTGTCCCTTGAATAGTGCAATGCAAGGATTTTGATGAAGTCTGCTTCTTGGCCTCCTTTTCAAATTACTCACCCTTATTAAAATCTTGGAAAAGATATGTGACTAGAGGTATAGAGCAATAAATGTGTTGGACTGAGAAATAATAGATCTGTTAAAAGTGGAAAAATAAATTGAAATAACTTGTATTTTAATTGAATTAATTTGTTGATTGCTTATTGTTAAGCATTATACTTTGAAGTTTAGAAATTTTAAGTTGAGAAAATAAGTGTACTGTGAAATCAGAGTTCAGCTAGCAAATGATTTATGTAATCAATTCGCTTGAATACACCATCCATCCTCCACAATTCTGAGGGCTGTACTTTATAACTACATGACTGAATATATGCCTAATAATTTGCAGATTGCTTTGTTGGTTCTGACATACCTCTCCATTTATAATTAAGAGTCTCTTGGGAATAAGCATGGCAACCTTCACTGCTTTGTTGGTTCTGACATATCTCTCCATTTATAACTACGAGCTCTTGTGAATAAGCATTGTAACCTTCACAAGCTCTTGAGAAGGCCAAGTTGAAGTAAAAAAAAAGCTCCATTAAACTACCCCACTATAAATTGGCTTTAATCTGAATGCAGTTTTCCTTGGAATATAGGAAATGTTTTTATTCTTGTCTTGGACCTCATGTAACATTCTTCTGAGATCCCACAATGAAGAATTTTATTAAGCTCTATTATTTGTTCAAGTATTTTTATAGTTAGTAAGGATATGAAGGGGCGAGAGAGATTAATAATGCAAGGAATGCATGTTGCTGACAGAATAGCAGCAATTTAAAAAATATTGCCAAGTTCATTAATAAAAGAATACTTCATAATTTTAAAAGCTGTGGCCATGCCCATCATGCAAGGACAATGTGAATGTTAGTTGGGTTTTATACATTTTCTACACATTTCTCAATATCACTCTTAACAACTGTGCCAACAATTTAACCTTTTCAAGGTTACTTGGTTTTTCATATAGAAGTGTCTCTTACTTTGCTTGGTAGGAAATACAGAGATAATATTATGAGTTATTTGTAGGTAATAAATTTGAAAACAATTTTCCTTTCAGAAATGTATTTTCAACATTTTCATGACATCAGGGCTTACATTTAAATGAAATTCAAAGATAGCAATATCAGTATCTTTTATAAACATTTCTCCACAAGTAAGCAAAAGTAGATAAGGTGGTCATATTTAGTCAGACATTTTTAGACAAAAAGCAGGAGACATGGATTCTAGTATGAATCTTGATTAGCTTCTATTGGACTTTGGGCAAGTCATAGAACTGGAGTGCATTGAATGTAAATGATGGTCACTGCTTCCATTTCTTCACAGTGGAAACATATAAAATTGTGCTATGAAGACAACAATTAATCTATTTAAGTAGGGTATTTGGAATGAAAAAAATTTACTTTTAATTTACACTATGAAAGATGATTTGTTAAGTAAAGTTTTTCATCACCTTCCTTTCTTTTATTTCTATTTTTTTTATTGCTTAAAGTATTACACAGGGTATTACATATGTGTCCATTTTTCCCCCCACCCTTGACAGTCCCCTAGCCTCCCCTATCCCCCAGTGTCTTATGTCCATTGGTTATGCATATATGTATGCATGCAAGTCCTTTGGTTGATCTCTTTTATTTCTATTTAAATATAATTGACATATAGCCATTTATATTCGTTTCAGCTATATAACATACTAATTCAATATTTTTATATTTTGCAAAATAATCACCATGGTAAATCAAGTTAACATCCATCTCCACTCAGTTACAAGTGATTTTCCTGTGATGAGAACTTTTAAGATTTACTTTTTAGGACTTTTAAATACATAATACAGTATTATTAACTATAGTCACATGCTGTACATTACACCCCCCCCCCACACACTTACAGTGGGGCCTTGACTTACGAATGTCCCGACTAACAAGTTTTTCTAGATATGAGCCGTCTCTCAGCCGATTTTTTGCTTTGAGTTACGAGCTAAAATTCGGGTTACGAGCCAGCTTCAGATACCCCACCACTAGTTGGCGCAGCGAACATCATAGTGAACCCCACAACATCAGCCCAGCATCACGTGTCTCACTCGTTCACTTTTTGATTGGACATACGAGTAATTTGAGTTATGAGCTCCGTCACGGAACAAATTAAACTCGTAAGTCAAGGCCCCACTGTATTTGTTTCATAACTAGAAGTTTATACTTTTTGGCAACCTTTACCCATTTAACCTTCCCCTGCCCCCACCCCTACCTCTAACAGCCACCAATGCATTTTCTGTGTCTAAGAGCTTGGTTTGTTTTTCTTTTTTTAAATTTTAGATTTCACATATAAGTGAGATAATATGGTATTTTTAATTCTATCTGATGTATTTTACTTAGCATAATGCCCTCAAGATCCATCCATGTTTTTGCAGATGACAAGATTTCCTTATTTTTTATGACTGGAAATAAATTTTAGTGTGTGTGTGTGTGTGTGTGTATGTGTGTTATCACACCTTTTAAAATTTATTTGTCAATTGATGGACAATAAAGGTTACTTCCATGTCTTGGCTATTGTAAATAATGCTGCAATAAACATGGGGTTGCAGATATCTTTTTTTGAGTTAGTGTTTTCATTTCCTTCAGAAATGAAAGTACCCAGAAGTGAAATTGGCGATTCACATGATATTTCTATTTTTAACATTTTTTTGAGAAACTTCCATATTTATTTCCATAGGGGCTGCCCCAATTTACATCCCCCCCCCAACACTGCATAAAAGTTCCCTTTCTCTATATTCTCTCCAACACTTGTTAATTCTTATCTTTTTCATAATAGCCATTTAAAAGGTGTGAGGTTATATTGTGGGTTTGATTGCATTTTCCTGATTATTAGTGATGTTGCACACCTTTTCATGTATCTGTTGGCCAATTATATGTCTTCTTTTAAAATATTTATTTAGGTCATTTGCCTTTTTTTTAGTTAATATTTTGCTATTGACATGTATAACTTCCTCACATATTTTTGTATTAATTTCTTATTGAATATGTAATTTGCAAATATTTTCTCCCATTCAGTAAGTTACTTTATTATTTTGTTGCTTCTTTGCTGTAGAGAAGCTTTTGAGTTTGATGTGGTCCCTCTTGTTTATTTCCTTTGTTGCTATAGCTTTTGGTGGTAAATCCAAAGGAAATATTGCCAAGACCAGTGTGAAGGAGCTCATCCTGTATTTTCTTCTAGGAGCTTTATGTCCTACAATCAAGTCTTCAATTAATATTGAGTTGATTTTTGTGTATGGTATAACACGGGGGTCTCGTTTTATTCTTTTGCATGTGGCTATTCAGTTTTCTCAGCACCATTTATTGAAGAGACTGTTTTTTCCCCATTGTATATTGTCTGCTTTTTTATATAGAAAAAAATCAATAGAATATGTCTGGGTTTATTTCTGGGCTCTCTATTGTGTTCCACGATCTATGTGTCTGTTCTTATGCCAGTGCTATCCTATACTGAATAGTATGGCTTTATAATATAGTAGTATACAGACAAGAGTCTTGGGGTGGGTATGAAGAGATTTGTTTAGCCTTTGAAGGTATGTAATCCTTCTTGCACTGTTCCTTGAAGTAAATGGCAACTCTTCAGCTAGTCTAACCTAAGTTCTTTCTTTAGCTCATTTTCTGATGTTACAAAACATGCAGTCTCTTTTTGGGGTATGATCTAGCTCTGACATTCAGAATTAATGACTTAATCAGACTCAAATGCAACCCTGTTCCAGGGTTTTCCTTCTGTCGATCACTGGTAGAGGTGAAGTTTTCTCACACTGTAGCTGCTGGTTTTTTTTTTTTGTTTGTTTTTTTTCATATTATGCCATTGGAGACAGTTTCAGTTTTTCGAACCTTTTCTGATTAGGGCACAATTGCCAGTATCAAAATCATGGAAGACTCATGCCAAAATTTTTCATGAATCTCTTCCTTCTCCCTAAGCTGGTCCAAGCTTTAGGAGGAGAGGGAAAAAACACATGAAATACTCCAACAACTTGCTCCTCAGGGATCCTATTAATTGAATTGTTTTCATCTATTTTTCTCCTCTCTTTTGTATAGTCTAGAGAGGTAGGTGTATAGTCTAGGATGGCAGAACCACTTTTTGTTTACCATTTTGCCCTACATACATATTCTGATACTGCGTAGAAAATATGAGTATGACAACTTAACATTTTTGTTCTCAGTGTTGCACACTTAGTAACAACTGGGGTAGTGTGCCACTTTCTCATCCTATCACATATGCGTTTAAATTAAATATTATAAATTCATTGATCTTAAAGTCATGTATTTGGGGGGTATACAGAGCAATGACATACCTATGTCAAATGAATGACTAAAGGACTGAAGATATTCACCTTTCCAACAGTAGTCTCAAGCCAACCCATGCCACTGAGGGATATTTCTAGTTGGCAAGTCTTGCACTGAAGTATTCAAGATCTTAAAATATCATTATGGTAGCTACTGTTTTGTGGCACTGTGTGGAGTCTGGAATAAAATTAGTCATTGTTTCAATGCAGTCAATAAAATAAGTTGAGCTCATTGCATTCACAAAGCAGGCATGTGTAACCGGCACATCTGGCAGTGTCTGAAATGGAGGTGAATTCCCAAAGATGGAAATTCAATTTCTTTCCGACTTGTAGAGAGGCGGATGATACTCATCGCAGTCCAGAGACCAGAAAAACAATTTCAAAAATTTTAATTGAGAAAAAGATACAGTGATTTTAGTTTTATAGGGCTTCAAACCAAAAATAACATGTAGCTTACACCTGGTCTTCCATACACGAAATATTTATTGATAAGGCACTGTTTGAGTTCTCTGCTTGGCAACGAAGAGAAGTAAGACCCTCAATCAAAGAGATTGCATTTTAATCGGGAGGTAAGAGGTGTGAAGGCTCAATCAAAATATGTCTGCATCAGTTGAATATCGAAAGAACAAATGTATAGTATAGTCTATACTATTTGTGAAATAGAAAGATAAATAGATAAATAAGTATATGAATAGTGAAAATGTTGGACTGGGCTGTCCCAGAGCACCAGGAATATTCAGGAAAAATCTTATTGGTCAAAAGGGAGGTTCTTTTTCTCCACAACCTCTCCAGCACTTGTTATTACCTGTTTTGTTGATAATAGCCACTGTAACAGGTATGAGGTGGTATCTTATTTTAGTTGTGATTTGCATTTCCCTAGTAGCTATTGAAATTGAACATCTTTTTATACATCTGTTGGCCATTTGTATGTCTTCTTGGGAGAGGTGTCTGTTCAAGTCCTATGGCCATTTTTTAATTGGATTGTTTGATTTTGAGTTGTATGAGTTCTTTATATATTTTGTATATTAACCCCTTGTCAGAGCTGTTGTTTGCAAATATCATCTCCCATTTGATGGGTTGCCTTTTCCGTCTGGTCGTTCCTTAAAAAATTAAGAGTTACCATATGACCCAGTAATCCCCTTTCTGGGTTTCTACCCCAAAATCTCAAAAAATGTTTATTCACAAAGATATATGCACCCCTATGTTCATTGTAGCATTATTCACGGTGGCCAAGACATGGAGACAACCAAGGCATCCTTTAACAGAGGATTGTATGCTATGGAATACTATTCAGCCATAAGAAAAGATGAAATCTTGCCATTTGACATACCATAGATGGACCTTGAGAATATTATGCAAAGTGAAATAAGGCAGTCAGAAAAAGCTAAGAACCATATGATTTCACTTATATGTGGATTATAAAACTAAAACTCGTAGACACAGATAACAGTATGGTGATTAGCAGAGAAAGGGGATGGGGGTAGTAAAGGGTAAAGAGGGCCAAATACATGGTGATGGGAGACCTTTGGGCTTTGATGGTGGGCACACAATGCAGATCATCTATCATAGAAATGTACACTTGAAACCTATGTGATCCTATTAACCAGTGTCACCCCAATGAATTTAATAAAAAAGGGAGGTTCTTGATATTTTACTTGGCATGTTAACTTCTAATTGATGTGACTGGAATGTGACGAAATTGCTTTTGCTTGGATAAAACAGACTCCACTCTTTCAATGACTTCAGCAAGAGAAAGGATTGAATCATTGTCTTGGGAATGAAATAGAAGGAAAGGAATAACTCAGGTGAAGATGAGCGCCTCAGCACGGGGCTGTCTTTGTATTCAGCTGTAGGGTCACGGCAGAATCTCTCCCACCCTCAGTTTCCGATTCATCTGCCAGACACAGTTCATAACTGGGACTGGAGGTAGAGCTTTATTTTGTTTATTTTTAGCGTGTTTTTTTTAAACCCTATATCAACACACAGGTGTAGATTTGGCCAGGGGCTGCAATCAAGCCGGCTCTTTGAAGAGGATCAGAGTTGACTTCACTTTATTGTGAGAAGCTTTTTTTCCAAAAGAAATTCAGGCTTCAAGGAAGGGAATTAGAGGAGTGGGAGAGAGGTGGAGGGGGTTCAATTTCAACAAGGCAGAGGTCTGCCGCTTAAGGGGAGGAGAGCTTAGACCTTCCAGAAATGAGCACCAGAGGATTTCAGTCAAGAAGGGGAAATGCCAGGAAGAAGCACCGATCAGCCGTATCATTACCCTCACGCAGTAAAGACCGCTTACAGTTTTGGCTCTTCGGTTTCCTGATACTGTGAACCTTATTGACTTTCTTTCCTAAATATATTTCTCAATCTGTAAGTACCTGTCGGCTTCTAAATGAAAACCCTGAGAGAACATCTTTGCCTCTTTGCTTCTATATTACACTTTAAAAAAATTTTGTTGAAAAGAATCATTTGAAACTTTTTTACTCGTGTCTTAAAGAAAAAGACCTTCACTTTTACAGGTCCACTTAGCTGAATAAATAGTCTGCGCAAACAAACCTTTGCACCCCTGCATCTGAGAGCCTATTTTCTTGGCATTTGTCTCTGTGAGGGAAACCCTGGTGTGTGAAGTTAATGGGCGGATGCCTCTCTCCTGCAGACAAACTCTCCGTCCCTCCTGCTCACGCCGGTTCTGATTAGTATTCCAATCTGTGTGTGTATGTTAAGGCTGGTTCTGTTCAACGCAGCCTGAAAGGTTGTTCTGTTCTCCCTTTTTTCATGTGTTGATGTTTGTTTGAATTTGTGTATTGGAGCCCACATCTCTGTGGTGTATTTTAGGTTAGAAATTCTTAGAGGACAGGAATTGTTACTCTCCGATTAACTTTGTATATCTTCTAGCATGGCCCGACGTATATACAAAAGTTTAATGCATTCAATCTGTTGAAAAATTACTGGGCCTGGGATTCTTCAAGGGTAAAATTGTATTCTATGATATGTTCATTTAAACATGGAATTTGTCCAGATGATTGTTTCACAGGGCGGTTCTAATGGAAGGCTAGAGGGAAAGGAGAATGAACGCACAGTGCTCTCATTTTACCAGCATGCGAGGACGGAGGAGAGGTAACTGACTCGTAATGCTCACCTGCTGTGTGACAGGTAGTCTGGCACAGGTTACCCCTGTGACTATTCCCAAGGTAAGGGGTAGAGGATAAGGAAGTGCATCTGAAAGATCCTGGTATTGAGAATAGACGTACTTGAGTTTGAATTCCTGTTCTGCTACTAAGCTGTGTGATCTTGAGAATCTTACTTAACTTCTTTGAAACTCTTTTGCCAATGATACCCGCCTTAGAAGAATGTAAATGGATGTTATTGTTATCAAGATAAGATTTACTACACTCATGTCATAAATGAAGGAACTGAGGGCAGTAGCATTTCATGATTTACCCAAGAACACACTGCAAATGCCAGGCAGGTTTTCTGTGACACTTTAAGAGCTGAACAGTATTGGGAGGATAGAGTTAACTGGGACTGTGGAGGTGGAGAGGTGTTCTCAACACTGAGCAAGGAACGGCATGATATTTGAGTGACAGTAGAATGGAGAAGCTAGGGGCTGAGATGTTTGCCATTTGTATTCGTTAAGACGAGATTTGCTCATGAGAGAGAGGAGATCCAAAACAACAGTGAATGTTAAAAGATAGAAGTGTGCCTCTCCCCCGTGCACGTGTAAATGTAGGCTGTATAGAGTTGATATGTTGGCTCCAAAATGACTGAGGATGCAGGCTCGCCCCGTCTTGTATGCTGCCATTTATTAACACCCAGCTTCCGCCTTGTGGCTCGGCCAGCTCGTCTACCCGGCCAGCCCGTCTACATTCTCAACAGCAGGAAGGAGGAGGGAAGGCAGGGGGATGCTCGCTCTCATCCCTAGGACTCTTCCAGCGAGCTGTGTTCAGCCACTTCTGCTCATATTCTGTCGGCCAGAATGAGGGCATGACTCCACTAGCTGCGAGAGGGTGAGCAGCCATGAGCTGCCCGAGCATTCCAGGACTGAGGGGAAGAGGAGAGCGGGGATTGGAAAGCAACCCAAAGTCTCTGCCACCCCGTGTATTAATGGTTTTTGTGTTTGCAAAATTAGTTAGAATGAAGCTGTTTTTTCTGATTCCTATGCTTTCAATTCGATTAAGAAACTGTTTTCATTAAGGAGGAGTCTTAATAGTTTCATAGTGGGAACATTTGAGTTTCAATTGTAGACATTCTTACAAAGGAATACATAAAATCTGCAAATTATGCCCTGGCTGGCATGGCTCAATGGTTAGAGCATTGGCCCATGCACCAAAGGGTCGTGGGTTCAACTCCCGGTAGAAGGCACATACCTGGGTTGCAGGTCCAATCCCTGGCTCCCAGGCTCCTGCGGGAGGCAACAATGTGTAATGTGTCTCTCTCATATCAATGTTTCTCTCTCTCCATCTCCCCGCTCCTTCCCTCTTCCACTTTCTCTGAAAATCAATAGAAGCCGCAACTCATAGAACATTCAGATAATTTCCATTAGCATAAAAATAAAATCTTCAAATTATAATTTTTTCATTAACAATAAAATGTTATCAAACAAGCCCAATTTCAACAATGATAAAGTTTTACACATAAAGTACAACACATATTAAGGGCTATTTAAAGAAATGAAATGTCTAAGAATAATCACCAATAATCACCAATAATCTTTTAGAAAGATTTAACTATTCTTTATACACTTAATCTAAACTTCTGGCGAGGCTTGAGTAAATATGCAGGCCTAAGACCATCCTGCATATCAGATATTTACATGACGATTCATAACAGTAGCAACATTATAGTTATGAACTAGCAAAGAAAATAATTTTATGATTGGGTCACAACATGAGGAACTGTATTTAAAGGGCCAGAGGTTGAGAACCACTGTTTAAGCGCTTTTTCACATCACCATAGCTTGACATAGACATTCCGCTTTTGTTGAATATTTTTGTGTGGCCTGAGATTTCTTATACAATGCTGTGGGAAATATCTGTATATGTGAGTAATTGACAACTTTCCAATTTCCTTATGCTACTGGGATTACTAGGACAAAATATATTGCAAAAACCCCAAATACGTATTACTGTATTACATTCCAGAAAGGACTCCACCTCCATTCCCAGCATCGTGTGCAAGTGCCAGTCCTGTCACACCATCCCCTATATCAAGTTATTAGGATTTTAAGTGTCTTTCCAAATGTATTAAGTAAAAAATTACACTCGGTTATAGTTTTAGTTTCTTGTTAGCTATCTGATGTAATACATATATGCATATACACATTTGTGGTATATAAATATATAAATATGAGTATATAGAAAACATCAGGACCGTACTGTTTTTCCTTTGTAATCTTTTTATTTTTAAACTTACAATGTTTTATGACTCAGAGGTAATTCTTCCATTATTTCATATTCAAATGTAATGTTGACTAATGGCTTGAGATAGCATTTTTAATCATGTTAAGAAAATATCCTTTTTCTTATTTTCTAAATTTTATCTAGTGACAAATGTTGAATTTTATTTATTTAAAAATGTGTTTCCATATTCCTTTTTAAGTTCCTTCCTTCCTTCCTTCCTTCTTTATTCCTTCTTTTCCACTATCCTTTTTGCATATGTATTTACTTTTTTCTTTATTCACTTACTTTGAAATATGCATTTTATGCTTATTCTACAAGTTTATTCTTCCAAAGAATAAACTTGTAGATTTATTTGTCAATTCTATTCTTTTTCTCTTTTTAATGGCATTTCTGTTTCCATACACACATTCCCCCTGCCCTCCTGGAGGCTGAGTCAGACCTGGCTGGAGTGGGCATGGCCATGGCTAATTGAGTGGCAGATGAGAAGCTGTGGGGTCCCACACAGGTGGAATTTGCTGGAAACCTACCCTCCTAGGTGCTGGGGAAAGCTGTCTGTGGGATAGTGTTTCTCTGGAGGCTCATTACTACAAAACCACCCCAGTAGGACACGGGGACTTGGCTGGCCACTGGGTTTCCTGCCACCATGCACTCCAAGCTTTGGGTGTTGAAGAAGATTCCGAGCTCCAGGAGCTGGGCTGAGCGGCCACAACCAGGAGAGGAAACCCCTTTTTCAGTGTGTTGCCGGTGCTTTCTGCTAACAGCGCGTAGCATCATGCTGACTGGCAACGGAAGAACGGTTAAAGGCCCATTTTAATATTCTCAGAGAGTCTTAACAAAGGGTGAATTTGGAGTTGAGAAGCAGCAATAAACTGGTAAATTAGTATTAGAATAGAAATTCTTAATACTTATGAATTTGGAATGGAAAACACCGATGTATAGTCACAACTGTTTCAGTTTTTATCATTCAAGGAAAGCAGTATTATCCGTGACCAGGCTTCGTATATAAAATCTAGCATGCACGTGTAGACTTCTACACTTGGACAAATTATAAATTATTCCCTGGGGTATGTGCCTGCTTCGGTTCTCATGTGTCTGCAAAAGAGAATAAATACTTCAATGACAATAGAACTCTTTTAGGAAGGATGGGAAGAGGGACATTATGAATGTTGACAATGTATAAAATGTCCAAGCTTCTAAAATTTAACAAATTTTCTTTAATTAATTATAAGATGTCATATTAAATCAATAAAAGAGAAATAGCAAGAATCCATTAAAAGCTTAAAAAATAATATTATATCAAGGAAAAATTTAGCATATCAATGATCACAATAATTGTAAATGGATTAAGTTAAATTTTAATACATTTTTGGTTCAGGTAAAAGAAGAATATACATATACATGCATACACACACACATACATGTAGTAAGCAACTTGGAAGAGACACACCAATAGGAAAGTGGCATACTTTATTAAAAGTTTCCTTAAAAACAAATATTTTTAATATCATAGAAAGTTTTAAAATAAGTGAATGCTAATATAATGAAAGTAGGTATAATTCTATAAAAACAGAACATTAAATGATAAAATCCAGCAAATACATATGAGGGAAAAATAATACATTTTTATGTAACAGGAGATATAGCATTAAGTACAGAGAAAAATGTTAGAAATGTGAGGAGAAATGTAGGATTTCAGAGTAGTAGTTTAGCATAGTTCAAATGATCAAGTTCACAAATGTAAGTAAAGATTTAGAATTTAACTAACACAATCAATACAAATAAATATACCTAGATAAATCATGTACATATATTATTATTTAAATGTATATACTAAATAGATACAAATTGACCTTGAGTTTATGGTATTTACTAAGTGTGGGACACCACTCTATGCACTAGCTTGCACTCTTAACCATTATGCTAGGCCACAGGGAAATGTTAAGTAAATTATCCACAACAGAAATCATACTGTGTATAATGTCTGCCCACAGTGCAATAAAATTAGGAATTAGGAACAAAGAAAATAAAAAATACCAATCTCCTTTAAAATGTTAAAAAAATAATAAATAATGCTTGGGTTAAAGAGAAAGTAAAAATTCAAATAATTTATTTCAAAAGGAAGCCTGATGGGACATTACAAGTAAAAGTAATAAATAACTAAAACTCTGTGATTTGGCCAAAAGCGTTGCCGAGAAGAAAATAATTGACCTTAACTTCATTTATTAGGAAACAAGAAAGATAAAAACAATGGATCAACAATTCAACTGAAGGAGCTGAAAAGAAAAGGAATAAATAAGTTTAAAAAATGAAAGTAGGAGGAAGAAGTTAATAAAGATAAAAGCAGAAAGTATTAAAATGAAACACAAACCACCAGATTTAAAGACAGTTGACTTAACCATTTAGACAAAAAGCTGGTTCTTTGAAAAGAATCAAAGTAGACCAATCTTTTAGTAAGTATGATTAAGAACTATTGACTTGGAAACAATATTATAGTAAAAACAAACCAACAAAAAATGAGTAGCACTGAAGATATAGAATAGATTTTTAAAGATCATCCATTTTCCAGGAAAATAGAAATTACCAAGGGTCTCCAAAAGATACAGAAATCCTGATTGCATAAGTCGTCATAAAAGACAATAAGCAACTCTTCAGAGATCTGCCTTGAATAAGCACCTGCCACAGGCATGTCCACAAGACCTGCCACATCTAAATGTAACCGTGACTGGAATGGATCATAGAAGAACAAGTACATGATCAACTTGAAGACCAGGAATAGGCTATTCCTCTGGTCAAGGTAGGAATAGAAGGAAACTCATCTGTTAGGAAGTTCTCAGCACTGTGGTGAGAATGAGAAGGCGTCTAATTAACTGCGAGCAGGAGCAATGATGGCGGTGAGCCTTGTAGAGTGAAGAGCACGCCCTGCCAGCGTGTTCCTGGGCGAAGAACGTTCTCGTGTTCCATCTTTTTGCCATTGACTCTCTCATTCCATTTAACTTCCAAATCCAGATGCAACTGTTTTTGCAGCATCGATTTTACTCTTTATTTCTTATAATGCAAATTTTGTCTTAAACTTTAATCTTTTCATTGCCTTAAACTCTTGTTACATTTAGATGTGTTTTTAAAAAATGACTTATTGTCATTTCATCAGCTTTTCGTCTCTTCCTTTATAAAAATTATAAAGGAACACACAAAAAGATGCTTTCTAAAATTTAGCTTTGTTTTCTGCTGCTAAACTTTGCCTAAATATTCTTCTCTTCAGAATAGTCATTAGTTTCCGCCTTCTTTAATGTTTTAGAATCTTTTCAGTAGTGTGTGTGTGGGGGGTGGGGGGGTTATTTTGTTGTTCTTTTGCTAGTTCTTTATACTTGAACAAGGAGAACATGGCTCTGTGTGGAGTACTCCACTGTCCTCCTGCTTGGCCCCGTGGTCGGCAAACTGCGGCTCGCGAGCCACATGCGGCTCTTTGGCCCCTTGAGTGTGGCTCTTCCTAAGCCTTAGGAGCACCCTAATTAAGTGAATGACAATGTGCCTACCTATATAGTTTAAGTTTAAAAAATTTGGCTCTCAAAAGAAATGTCAATCACTGTCCTGTTGATACTTGGCCCTGTTGACTGAGTTTGCCAGCCACTGGCGTGGACTCTTTTTCTCTGATGTGAACTTGGAGGAGGTGCTGACCCTGCAGATCTCAAGCCTCGTTTTCAACGGTCAGGGCTCATTCATTGGGCACGTCTGCCCTGGGCTGAGAAGATCCCGGAGATGCCCAGGGCGACCTGCCCTGAGCACATTCCTACACCTGCGAGCTGTGTGCGCTGCGTGGCTGAGACTGGAGAACCGGAGGCCGCAGTGTTCGCGCTGACATGTTTGTCCCTTCAGAGAAGTGAAGTTCTCTCCCAGGACGCAGTCCTCCATCACATGTCAGCTTTTCAAGAAAGAAACACTGAAGAATGAAGGCTGAGATGTTTTAATGTTTTTCTATGCCTGCCATGAACAAATCAACAAACGACAAGTGCTGGCCAGAATGTGGAGAACAGGAGACCCTACTACATGCGGGCGGGAATGCAGACTGGGGCAGCCGCTGTGGGAACCGGTATGGGGTTTCCTCAGAAAATTAAAAATGGAACTGCCATTTGACCCAGTGATCTCACTTCTAGGAATAGATATTAAGACTTCTGAAACACCAATCAGAAAGAATATTTGTACCCCTATGTTCAGAGCAGCACAATTTACAATAGCTAAGATCTGGAAACAGCCCAAGTGCCCATCAGTAGATGAGCCGAGAGAAAGGCTGTGGTACATTTACACCATGGAATACTACACAGCTATAAAAAAGAAGGCTCGCTTACCTTTTGGAACAGCATGGAGGCACTTGGAGAGCATTATGCTAAGTGAAATAAGCCAGTCAGAGTAAGACAAGTATCACATGATCTCACTTAAATGTAAACCTAATGGACAAAATTAACTGACAAACAAAATAGAGCCAGAGACAAGGAAGCATGCAGCAGAATGATGATTCTCAGAGGGAAGAGGGGTGGGTGGGAAGACATTAACCAAAAAACTTATATGCATATGTGCATAACCCACGGACAATAGCGGGATGAAGCCCCGGGGAGGGGGTGGGCATAGTGGAGGGGGGTCAATGGGGAAAAAAAAGGGAACATCTGTAATACTTTCACCAATAAAGATAAATTTTTTAAAAGATTATTTATATAACACAATCACAGTTGTGAAAAAATTAGGTATAGAAAATAAAACATCTCAGCCTCATAAACAATCTTTTATATTATATAATTTTTTACTAACTATTCTACACACATTTCACTTTAGTACAAATGATTCGTGACATGATTTTAAAAAAATAAACTTTCAGGGATTATGAATTTTGCCTCCATGTTCATAGATATAGCCTCAGGAACAAGCATGATGTATAAGAAAGAATAAATAAGTATTTGTGAGAAAAGCTGAATTACTTTTATTAGTTTATTTAGCCATTTACCAATTGTTGATCATTTAGTTAATTTCATTTTTTTCTATTATTAATAATTTTCCATTGGACAAATCTGGGTAATTTCTTTCTCAATTTGATGATATTTTTTTTGGTATAAATTCTCAGAAGTAAATGTTTATTGATGACACAAATGTTGTTAAGGCTATTGATGCAAGGATGTAATATTAAAAACATTTAATTTGGCAGCAATAAGATTTTCCCTTAAGTTTTTCCTCATGATGAATCATTGTGATTTTCGGATAAAAATTGTGGATTATCATATTATAAGCTACTTCATGTTATTGCAAATGTTAAACTAAAAAGCTACTTTTTAAAAGATTCTAATTTACCCAAACTTCTTTTATTCTTCCATCAGAGTAATCAAAAGTTGGTTCTAGTACTTGAAATTGGGTAAATGATACTTTGTTCTTAGATCAAGAAGATAATTTTAAAGACATCACTGTATTAACTCCCAAATATATTTCTTTTCTTCCTCAGCACATTCTAAATGAAACATAGAGGTGTGATAAGGCTAACTGGGAATGTAGTTGATATCAATTTTTAATATTATCAATACAATAAATGGAAGAAATTGAAATATCTGTAAAATGTTACAGAGTTAAATAAAAATTTATTTGGTTTTTCCCAGCCTGAAATAATATTTTTGCTGTATGCTGGTGAGAGCATAACTGCATAATTTATATAAAGCGAGGGTATTATTTTGCATTTTTGAACTAGAATCTCTGGGCTATCGCAGAAAAGAGGATTGTGAAATTGAGGCCAAAATAATTATTGAAATCTGTAATCCAATCACTGTCTTAAAAAATAAAAGCAGACCAGCCAATAGATCTGTAGAGACATTTTCTGTGTGCACCTGAAGGTAATCTTTCCGAGCTCCCATTTGGTGTGTTGGACACTGGGGTTGTTTTTGTAATATTGGTGACAGATTTGTGGCCTTGACCATTCATAAGACACATGGCTCGAGTTAGGGATTCCTTCTGTGGCCACGGGACAGAGGGAACCCAGAAGCCTTCGGGTGTGAAATCCAGCGTTTTGCTGTCTATTAGTGCAGTGCTCTGGCCAACTCAGAATACAAAAAATAAAATAAATAAAAAACAAATGAGTGACCGACCTTCCCCTTTTTCAGACAGAAGCTCTGTGTAACAGAGGAGAGCTCCCAGACTGGGTAGATTCAGGCTGTGGAATTTCTCCGTTGGTACATGTGCTCGAGGAGAACAACTTCTTAGGACTTTGATTCTGGCTCTGAAACAATCTCTCTCTTGCTAGGACATCAGGTGGCATTAGTTCTCTGAAAAGATATCACAATGAAAAAAATTATATATTTTTAGGAATGTCATTTAAAAGTATACTTACTTTCAACTAAAGAACTTGTAGGCATACATGCATAACCCATGGCCACAGACAATAGTGTGGTGAAGGCTGGAGGGGGTCAATGGGAGAAAAGAGAGGACATATAAATACTTTGAACAATAAAGATGTAAAATAAGAAACTAAATATAGCTACAGACTATTCTGCAAGCCCAGATGAGTTTCGGAGATTCACTTCTAAAGCCTGCTGATCCAGGTGGGAGCTGCTCCGTCCTGGCTGGGAGCCTCACACGGCAGCGAGCCTCGCTCTGAGATGTTGACTCGAAGCTCTCCTGGGCACCATGGCATCTCCTCAGACTCTGTGGTTTGCAAAGCAGGAAGCGTCTCGGATCCTTGGGAACAGAGAGTCCTGCCAGTGCCAGCCCCGTTGCAGGGAAAGGCCTGGCGACTCAGGCGTGAGGTGCAGCGGGGAGCCTTCTGATTGCTGTTAGTTTTTTGCTGTATGGATTATTGAAACTCTCCATACGGGAAATGGGTTATGAGAAATCTCTTAAAATAGTTTTTGACAATTTCTAGGATGGTAATGTCAGCATTAGATTTAGTTTTGTCTTTTATGAGCTATTTGAACTATACAAAACGAGGGACTTTTCCCTGATTACGATCATCTGCCTGTCTTAGTAGCTGCCAATGCTACTGGACTCGATGGGATTGCAGCTCTAGCTTATAGTACGGGCTCTGTCTGAATTCTGAACATTCTTCAGTAGGTGGTGCCCTTATTGGCTTCTCAGGTTCAACCCAGAGAACTGTTTAGGAATAGCAAACAGGTAAGACTTGTGGGAACAGATAATTATGAAAGTGAAGGAACCGAGGTATGTCCCTTTGATGGGAATCAAAACCAGGACCCTTCAGTCCACAGGTCGATGCTCTATCCACTGAGCCAAACCGGCTAGGGCTGGCCTCATAGTTCTTATTTCAAGATTAAGCTATGAGAGGAAAATAATGACCACCTACCACGTCTCAGGCACTGCTATCTTGTGTAATCCTCACATACATCTTATGAGGTGAGTATTGTTTTATTTTACAGATGAGGAAACGAAACCTTAAGATGTTAAGAACTAGGCCAATTTTATGGATCGAAGGTACTGGAAATATAATCCAAACAAAATCTGATCCACCCCCAACTCTGACTTGACTCCCAACTCTCCATCTGTACATACCCTCAGAAGTCCTCACGAGCTAAATATTAAATTCTCACTTTAAAGATCGCAAAACTGTATCAATCTGGATGTTGCTTATGTGTAGCTAGTAAAAGTTTAGAGAGAACTCAGAATGTTAGCAATCAATCTAGCCCTGTCCTACCTACACACACTCCCCACATATGTAGTACATGTATCAACAACTGTCAAAGCTACCCCATACTATAAAGCACTTAAATGTCTTTTGTGTAATAAAGGGAATTCTTTGTCTTTAAATTGCTCAGATCTTTTTACAATGGACAATACTGTACGGAGTGACCCCTTGTTATTCAGAGTACAGAAATGGAACAAACTGTTGGGGTGATAATATGGCTGGTCTATAATGCATGCTGAACAACCTGAACACACCAAACCTCATGATTTTTGCAAAAAAAAAATAATTATTCTGAGGAAAAATTATGAGTTGACCAAAAGTAAGGTATTTTTGTCTATCTCTTAAGAGGGTTCTCCTATATTACAGTAGGAGGCATAAAAGGAAGCCGTGCAATTCTATGTCCTATGTCAGTTTTTCTGAGCCCATGGATACGACCACCCCCCATCATTCTATCTGTGTTCCAACAGGAACAAGTCATGGGGGACGCATTGGGCCAGCCTTTGACCTAAAGGGAAACAACCTGAACACACCAAACCTCATGATTTTTGCAAAAAAAAATAATTATTCTGAGGAAAAATTATGAGTTGACCAAAAGTAAGGTATTTTTGTCTATCTCTTAAGAGGGTTCTCCTATATTACAGTAGGAGGCATAAAAGGAAGCCGTGCAATTCTATGTCCTATGTCAGTTTTTCTGAGCCCATGGATACGACCACCCCTGAGAAGACATAGCTCTCCCAGGAGCACCCATGTGTTATGTGCATCAGACAAAGGCTCTTATTCTCAGAGTCAAGGTCTGGTGTTCTCAGCCAGTTGGATCCATAAAGTTAACTATTTTTCTAGGGTCATTATGGTCTCTGGGACTCACTCTTTTTAAAATTAAAAATAAGTTTGATAATTTGTTTATAACAAATTTCTAATAAAAACATGGCAGTTACACAATTTGATTATTATAATAACCTACTAAAATAGATTTATTACATGTATCACATGAAATATTTCATAAGGTACCAAGTTAACTATTATATGTCACATGTGACAATGTTATCACAACATTATTTTTTTAGGTTTTGTGTTGGTTTGATTGTTTTTAGCACGATGAGGAATTGTGTCCAAGAATATTTTCTTTTCTTAAAATAATTAAACTTTTTTCTGAGTGGCATTTGTCTTTGTTAGGGTTTCATGCATTTTACTGAGGGGTGTGTTTTCTTTTTAAAATTAATTCACTATTATTTTCCCCTTCCTGCTCCAGTTAACTGAGTCATTTATAATTTTGTCAGATTTATTTATCTATCCAAGGCACCAAATTTATCCTCAAGTCATTCTTTTAAACAGCAAAAGAGACCAAAAAAAGAAAACATTAAAAGACCCAAGAGCTCTCACAAAGAAACTGCCAGTTCAGTCAACAAAATTTAAACTTCCAGTAAAAACAGAAAACTCTCTGAGGTGTAGACCCCAATGGCTAAGAAAAGCCACAAGTTCAAGTTGACCTCGCCAAAAGCATTTATACTTTTAGCCAAACTTATTAAAAAAAATTCATTTGAAAGGGAAAAAAACATGCTACTGGGTTTCATAACATCAAGATGACAGGCTACAAAAGGATTTTATTTTTAATAATATTGCCTACTGAACATGACTCTAAATCTGTTGTTTTTTTCCTCCCAGTTCCTCTGCTTCCTACATTCCAGCTACTTCTAGAATAGGCAGTCCACCCTTGTGACTAACAAAACAAAACATCAAAATTGACAGGATTTTATTTTCAGGAAGCATTCATTTTCTTATAGGTATGATAAAGAGCTTCCCACCAATCCTAGGATGAACTGTACAGCAAATGCTTTAAAAAGACAGTGGCTGACCGATGCTCTTTCACTGTATGGAAGTCTAAAATGGTTCAAAGATAGATCCCAAGTAAGACCTGCATGCTTCTCTCTCTCAAAAACCCAGCTTTTGTTGTTTTGTGTCAGGGGAGAAATGTTATAGCCCCTGGAAGAAGCCATGTCACTGAGAGCCAAAAGGAAACGGATTTGGCAGGACTTGTGAAGTTCAGCTCTGATAGTCTTGAAATCAAATTTTCTACAGACAAAATAGCTGTGACCTCTGTCACTCTAGTGCAGCGGTTCTCAACCTGTGGGTCGCGACCCCTTAGGCGGTCGAATGACCCTTTCACAGGGGTCGCCTAAGACCATCCTGCATATCAGATATTTACATTACGATTCATAACAGTAGCAACATTACAGTTATGAAGTAGCAACAAAAATCATTTTATGGTTGGGTCACAACATGAGGAACTGTATTTAAAGGGCCAGAAGGTTGAGAACCACTGCTCTAGTGACACTGCACATTAGTGGAGATGCACCCAATTTGTATGTGCATTTTTCTGATCTACACTCTCCAAGGAGTAGCCATTATTAAAATGACACTGCTTGCCCAGACTGTGTGGCTCAGTGGTTAAGTATCAACCTATGCTTAGGTCATGGTTTTATTCCTGGTCAGGGCACATGCCCAGGTTGCGGGCTCTATCCCCAATGTGGGGTGTGTAGGAGGCAGCCAATCAATCGTTGCCTATTTCTCCCTCATCGTTGATATTTCTCTCCCTCTCTCTTTCTCTCTGAAATAATAAAATACATATTTTTTTAAAAGGAAAAAAAAGAAAAAAGAAATGACATTGTCAAACAAAGGGAAATGTTTTGGACCATGTGGCTCTGGATGGGCATTCTGATCATGTACTGAGGAGTTGTGAGATGTGATCTGAACAGTTGGCTTGAGCTACATTCTGAAGAGTCTTTATATTCAGGGTAAGATTTCCTCTCACCATATAATAAGTTCAGTTGTCTGTCCTACCTTGAAGAACAGAGATCTACCTTCTTGGGAAGCACTGTTAAAGAATGGGGGTGTAAGAGCATGGGTGACTTTCCCTGTATATACTGCCATAGAGCAATAAGAACAGGAAGAAAAATTAAGAAAATAATCTGACATATGTGCAGAGAGATCTGGAAAAGTGAGATTGACTTTGGATAAGAGTAAAAACATCTCAGATATAAAGGGAGTTAAAAGAGGAATTGCTGAGGAATACTGAACAATTTCTCTGTTTTTTAGTATTAAAGTAAATAAAATGTCTGATCATCAAACCTTAATGAAGCATCTGCTATGTGAAGCTCTGGACTAGTTGCTGTTAAAGTTTTGTGTTTAAATTTAAATATTTCTGATGGCACTGAGTCTATTTTTAAGACCTTGAAGAGCATACCTCTCCTTTAAAACTTGAAACTGTGGCCAGTGTAGCTCAGTGATTGAGCATCGACCCATGAACCAGGAGGTCGTGAGTTTGATTCCTGGTCAGGGCACATGCCCAGGTTGTGCGCTCGATCCCTAGTAGGCTGAGCACAGGAGACAGTCAATCAATGGTTCTCTCTCATCATTGATGTTTCTCTCTCTCTCTCTCTCTCTCTCCCTACCCTTTCCTCTCTCTGAAATCAATAAAAATGTATTTTTTTAAAATGTTGAAACTGTGATAAAACATTTGTTTCTTAGAGCCTATCTTGGTCAATGAGGAAGGAGTTTAGGACTTTTTTTAGGGGATAGGTATCAAAATTCATGTCTGCTATATTGAGCCTTTAGAGATTTCTCTGAATATCAGTAAAAATAAGTGTGGAAAATACATTGGTTGAGACCATAGTGGCTCCAATAAACACTACATGATCGCAGCATAAATCAAAGCATTTTTAAAATTGACATAAGGTTACAGAGGTGATTTTTTAATGGCTTAAAGTTGATCTTATAATCTCGAACTATGTGGGTAGAAAAATACATATATTAACATTTGTTTAAAGAAAGCATATTGCTCAATAGTATTCAAAAATCAACCCTGCATTTCCCTTTTTCTTTTATTCACACTAAATTTTCTTACTATGAGATGGCTGTTGGATGTGATTTATTTCAATGGCAGGATTCATAGGACTTTGGATCACATATAATTCCTCTCTAATTCCGCTTAGAGGTCCAGGAAGAAGTTGAGGGAAATACATCTGAGAGTAGGCAGGAAAAATGGATATAGATCTGTATAGATTCCAAAATCTTAGCACACATTTAAATGTGTCTATTGCCATAGTTGTCAATACAAGTATCACACATTGTATACCAGATCTATTCTTCATAAAATATTTGTGGCTGATATTTTCTGAATGTTTATATATCTTACTTCTATAAAAAGAATCATACTCGATGAGGACAAGGATATTGCCTCTTTTATTTCCTGGTGTATTTCAAACACCTGGAACACTTTCTGACATAAATATTGTTGAATAAGGATATAAATAAACAAAAGAGAATTTAGAATGGAGTACAGTCTCTTAATACTTTCCTATAAATCAAATAATTATTATTATTAAAAAATTAGGTTTTTCATAACGATTTATTTAAATGGGGTTACAAATTGAATAAAGGATACTGTAAGTTTTGTCTGCCTTATTTCCTAATTTTGATAAAAATCTCAAATTTAAGGAATAAAAAGCAATTGGGAAAATAATTTTTTTAAAGATTATGTTCCAGTTCTAATGCTATTTTCTCTTATCTGCATGCCCATCCTTCTATACTTCCTTTTATGATGCTGGGGCAGGCACTCTATAAACCACTTTCTCTATTCATCAGCTGGTTCTGTTAGGCTCAGCCACTTGGAGGTGGTAGACAAAGAAGGGAAGCTGCTTTCTCTAGTCAGCGCACCTCAGCTTCTCACGGGTGTCCTGTCTGCTCCTTGTTCTTATGATCATCGCCCCAGTAGCATCATTTTATCTCCCCAGCAGCAGCTCCTTCTCATAGCAGCATGTAAGTCCACCTTGTGGCTTATTCAACACTCATAGAACCATCCTTATCAGATGTTTAGAGACACCACCAGCATCAGGCCCGCAGGGCCCTTCCTCAAAAATTTGAATTTCAGCTTCCTCTAATCTTCTAAATTTTAATAATTCAAACCTCTTATCTTCATTCCTTCAGTCTTATGCATTGGAGCTTCGCCCTGAAGTTGTTACTTCTACAGCACCTAGTATTCTCTGTTTACTCTTTCACTCATGTAATTAACACTTCTAGTTAACACTCTTCATATTAAATCTTCTCTGTCTGAATAATTGGTGTCATTTCTGTGTCTTAATGGGACCCTAACTTATGCAAGTTGGTTTTACTGTCTCTCTCCTTAGTTTCATTAGTTTCTACATGCTATTTGATTAAATACAAACAAAGAGTCAATTTAAAAAATGTCAAGAGACTTCATGTAAGCAAAATCCTAAAAGAAGTGAAATGTCCTGAATATTTCCACCATCTCCTCTGGTCTGTGGTTTTTGCTCCCTCCTATCTCTTTCGTTTTTTGTCCTCCTTCTTTTATGGCGTTTCTCTAGGTGTTTTTTTTTTTTTTTTCCCTCAATCCTTTTCTTCTCATCTTGGAAATTCTGTTTTACCTTATTCTCATCAGCCCATATTCATTCATCATCTTCTCTCCTATTATTGAGGAGACCGTGAGCTCGTTGTTTCTCCTAAACTCATCAAACACAAGTTAGGCCCCTTAGCCCACTGAAAACAGAGAGAGAAATGGGAAATTAAACACCTGTATCCCATGGTGGAGAAGATAGATTCCTATGGGACCCTGTCAGTGGTCTCTGGTTAGCTTACTGTTGAGGACCTACCTACCTTCCTTTGGTGGCAGACAGTAGAAGAGGACAATGTTTCATTCACTGGAAGGATCTGTAGCTGGATGAGCCCCTAACTAAGAAATCGAAATCTCACAGATGGATCAATATGTGCTCAGGTACACTGCCAGGATCACACTCTGATCACAGTTCTTATTACTGACTGAGTGTCTAGGTTCCCATTCCTCACCATCACCTCAAAATGAGAATATTTCTTCCGTATTCCAACTTTTAAGGGGTTTCAGCTAGCTTTTATATAGTGATAATTAGCATTTCTAATCTGTTCTAAGGTGTCAACATTTTTATGTGTTAACTTTTCCAAGGATATTTGTATTTTGAAAGAGTAGGCCCAGAAACCTCTTGTCTTGATGCAAATATTAAAGAATTATAAGAGGTAAATTTTAGGCACAAAAAGGGGGCTGTTTTGGCAACTGTCTTCAGAGAACATATTTCTTCATCCTCATATTAATCAACCTGAGATGGAAGCCAGTCTCAACCAGACTTCGACTTCTGGAATGCAGCATTATGAGTCAGAAAGTTTAAACATCCTATAACTATATAAATAAAGATAAAATAGTGTGCTTTTGCATCTTACTAGAGATACATTTCAAAAGAGAATAACAATATAAGAAAAATAGTCCATAGCCCTATTATGGTAGAGTGTAAATCAATGTTAGGTGAATTTATTTTTATTATGCTAATTGCCAAGAAGTCGTAGTCTCAGCCAAGAAACTGTTTTTCATTTGCTTTCTGACAAAATTTGAAAAATAAAAGTTTGGTTGTAGATCAGAAGGGGGCTAGAAATAAAAAAAGCCTATTTTTGAACTTTAAAAATGGGTTGTAAGCTTATTATTAAAACCATCCCTTCATACATTTCCTAAAACAGTCATGTGGACTCATTAGGGCCTGCTGAGTCTTAGAATTCCTGCTTAAACCATCCTCTGGTCTTGTTTCTCAGAAATTTCCTCCTTCTCCTGATACTTGCGGTATCAGGTAGACTAAAGTCGCTTCAGAGGACTGGCACCTGAAGGTCGTGCAAGAAAAAGACAGGGATTGGCCTTGCCACAAATTTCATACTTTTATTTACTTGGCAGAATCCTTTGACTTCTGAGTACAAGTGTAGAAAAATTTGATTTCTTAAGATTCCTTTGAGGTTTTCTGGATGCTTTCCCCCAAATTTTACTTAGCATTTTGTAGGCACTCATCTACATTCTAGTGGGATAAAGATAGTTCTCTCTTTTAGAAGGTGTTCTGGCCCGGCCGGCATGGCTCAGTGGTTGAGCATTGACCTATGAACCAGGAGGTCACAGTTCGATTCCCAGTCATGGCACATGCCCGGATTGCAGGTTTGATCCCCAGTAGGGAGCATGCAGGAGTTAGCCAATCAATGATTCATTCTCATCATTGGTGTTTTTTTCTCTCTCTCCTCTCCTTTCCTCTCTAACTCATAGGTACTGGTGCACACACTTATCTCTGGACCTATGTTATCAGCCAGAATTGAAAATAATGGAATAGATAATACCTCCATTCCCTTCCAGTTCTAAATATTCTATCTGAAGTATTTACTATTTTACTTCTTTATTATACATATAATAAATACTCAAAAATTTAAATATGGAAAATATGTGGCAGGTATTTAAAGAAACACTTAAATTCCACCATCCATAAAAAAAGCACAGTGAACATTTTGTAATTGTCCTTCCAGATGTCTCCTCTTTACAGGATTGAACACATAACCTTATATGCATAAGGAGTATACTACCTAATCTATGTTGTTCTCATATCTTTTTACCCTTAAAAGTATGTCAAAAGAACTTTTTATATTGATAATACCCGTATACATCATACTTTTAAAAAGATACAAATAATTCCATTGTATGAATGCACTAAGATTACTTAAATTCTCTTGATAGTCAATTAGGTTCTTCTCAGATTTTCTTATTGTATGCCCCACTGTGATGAATTTTCTCGGGCCTATGCTTTCCCACATTTTTTAAAAGTACATTTTTTTATTGATTTCAGAGAGGAACGGAGAGAGAATCATTGATCGACTGCCTCCTACTGGGGATGAAGCCCACAACCCGGGCATGTGCCCTTGACTGGAATTTAACCAGGGACCTTTCAGTCCTCAGGCCAACGCTCTATCTACTGAGCCAAACCAGCTAGGGTGCCCACATGTTTGTGCATGACCATTGCTTCTATGGGATACTTAAAGAAGAAATCACTGGGTAAAGAATATTGACATATGTTACCAAATTGCCTACAATAAGGTTTAATAAATTAACATTTCTACTGGCAATGTATGAAAGTATGATTTTCTTCACCCTTACCAACATTAAATATTAGTATTTTATTGAGAATAGGTCATTCAAAAAGTAATAATAAATTGTTTGCACTAACATTTTCTTTTTTATTAGTGAAGGTGACTTCTCGTTTTTTAATCTTTTATATTCATTTCTTAATTGCCTGCTTATGTGTTTAGCTAATTTTTTTCCCGTTGAGTGTTTCCTCCCACGTCCCGCGTGGGTCAGGGTTCAGGAACTGGAAGCAGAGCCGCACACAAATGAATATGAAAGACAAGAGATAATTTGGAATATTGGG